>NW_020173679.1:6959493-6987191 GCF_003031525.2 Neophocaena asiaeorientalis asiaeorientalis
CAGGTCGCTCACACTGTGCCTCGGAGGCCACAGGAGTAGCTGGGCTCTGAGTTTCTCCACCCTAGACCTCAATCCTAAGGGACCCTTTACAAAGAATTACCCCCTTAAGACTGCCACTTTCTGTTACCAGTGAAAATGCTGCTTGAGCGGGCTCCAGGGACGGGCAAAGAGGGACCCTCAAATCTCTCCAGTTTCCAAAGCATCCTCAGTGATTAAATCTCAAGGAGCCAGGGGACACCTGTCTACAAGCAAGTGAGCTGCTCAGCTCTTTCCGTATGGAAATGGTCCTCTTCTATGTGACATGGGCAGGGTCCCCAGGTCTTGGAAAGGATTGCTGTGCCCCAAATGTGCTGCCAGGTGCATCCATTTCTGAAATAAATCATCCATTCCATTGGGTTAAGCATTGCAATTTTATGAAATGCAGACTTTCCCTGGAAAAGCCCAAACCACTGTGGCTGCAATTCCCACACTTTCTTGGGCATCAGGTCCCCTGGGAGCTTGTTAAAGGGCTAGTGCCCTGCTGTGCACCCCAACTGATCTGGTAGGTCCGGGAAGCCCAGGTTCCTGACGTTTAATGGGCTCCCTGGGGATCCTGATGCAGATTTCCTAGGACTGCTTTTGAGAAATGCTCTGCTGGCATTCTTGGCTTAATGGGCTAGGTTAGTTATTCTCTCCCCTGCCCCCACCCCATCAGAAGTGTGTAAATGCAGGCTTGAAAGCATCTGGGGTGAAGGAGTGCAGGTCTCCAATACTAAGCAGTAAACGGTAAACATTCCTATAGCTGTATCTGTGTACCAGCAGATGGGCATGACTCCTAACCAGCTTTTGTGTCCCTGGAGGTCAGAGACAAGATCCCCGGACTTCTGGCCCTGATTTGTTGCCATAACTCCTCAGCCACTTCTCTGACCTTAGTTTTTCCACCTGTAAAATAAAGGGGCTGAAAATAAGGTGAAGCCCTGGAATTCGAGTAGAAGTCAGAACTGGGTTTGTATTCCAAGTGTGTGATTTTGGCAAATTAGGGAACATCTCTGAGCCTGTTTTACCATCTATAAAGTGGGACTGTAAAATGAAGGCTTAGCTCCTAGGGTTAATGAGAGAATTAAAGAAATCAGTGCTTGAAACATATTAAGTGTTCAATGCATGTTAGTAATTATTTTAATATTAATATTATTATTTCCCAGGGTCCTCTCAGCCCTTCCAGAGTCCATGCCTCTGGGGGACTTCCGAGCTACAAAGTGTAGTGGCAGAAGACAACTATGCCCACCGCCTCCCCCAATAGCTGGGTAACTCGGGCAGGTTACTTCACCCCTCTGAACTTCACTTGGCTCATATGTAAAACGGGGACAATCATGGCAACTGTCGTGTGGAATTGTTTTGAGGATTTAGTGAGCTGATCCACGAACACACTTAGCCCAGTCCCTGGCACATGGCTGGACCTCTATAAATGTCAGCTATTGTTACGATGCACGGCCCGGGAAGTTTTTACCTTCTTGGGAGGTAAAGCCTGGCTGCATTTAGGCTCCGGGTGGGGGTGGGGACGGGGACGTACCCGGTGCTCGCCGGCCCTCCCCTGTCCCCGCCCCGGAGCCGGCGGATTCGCTTTCGGTTGGGCAGCTGAGGTTCCGGGTATGGTGACTGCGGAGCTAGCGGTAGATGTCGCTGTCCATAGTGCCCAGCTGTGACCTCGAGCTGGCTCTCACCAGCAACACGTACGCTACCTCTTCCCGCGCCTCCTAAAGCGAGAGAAATGCCCTGGGGGGGTGGAAATACGTTGCGATCCGACCTGGAGACCAAAGTTGTCTCTTTTCGCGCCCACCTAAAACTGAAAGGAAGAGGCGTGGTGCAGCATCGGCCCTGGGATCACACCGGCGCCCAGGCTGGGCCCCACCCCCCCCAAGCCCCGCCCCCCTGGCCGTCTCTCCCTCCTGCACCCGTGGTTGGCTGCGCGGGGGGTGGGCGTGTCTGGAAGCCGGCGCTAGGACCCGCCGGAGCGCCGCGGACGTCATGGAGCGGCGCCTGGGCCTCTGGTTGAGCGCGAGGCGCGAGTGATCGGTCGGTGGATTCCCTCGCGGGGGCCTGGCCCCGAGTCCGGAATCGAGGCCGGAGCCGGTACCGGGGAAGAGGAGAAGGGCGGGATTCCCTCAGGGGAAGAATCCAGCCTGGCAGGAGGTGAAGTCTTATTCCAGCCTAGTTTCGCTTTCCGCGTGTCCGGCTTCACGCTACTGGCCCTGCGCATCCAGCTGTTCCCTCTGCGGCGGTGCCCTTTATGCGGGCACAGCTCTGGCCTTATCTACTCCCAGGAGACGGCAGGGCGAGGCAGCCAGTGCGCAGAGGCTGATCGCGGCGCAGCTGATGCCTCCGAGCTCTGACGCCAGCGTGGGGGGTCCTTCCCAGCTGCTCCGGTTCTGTGTGAAGGGAGGGGCGGTCCTGCCCAGATTCTCCCCAGACGGAGGGGAGGGGCAGTGGAGGTGGGCGGGCCCTGCGGCTGTAGGGGCCTTAGGAACTAGCTCCCGCTCCTGCCCCACCCCCTAGGTATCAGGAAGGATGACCACGCTTACGCGACAGGACCTCAACTTTGGTCAAGGTAGAGAGGCTGGACCTGCGCACCCTGGCGGGGGGCGAGGGAGGTCCTGGGCTGGCGGACTTCCCCGAGCGCACCGGGTTCTGCCCCCTCGCAGTGGTGGCCGACGTGCTCTGCGAGTTCCTGGAGGTGGCGGTGCACCTGATCCTCTACGTGCGTGAGGTTTACCCCGTGGGCATCTTCCAGAAGCGTAAGAAGTACAACGTGCCTGTCCAGGTGAGCCCCACATCCAGACTGGGTGCACTGGGTCACCCCCGTATCACAGAGTGGGTAGAGAGGACATTTTTAACTTTCTTCCTTCTTCAGGCTCAGCCCTCTCAGTCCCCAGCGGCCTGGCCTTGCCTTCTAGTTCCCGGCAGCTGCTGATAGCCCGACAACCTCCCACCCCTCACCGCAGTGGCGTTTGTTTCTGTCCCCTCTGAACTGGGAGTTCCCCTTCCTAGAAGTTAGGGACCGGGCCCTCCGATTAGAGCCCCCCAGCCCCCCCATCTTTGTATTTTAAAGGTCTCCTGAAGCTGGTGAATGGTTGGTTTGGGGAGGGGATTCCTATAAACCTCAGGCACCTTCCCTCTCCCCTCATTTACCCTAATTGTACGGGTTGCTTTAGGTTAAAAGGCAGACAAAGCAGTAAATATATGCTACTCTATCCCCAGCCTCAAGAAGTGCCTGTCCCTTAGAAAGCACTCCGTAAATATTAGAATAAATGACCGAATACTGGAAGGTGGTGGAAGCTTAAAAGATATATAGGGGGGAAAAAAACCCAAAAAACAAACAAACAAAAAGATATACAAGGGAAAGGAAAAAAAGAATCAGCACTTACTGAGCACCCACTGTGTACTAGGTACTTATCTCACTTAATCCTCACTTTTTTAAATGAGATCTTCCACAGATGAAGTAACTAAAGCACAGAGAAGTTAAGCCTGAGGCCACACAACTCCTTAGCTCCAGATTCCTTTTTTTAATAAATTTATTTATTTATTTATCTATCTATTTATTTATTTATGGCTGCATTGGGTCTTCGCTGCTGCGCGCGGGCTTTCTCTAGTTGCGGTGAGCGGGGGCTGCTCTTAGTTGCGGTGCGCAGGCTTCTCATTGCGGTGGCTTCCCTTGTTGCGGAGCACCGGCTCTGAAGGCACGCGGGCTTCAGTAGTTGTGGCTCGCGGGCTCTAGAGCGCAGGCTCAATAGTTGTGGCACACGGGCTTAGTTGCTCCACGCCATGTGGGATCTTCCCAGACCAGGGCTCTTCCCTGCATTGGCAGGCGAATTCTTAACCACTGCGCACCAAGGGAAGTCTGTTCCAGATTCTTAATGTTCGAAAATGGATTAAATTTCTGGATCCCGTCTCTGGAAAAATGCCTGTATGCTCAAACACTCACGATTTAAAGACTTCTCAGACTCTGGAGGAGCTCAGTGACCCCGCGTTAGGAACTCCTAATGCTATATTAAATGCTAATGTTGAGACTGAATTCTTAGGATCTTCTAACTTCTCTCCCTCTGTGGATAATTCAGTTCTTAGCCTCGTGATGGGAAGTCTGTCTCTTGGGTGGGGAGCCCTAGGGAACTGCTGCGCCTCTCTCCGAAGGCAGACAGGCCCTTGGGCTGCTGGAGGGGGTCTCCAATGACTCCCCCATCAGTGCTGCAGCCTCACCAGCCATCATGGGGTTGTGTGCAGATGTCCTGTCACCCGGAGCTGAACCAGTATATCCAGGACACGTTGCACTGCGTCAAGCCGCTGCTGGAGAAGGTGAGGGCACCAGGCCCCTAGCCCACCCCACCCTCAGTGCTCCTCCATGCTCCAGGATGGGGTGATGCTGGGACCATACCGGGTCCCCATGACTCTTAACACCCAGAAGCCTGTGCCCTGCACTCTGGAGACCACCCCTGCCCAGGGACAGGCCCCAGGGCATGTGGGCACGTTCAGGGCGTGCTGGGCCCGGGAGCCCTGGTTAGTGGAGTTGGCTGACTGGGGCCTGCCCAGAGGGTTTTGGGTCCTTCTCACCTGTTCTTTTCTCCCCCTCTGCCCCCCAAGCTCTGTCTGAGCTTGGCCCCTCAGGGCTTCCTTATTCTACCTTATTCTGCTCCCTGGGACACGCTGGGACCCCTGCAGGGCCCAGGCATCCTCTCCTCTCCGCGGGTACCACTCATGTCTGGGGGCGCCTACTTCAACTTCTCAAACCTCTTTCTGGGCTCTCAGGGACTCTGGGCCTAGAAGCTGAGCAGGGCCGTGAGTGCACCTTTCCCATTCTTCCCTGGGCAGGGAGCAGGGAAAATGGAATCGGGGCTTCCTGTCCTTGCAGAACGATGTGGAGAAAGTGGTGGTAGTCATCTTGGACAAGGAGCACCGCCCAGTGGAGAAATTCGTCTTCGAAATCACGCAGCCTCCGCTGCTGTCCATCAGGTGCGCTGCCTCGTCCCCCATCCACGTGCTCACTGGTGTGAGGTCCCTAGTAACACGGCCACCCTAACCCCTTTAAGGCAGCCCTTGAATGCCTTGCTAAAGGCCTGAGAGGAGACATGGCAAGGTGTGCTGACCTAACGAGGCCTGTTAGTGTCTGAGTCACGGCCGGCCGCCCAGTGGTCTCTGTGGACATCACACAGGTTACACGGAGACCCTCCAGTATCACACCTGGAAAATCACAACGTTGGTGAATGGCTAGTCCCAACCTCATTTTATAGATGGAGAAACCAGGGTGCCGAGAGATGATCTTGACCTGGTCACCCAGAGCCAGGACACAGACCCCGTTTCCTGACTTCCCAGTCAAGCATCCATCCAGTCCCTAGTCAACTACAAGTTGACCTTGGATGGGCGTGTTGGGCTGGTCAGCTGCCAGCTTCGTGCGGTGAGGTCAGGGCACTAGAATCTGTCCCCACTTGCTATGTGGCCTCGGGCAAACTCTGTCCCTTCCCGGCTTTGTGTCCGGTTCTCAGACTGGGCTGTATATTAGAACCACCTACTGGGGTTCCCTGTGCCCCTTTCCCCCCGCCGCATTCTGACTTAATTAGCCTGGGATGGGACTCGGCTTTGGTTTTAAACTCCCCAGATGATGTCAACTGTGTAGAGACAGGTAGCCAGGGCCTCAGAAGTCAATACACTCAGAAGCACTAGGGGGACTCTGCACCGCCAGGGCTGCTCCCAGAGTTGCTTGCCTGCTGGTGGGAGGGGGACACCCATGTGCTGGGAGACCCTCCTCTTCTCTGCTTCCCAGCTCAGACTCCCTGCTGTCTCACGTGGAGCAGCTGCTCCGAGCCTTCATCCTGAAGATCAGTGTATGTGATGCTGTCCTGGACCACAACCCCCCAGGTGTGCTCACTCCCACCCCCTCTTCCCTGGGCATTTCCATGGCTACCTGTGTTGGTCTGTGTCCTCAGATCCCTACTTGGCTGCACCAAGCTCCCTCTCTTCCTTCCTGCCTTTTAGAACTCTTCTGAAAGCCCACCTCCTCCAGGAAGCTTCCCTGATGACTCCACCTGGGCTTTAGTCTCCCTGTTGACTGTGACTTGTCTGAACACTGGGTTTACACTCTGCTTTGCGGGGCTGCTGAGCCAGCTGGGGAGGTGGGAAGAGGCTGTGCCACGCGGCAGGCATGGGGTGGCCCAGGCTTGACCAAACTCTGGCCTCTTTAGGCTGTACCTTCACAGTCTTAGTACACACGAGAGAAGCTGCCACTCGCAACATGGAGAAGATCCAGGTCATCAAGGTGAGATGAGACTGGTGTGGGAGGGTGGGCAGGGAGACCGCTGGGAGGCTCTGAAAACCAGAGTTCCATGAGAGCGAGGGCAGTGCCTACGGCAGGGCATTCATTACACTTCTTACGGCAGTGCCTGGCATCGGTAGACTCTCACTGTGCGCTGGCTCTGTGGACACCCGCTTGTCATCGCCCCACCTGGGCACTTGGCGCTGAGAGCAGGGAGAGCCACCAGCTCATTGGGGGTTCTCAAGGGAGGGGATCCTTGATCCAGTTTCAGAACTGGTGTTTGGGGCTTGTTAAATCACTGGGGCTCCCAGCCCAGCTCAGATCTACAGACTCAGCCTCTCTCCGGTGGGGGGACCTAGGAATCTGCACGGCCAGCGATTCCCTGGTGACTCTGATGCTCCCCGAAGTCTGAGGATGCCAGCTCCGGAAGGGGAGAGGGCAGCAAAGTGAGGGCGGGCCATGGACCAGCCCCCTGCCACCCTTCCCTTGTCCCCTCCCTAGGACTTCCCCTGGATCCTGGCAGATGAGCAGGACGTCCACATGCACGACCCCCGACTGATACCCCTGAAAACCATGACATCAGACATCTTAAAGGTAAGCTGCTTGGGCCCGAGTGTGCTTTATTTAGGGTGTGCTGAGGCCTTGTCAGGCGGCTTTTGGATCAAGGCTCGGGGGAGATGACCAGGGCATGCCTGGCTTAGGCTCCCAACTCCCTCTTTCCCTTAAACCCTGGCTGGGGCCACACAGCCCACCCTTGTCGGAGACCCCGTGGGTTCTCCAGAGTAGCTGCCCTGGCTGTCCACCTGACCATGGTGTTCGTTCCTGTCCATCAGATGCAGCTCTACGTGGAAGAGCGAGCTCATAAAAGCAGCTGAGGGTGTGCCTGCCCACCGTGGATGCCACAGCTGTCGCACTTTGGGGGCCCAGCCTAGGGCAGTGCTGCAGGGTCACTCTGATTCCAAGTGCTCTTATTGCCTCTATGTATGGACCACCCACCCTCCAGCCCGGGGCTGCTCAGGCTTGGTTGCCTTCATGGAGGAATCCTCCCCAGGAGGGCAGGGACAGGTGCTGGGACCTCAATTTCTCAGCCTCCTGGGATTCCGCTGGCCAGCGCTGCCTCAAATACTGTGCTGTGAGTTGTTTCAATAAAGAGCCCCCAGGGCTGAGCTGGGCTGTCACTCCCTGGAGGGGAGGGAGGTTGCTTCTCTACCAAAGTGCCAAGGACCTTGTACCCCGACCCCTAGACCCGACCCCAGGCTGGTTTTACTGAAAACATTTATTACAACAAAATGTCAGAGCTACGTGACAATTAAGTTCACAGACTGGTGGGTTTGCCCCAGGTGGGAACTGGGGCAGGGGGCCTCGCTGCCTTGCCTGGAGGGGACCTTTGGCAATCGGCTGGCCCAGACGGAGGACGGATGAATGGCTGTCAGAGGACAGGCTGTCAGGAGGGCCTGTGGAGGAGGAGGGGGGAGGGCAGGCGGGCCACCTCCTCTGGCCCCTGCATGGTCTAGCGCGGAGCCACGGAGGGGGCCGGGCTCCTGGTCACCCTGTGGCTGATGACGATGCTGCTGTTGGTGACGCGGGGACCGTACCAGCCTGCCCAGAACTGGGTGTCCTTGCCCCCGTGCTGGAAGAGGATGTGGCGGACACCTGGAGGGTAATCCGAGAAGGTGTGGGAGACCTGGGGGGAGGAGGGGAGAGGAAGTGACCACCAGCACTGAAGAGGGGATGAGACGGGATGACCACTGAGCTGGAGAGGGGACGGCTGGAGTCAGGTCCTGCAGGGGAGAGCCCCCCGGCCAGAAGGCAGGGACTCCAGACAGAGGACTGGTGCATTCTGGGCCCTGGGACTGCCCCAGATTTCCTGCCATCCTGGCCTTGGGAGAAGTGGATGGCGAGGGGCAAGCAGGTGAGGCCTCACCTCTGTCCACCTGGCATCGTTCCACTGATGGACGGTCACGGGCGGGGGCTCGAAGGAGGCCAGGACGATGTAGTCGGCCGAGGCCAGCTGTACTCGGATGTGGTAGGTGCAGCCACAGTCCGCTCTGGCGGCGAACCTGGGGGAGGGGAGGGCTTGGGACTGTGCACCCCAGTACAGAGGTGGCCCTGGAGGCCACCATCTCTGGAGGCGGGCAGGCAGCAGGCCCACGAATCGGAGCCCCGAGTCTCATTTCCCTGCTCTGCCCACGAGGCCCAGCCGGCTCCAGGGCTCCCTGTGCCCCACCGTGCCCCTGGGGTAAGCAGTCTGTCTGCGCTGGGCCTCAATCATCCCATCTGAGCAAAGAGGTAACCCTCCTGGGTGTTCCAGTGAAGATGTCACCGTAAAAAGCAAAAGGCTCTCTACAGAGATAAAGTCCTGGGCTGTAGGATCTGTGTCGCCGCCAGTACATTACAATGGAGGTTCGGGAGGGGTGGCCTGTGTGATGGGGGCTGCACAGAGCTCCCCCTCTGGTCAGCTGCACTGCAGCCCTGCACACCTCTCAAGCCCCAACCCCCCACCCTCAGAGTAGTGGCCCTGGGGCCTGGCTGGCATTAGGGTCCTGCTTCTGCCCTGGGCCAGGCCAGACAAAGTTCTGGGCACAGAGTAGGAGCTTGGGATAGAGTCGTGGGATGAACAGTGAAAGGGGTAGGGGAGGCAGACAGGCATGTGAGTATCCACGAGGTCCAGAGAGGCTGGGTCCTAGTGTCTCTTGCTCCAGGGCCTGTTAGTGACAACTCATCTGTAGGCCTCAGTCTCCCCATCTGTAAACTGGGGCTAACATCTGCTGATGCAGGGTTGGGGCGGGGGGCAGTGTTGAATAGGTGCTGGGCCTGTCAGTAGGGAGGGGGGCAGCCCTCGCCCCAGGACTCCGCCGGGCTCAGTGGGCACTCCCGAGAGGGGTTCTCAGGAAGAGTAGAGGGAGGGATGCAGAGTGTGGGACTCGGGCGCGGGCCCCACTCACCAGTCCTTAACCACGATGTCCGGCCGGAACTTGTCCAGTAGCTCCTCCCAGTAGCCCTCGGCTTTGAGGTCTATCAGCTGCGACTTGAGACACATCCTGCAGAGCAGAGGCGAGGCGTGCATCCCCAGGCGGGGCCCGGACCCAGGGGGCTGGTGCAGGGGCTGCAGGACAGGACCCTGGCTCCTGCCTCCGTGCAGGCCCGTGGGGAACGTGCGGGGAGTTTGACCCACTGGTGCCTGGGTGGCGATCATCCCAGTCCTTAGGCCCGTGTCCCGGGCACCCAAGGAGGGCGCTTCCGTGAACTCAGGCCCCTAGACTGGGGACAACCATCCCTGACTTACCCAAACCACCTAACGGGCTCCCAGCCTCCTCAAACTGCTCGCCTCCCCCACTTGCCTCAACCCAGCCACTGAGTTGCCTCCTGCCCCAGGAAGAGGTAGATGCTGAGCTGGCTTTGGAACCCCCTTTCTGGAGCTTCACACACAGGCCCTCACTTAGGCCTGGGATTTGGCAAAAGGTTGTCCGGACCCTTTTCCCTTCACACAGCTTCTCAATTCAGTTCATCTTACTCATAGGACGTGGCAAAGTACTTCTTGACTTTGGGGTCAGGGAAGTCTGTGCCATGCGCCCCGGGGAGGCTCTCCACCTTCCACTGGTCCCCTCCGTTGGAGTCGATTTTCCAGGATCTCATATCCTCTAGGAAAAACAGAAGCTGCAGTAAGACCCTCTGGGTGAATGTTCAGCCTGGCCCTCTCCACCTGGTCCTGGGAGGGAGCAGGTAAGGCTCAGATCTCAAGGCATGCACCCCACGGCACCTTGGAGCCGCCCTACAAAGCCCCCCTCCCCGTGTTCCCACCTGTGCCCACCACATCAATTCTGATCTGGGCCCTCTGCCTCCCACTTTGTCCCTGAGCAGGTCAACACTTAACGTGAAGCTGGAAAAAAAGAAGAGAGTATGACCAGAAATTCTAAATGAACCTTTCCTCACTTCCACGTTGCCCAGGGGCTCTGGAAATACCCAAGTTTCAGTTCTCGAACCATTAAATTATGAAGGGCCTATGTGGGGAATTGTTTTTTTTTTTTTGGTGGTACGCAGGCCTCTCACTGTCGTGGCCTCTCCCGTTGCAGAGCACAGGCTCCGGACGCGTGGGCTCAGCGGCCATGGCTCACGGGCCCAGCCACTCCGTGGCATGTGGGATCTTCCCAGACCGGGGCACGAACCCGTGTCCCCTGCATCGGCAGGCGGACTCTCAACCACTGAGCCACCAGGGAAGCCCAGTAATTCTGTTCTTAATGGCTAATGTGAGTTTGTCCCAACTCAGACCACTTACTAGACGACTGGCATTCCCCTGACGTCGACGTCCAGGAGGTTAACTACATACTGGGATCTGGGGGGCTTTGCTGGTGGGTCGTGGGAACCTGCTCTGCCCACTCGGACCCCCTCTGCCCAGGGCAGGAGGGAGGATTGGGGGGCTGGGCATCCTCTGGGTTGGTGATGTGTAGTAACCCCGTATTGGTGGAAGGGTCCCCACCAGGTTGCCTTGGCAGGTCTGTAGGCGTAAGGCTGTCCCTCCCATCTCCCCCTTCAGACTGAGCTGAGAGGACCTCAGGAAACAGTGCTTCTCTACCCAGGCTTTCCAGAACAATCACCAGGAGAGCTTTTCCAAATTATTCCTTTGCTCCCTCTACTAGGAGCCCACATCTATTCCCCAGGTGCCCCGGGAGCCCCCCAGTAGAGAACCAGAAGAGGAATTCAGAAATCCAGAGCGGGCCAGTGCCCAGGGCAGGCGCAGGGGGAGAGCTGTGCAAGGCTGGGTGGCCGGCTCTGCAGGGCTGTGTGAGCTGCGCTGGTGGCCCGGCCCGGCTGGGCAGCTTCTGAACAGGATTTGGGGCAGGCCAGGAGACTTGAGTGTCTGGGGCACTGTCTATGGGGCCCCGAAGAGGGGCCTAAGGGCCTTCAGCAGTCAGGACTAGACCCCAGAAGCTGGGCAGTTCTAGATCTTTGAGCAAGACACTCACCTGGGGGGCCTCACGCTCCCCATCTATAAAACGGAGCCAAACCCTTCTTATCTGGCTAACTCTTGGGATCTTCATGAGGATAAAGAGAGGAAGGGATTCTAAGTGTACAAACTATGCCTCTTCATCAACTGCTGCGATACCTAAACAGGAAGCATGATGCCTGGTACTACATGAAGATGCTAAATGAAGAAAATAAAAAGCCTGGCAAATATATGAGAACATAAGCCAAACAGGAGCCTCAAACCATGTGATCGTAGTTGCCTCTGAAGTTCATTTCCTTCCTCGTATCATGGGGTGACGGGAGGATGATGACATTTCTAAGACCTCAGACTAGTGCCTGGCACACAGGAAGCCCTCCCTCAACATTCGACAGCACAGACTGAACTAAAGGGGAGGGGGTCTGCAGTGTGCTTATTCATTCAACAAACGTTTCCTGAGCACACGCTATGTGGACACAGGGTGCAGAGTGGCAAGATCTGTCAGGCCCCAGGAACTTGAAATTTGTGGCAGAGAGAAAAAAAAAAAAAAGATTCCATTATTACAGGTTATGACCAGTGCTATGAAGGAAGGAAATGGGGCGATGTGACAGACGTGGGGAGCACTGTTTGCAGACGGGGGATCAGGGCACGTCTCTGAACTGAGACCTGAAGAACGAGGAGAGGGACCAAGGGAGCATGACAGGTGCTGGGGGGAGTGGTGGTGATGAGAGAACATTCCAGGTAGTGTGGGAACAGCAAGTACAAAGGCCCTGAGGTTCAGGAAAGGGACAGAACCAGCCCAGCAGCAGGCCCCGGCCCACCTTCGGCACACGGGTTGCGCAGGAGGTTCCTGCGGAGGCTGCACAGGAAGTAGAAGACCTTCCAGTCAGCCACGGACTGGTCCCAGTCCTCAGTGACGTAGCCCTCATGCAGGCATTTGCGCTTCCAGAGGGTCACAAGGTCGATGAGGTCGCGCCAGAGGCTGCAGACAGGGCGGCAGTTCAGCAGCAGCTGGCGAGCGGGCAGGTGCGTGAACACCTCCAGCAGGATGCTCTCGGGCAGCTGGTTGATGCTGACCAGGGCCATGGCCGTGGTGGGGTGAGAAGCATGCACAGGCCTGTGGGGAGCAACAGTGGTCATGAGCTCTGACCAAGGAGGTGGACCCCTTAGAGCCCCAGGGACCTGGGCCAGGGAACACTGGAGCCCCTTTCCAGTACATGGTAGACCCTCAAAATAAAGAGCGGCCACATGTTATGCACATTTGAAAGAGTGCAATAAAAATATTGATAAAGTCTTCAGGGACTCATTTTTTAAGAGACCCCACCCCCCATTAAAAAATTAATGGCTTAATTTTCAGTTGGTGGGCCTGGAGAACTGTAAGATTTTGCCAAGGCCATGCTGTTGTCTGTAAGCTCTGCAAAGGTTTTCAGTGATGTTATTTTAATACTATGAATTCACCATTAGAACATAAAATCTTGGGACTTCCCGGTGGCACAGTGGTTAGGAATCCGCCTGACAATGCAGGGGACATGGGTTTGATCCCTGGTCCTGGAAGATCCCACATGCCGTGGGGCAACTAAGCCCGTGCGCCGCAACTACTGAAGCCTGCACGCCTAGAGCCCAATCTCCACAACAAGAGAAGCCACTGCAATGAGAAGCCCACACACCACAAGGAAAAGTAGCCCCCGCTCGCTGCAACTAGAGAAAGTCCACACACAGCAACAAAGACCCAATGCAGCCAAAAATAAAAATATAATAATTTTAAAAAGTGTGAGGGAAAGAATACATATAAAAAAAAAAAAAAAGAACGTAAAATCTTTATTACATCCACAGACTAGCTCACAATTTAAGTGATGGGCTGAGAAACAAACTTTCTCTCCCCAAATGGCCCACTTTAGCTGTGATAATACATCCCAATGAGGAGGCTCCCCACACGGTTCTGCGTTGGGCATCAGGCCACTCTGAAATGCCCAGAAACGGAAAAGCACGTTGAAGGTGAAGAAGCAAGATTGCTTGGGTTTGAATCCTGGCCTGGAGTGACTCGCTGGGAAGGTAGTCCCCCCCAAAAAAGGTGGTAACTGTCCCGACCTCAGAAGGGCTGGGAGGACTGAGTTAGTACAAGTAAAGCATTTAGCACAGGGCTGGTTGAGAAGTGCTCCACAGCATCATTAACCACACTCCTAGCCTCAGAGCAAAACAACTCTCCAGTAGTTGCAGAGGTACCCGCCCCCAAGAACACATTCCTCCCTCCTACATCTGAACTGCACAGGGTTTGGGAAAATTACAGTGCCACCACCTTGGCCTGAATCTTGCCTGGGGGGATCCTGGTTATCCAGCTGTCTAAGGGGATTCCCTCAGGTGGGTGGGAGTGGGCCTGTAGCCACTGTCACTCAAGATGGCTGGAGCAGATAGGCCTTATCTGCTTATGGGTGGGGAAGGGAATATTCTCCTGGGACATGTAGGGACACTGGGGAGACTTCATTTTTCATTGCGACTTGGCCAGAGAAGCAGTTGTTGACGTAAAACAATAAAACAGCCAGATATTTTACCAGCAAAACAGATTTATTTGGGAGCAGCAAAGAATTGAAATTTGGGACGTGCAACTAGTGAACCACTTGTAAGTCCTGTTAAGCAAAGCAGAGGGAATTCTTTTATAGAAGAGATGGGAGGGACTGTTATAAACAAAAAGTCTGCTGGAGGAAACTGGGAGTTCCAAATATAGTGACTTTTCAATGGCTGAGTTGTGACAGTCTACCATTAGCTAAGCTGTTGCCAGGAAAAGAGAAAATCTTTCTTCCTCCTGCTGGCACTAGTAGTGTTACTTCCTGCCAGAGATCTGTATTGATTCTTCCTGTATTGACTGTCAAGCACTCCCCGCTTCTGGCCTCCCGACTCCATTTTAGTGAGGTTTCGCTTCATTAATTTTCACATTTCCCCCTTTTGATCAAGATCTTTCTCCAAAAGCATCACTGATCAAGAGTCAGGGTTTTTGTCTGTTTTTTAAATCAGCATTCAGTGGCCTTTTGTCCCGTGATGCCAGGAATGATCTTTTCTGGGTGTCCTGTCCCATGTTAGAGGGAAAGTGCACAGATTGGAAACCTATTGTGGTCACATTTGAGTAACAAGGAGGGGTAGGAGGGAGATCTCTCAGGAACTTCCCATCCAAAAGTCTGTATCTTAGAATAGTGAATACAGCAAGGGCACACTCAAAACTGAAGGAATTAAACAAGAATTTTGTAAAGAAGATGTGGTACATATATACAATGGAATATTACTCAGCTATAAAAAGGAACGAAACTGGGTCATTTGTAGAGATGTGGATGGACCTAGAGACTCATACACAGTGAAGTAAGTCAGAAAGAGACAAACAAATATCGTATATTAACACATATATGTGGAATCTAGAAAAACAGTACAGATGAACCAGCTTGCAAGGCAGAGATAGTGACACAGATGTAGAGAACAAACGTATGGACACCAAGGGGGGAAAGCAGGGGGTGGTGGTGGTGGTGGTGGGATGAATTGGGAGATTGGGATTGACATATATAAACTAATATGTATAAAATAGATAATAAGAACCTCCTGTATAAAAAAAAAAATTAAATTAAAAAAAGAATTTTGGGGCTTCCCTGGTGGCGCAGTGGTTGAGAGTCCGCCTGCTGATGCAGGGGACACGGGTTCGTGCCCCGGTCCAGGAGGATCCCACATGCCGCGGAGCGGCAGGGGCCGTGAGTCATGGCCGCTGAGCCTGCGCGTCCGGAGCCTGTGCTCCGCGACGGGAGAGGCCACAGCAGTGAGAGGCCCGCGTAACGCAAAGAACAAACAAACAAACAAACAAACAAAAAAACAAACAAACAAAAAACAAACAAACAAAAAAAAAACAAAAAAAGAATTTTGGAATGACACAGTGTAGGAATAAACATGAAGTAATTAAACAGTATTGTTATCTCAAAGGAAACTGTTTGGAATCAGATGTTTTATCAATAATACAGACTGTAGGTTGAAAAATTCAAGAAACTGAATTTGGATAAGAATCCAGAGTCAGTTTTATAGTCTAGATGAAAGAAAGACACTTCTGTGAATTCTAAACCTTCTAACAGGCCTTGTCTAGACATCTTGGGCAAGCTGTCTCATCAGATGTCATCTGCTTCAAATCCAGGAAATCTTTACCTTCAGGTCACCAGATGGTGTGCAGGTCCAGTTAGGGTCTGGTGCTTTCTTAGATGTGTCACATGAATCCAAGAGTCTGTTCTCTGAAGTTTGGAGGCACAAGGGTAGGTTAGCAGTACCTGATGGGGCCTTTCCAGTGAGGTTGAAGAGAGTCCTTCTCGAGGTGTCTTTTCCTGTACATGAAATCCCCAGGTTGAAAGGTGTGATGCTTAAGGTCTTCGTCTCCCAAGAGCGCACTATGAAGAAGATTGCTCTACCAAGCATTGTTATTTTTAATAGAAGCAATCAGGCCTTTACAATATTGAAATATATCTCCTTTCATCAGCTGTGGGTCAAAAGTGGGTGGGGCAAGGAACACTGGGTGTCCTGTGACTACCTCAAAGGGTGAGAGTTTGAGTTCTGAAAGGGGTGGATCTGAGATTTAGAAGGACCGATGGCAATGCTTTTTGGGGGGAGGGTCTCTATGAATTTTGCCCACTAGGTCTTAATATTGCCATCAGAACGTTCCACTAACTCTGAGGATTAAGGATAGAAAGTACAGTGAAAATGTTGTAAAACCAGTTAAAGAGCACAAACTTGTCGAAGCACCTGACCAGTAAAATGGGTTCCTTGATCACTGTGAAGTGCAAGAGGGGCTCCCCAGGTAGGGATAATCTTTTCTATCAAAATTGTAGCCACAGAAGAAGCAGTGGCCTGTCTGCAAGGGAGGGCTTCAATCCGATGAGAAAACATACAGACCATGTAATAAAATATATTTATATCCATGAGATGGGGACAGCTATGTGAAATCCATCTACCAAACTTTTATTTTAATTGGAATATAGTTGATTTACAATGTTGCATTGGTATCAGGTATACAGCAAAGTGAATCAATTATACATACGTGTATATCCACTCTTTTTTAGATTCTTTCCCATATAGGTCATTACAGAGTCTTGAGTGGAGTTCCCTGTGCTATACAGTAGGTCCTTATTAGTTATCTATTTCATACAGAGTAGTGTGTATACGTCAATCCCAATCTACTGATTTATCCCTCCCCCGCTTTCCCCTCTACATCTACCAAACTTTGAATGGCCCATTACGCAATTCAAAGTGTCTGGGAACAGTGCAAACAGGTTTCCCTGGATTGTATTTTGGACAGGTGGGACAAGAAGGGAGGTACTTTTTGTGGCCTTATTAATATTTCCCCACCAACATTCATTCATGAATGCTATCATTTTGTCACTGGACCAAGAGTTCAATGCATGTACAGTGCTGAGGTGTGGGAATCAGAATTTCTGGGAGGACCAGTTTGTTATTTGGCCCAAACCAGAGTTTTCTCTTTCTATTGAACCAGCAGTTCCTAGATCCCCAATACTGTTTTACCTTTTCTGGGGCATTGGGCATTTCTAGATGGTTATCTTGGGGAGCATCCTTTTGGATCATACCGGAAGTTTGGTCATGGGTTCCTTCGAGAGCAGCATTTGGGGCAGAAATATCAGCAAGGTGGTTTCTTTCAGCCTATAGGGACTCAAGCTCGGAATGCCCAGGGATCTTAATAATAGTCAAGGCAGCTGTCAAGAGTATAGCGCCTAACTGATTTTGCATATAAGAGCCATTTTTAATCTTTTCCCCATTAGAGGTAGGGAAACCTTGTTTCCATGTTATTCCAAAGTCACGGGTTGCTCCAAAGGAATACTGACTACCAGTATAAATGTTTGCAGTTTTGCCCTTGGCTAAACTACAAACCTCAGTGAGGGCATATAATTCAGCCTGTTGCATAATTAAGCTGTAGGTAAAGGCACTGCTTCCACAATATCAAAAGGAGTGGCAATGGCATACCCAGCACGATCTTTACCACTTTCTCCCTTTAAATAAGAACCATCAGTAAACCATGAAAAATCTGCATTGGTTGGAGGAGTCTCCTCTAAATTATTACACGGAGTCAAAGGGTGACCAGTAAGGGTCAGGCAGTGGTGAGGGGTTTCGTCAGTGAAGGAGAGGAGAAGAGTAGCAGGGTTGAGGTTGGTGCAGTGTGAAAGAGCTATGTGAGGAGCAGTTAGCAAAAGGATTTCATAAGAGGTGAGGCAACTGAATGAAAAATGTTGAGTGGACGAGAATTTAGGAGGGCTTCCACTGCATGGAAGCATGCAGTACGAAGATGGGGTATGAAGATGGTTAAAGGGGATCCCATGATTGTCTCTTTGGTGGCCTTAACCAGAAGGACAGTAGAAGGAATGGCTTTGAAGCAAGGGGGATATACCTGTGCCACAGGGTCCAGCTGTTGCCTACAATACCCTCAAAACATTTAGATAACTGGGATCCCATTTTTCAGGGGTTTTTCTCTAGAGCAAAAGAATCATTCTCAAACAGCCCACAGGCCAAATACCAGCACAGTTCCTACAAGCCCCCTGTTTTTGGGCTCCGAGGACATTCCCTGCCTTCTCACATACAAAGAGGGAAAAGGGAAGCTGGTAATTAGGATGCCCAAGGGCAGGGAGTCTCATTAAGCTTTTCCTTATGTCTTCAAAAGCTGTGTCATCTTGATCTCCCCAATTAATGGGTTCCGATTTGCTGGTTTTTAATAAAGCACGTAGGGGCTGAGCCAGAAGAGAGAAAATTGGGCTCTGATTTCAACAGTAGCCAGATAGCCCAAGAAAACCTTAGGAGCTCAGTTTTTGATTCTGGGCAGTTCAGGATGTCATGGAGTCTATCTAGATTCAGTAGTCCCTGTTCTGAGATCACGTGCTCTAAATACTGAACCTGAGTTTGAGCAAAGTGCCATTTTTCTTTGGAGACTTTATGTCCCTTTAAGGCCAAAAATTTTAGCTGGTGGATGCTGTCTTCCTGTGAGGAGGTTTGAGAAGGACAGCATAGGTGCAAATCATCTATATAATGTAACAAAGTAGAACCTGCAGAAAACTTTACATCATCTAAATCAGCTTTCAAGATTTGTGAAAAGTAAGAAGGACTTTCTGTGAAACCCTGGGTCACTGCTATACGAGTATATTGTTGTCCGTTCCAGGTGAAGGCAAAAAGATATTGGCTAGCCTTATCAACTAGAATAAGTTGGAAAATACACTGCATAGATCAGTCACAGTGAAAAACTGGCTTCAAGTGGGAATGGATGTCACAAGTATTAAAATCTTCAGCAAACCTAAGGGGGTCCTCAGTTACTTTAGGAAACTCTTGAACTGTGGCTCACAATTTGGCTTAGTCCAGGGAACATAAGTAATTTGGGGTTTATTTCAATCCTCAGAAGATTAACTTTAAGGAGGAGGTTCTGATAGGCTCAGAGGAGGGAGCAGGGAGAGTCCGCGCAGCTGTAGGGAAAAAGGGAAGTTCAGCGAGAGAACTAGACTGGGGAGGTGCAGAAGGAAAGGAAGATGGCGCCTGGGATGGGCTTGAGCACAAGACGACTGCCAGTACCCAGAGACAAAGAAGACGGGGTAGGGGAAAAAGAGACCTCAGAAGCCATTTTGTCTTATTTTAATATTTTATTTGCCTCAGTTACTTTAAAAATTGTATATTGCAAAGAGGCAATTTTAGACTCCTGATACGTTTTGGAAGCCTTAAAATACCAATCAAAAATGGTGTCCAGTTCAGTTTTGACAACTGCAGATCTGTGGCTGTCTAACACAATTTTAAGAAAGGAAGTTTGGGGAGTTCAGAAGTTCCCCATGCTGGTCACTGATGTTCTAAATTACGTCTGTTTCAATTGGTCCATTTAGTTAAAAATGTATATAAGGAGAGACAGCAGTTTTTAAACATAAAATTGCTCAGGGTCCCTGAAAAGGTGGGGGGGGGCACCCTCAAAACATTTAGATAACTGGGATCCCATTTTTCAGGGGTTTTTCTCTAGAGCAGAAGAATCATTCTTAAACAGCCCACAGGCCAAATACCAGCACAGTTTCAATAGGAACAGCCTGGTTCCAAAAGTAGTCGGTCTGAAAGCTAGCACAGTTCCAGTTGGAACAGCGTGACTTCAAGAGTGAGGCTGAAGTGCCAACCAAGTACTCACAAACAAGGCCTTAACAAAAAAGGACGAAGCCTTCAAACAGATCCCAAATAAAACCTGGAGAGCTTCAAAACGCAAAAAGAGCGGAGCTCAGATCCAGGAGAAAAACTTACCCTCAAACTGCAAAGTTGGTGAGAAAGCAGTGAGTTCTGTGGGATCTGTGGGTACCAGCACCTGTTTGCTCACCAGCCTCGGAGTTGTTGGGGGTCTTCTCTGGATCTCAGTGAAACCTCCGTGTAATGTTAACCTAAAACAATAAAATAGCCGATTATTTTACTTGCAAAACAGGTTTATTTGGGAGCAGCAAATAACTACAAGGCAGGATATGCAACTATGGCGAACCACTTACAAGTCCTGTTAAGCAAAGGAGAAGAGACTCTTTTACAGAGGAGAAGGGAAAATTGGGTGGGGCCGTTATAAACAAAAAGCCCATTGGAAGAGACGGGGAGTTGGAAGTATAATGGCTTTTCATTGGTTGAGTTGTGACAGTCTCTCATTGGCTGAGCTGTTGCCAGGCAAAGAGAAAATCATTTTTTCCTCCTGCAGGCAGTAGTAGTCTCACTTCCTGCCAGGTAGGCTAAGTATGCCTCTTGATGTTGGGATTGTACTGACTGTCAAGTGTTCCTCTTCCTCATTTCCTGACTCCATTTTAGTGAGGTTTCCCTTTTTGAATTTTCACACAGCTCACAGTCTTCTCAAAGCTTTCATCCCATTAAAAAAATGAGGGTGGGCACACACTCCGGCACCTGCCCAGGGAGAAGTATTTTTCCATTACCAGAGAAAAAACCCCCCAAAAAACAGATAAATAAGGTACTTGCAGCTTGTGCAAAATGCTATGATGGAAAAAAATATTCCACGCGGCCAGGTCTTCCCATTTTTCAGGAATTTTAAACATTTAAAAAATACATGAAATCTGTCAAATTTTAAATGTTGGCAACTTCTAAAAGAATTGTCTAGGTCAAATAAAAGTCCCTGGGCTCCAAGTTAGAGGCGTCTTAGGTACAAACACCTGCTCGACCTATCGTCCAAAGTCTGGTCTTTCGCTCTGGTCGCATGTCATCACTGGTCGCTCTGGTCGCATCCATCCCCAAAGCCTGAATGCAGAAGGGTGGAGGGGGTGAAGGTCATCCTGGGGCATTCTGGGGTGGAAACGTCCACATCAGCCCTAAGAAGCCACCTCGCATCGATTGGGCTTCCCACGTACCAGGCCCAGGGCCACACGCTGTCCTTTTCTCCATAGACCCTCCCTACAACCACTCGAGACACTGTTATTAAGCCCATTTCCGAAAACGGAAACTGCGGCTTGGGGAAGTTAGGCCCCCGTCCCAGGTCCTGCGGGCGTGATGGTGCCGAGTCCCTAGACTGTCCCCTGGCCGGGGCGCTGCACGCGAGGTTAAGCCGGAGCGGCCGCGGACGCCGAGGATACTCCGGGACGGCCAAGCCGGGAAGCGAAGAGCTCCGCGCCGAGTTATCAGACCCTAGAGACTGGCCCCGCCCCGCGCGCCGCCCCGCCCGGAAGCGGCTCCCCCCAGCACCCTTCCCGCGGCTGCCGGCTTCCCGGCCGGCCGGAGGCAGCGTCCTCGGGCTCGGTTAACGTCCTGACGACCCCCCCAGCACCGAACATCCAAGCCCTCTCCCGCACCTGTCGCCCCCCCTACCCGTCCCCTGCCTGGGCCGAGATCTGGGCGCGGGTCGGAGCGCTCGGCGCGACCTGAGCTCGGGATCTGCCTGGAGCCTACGGTCTCGGCGGCGCCGTCAGCTCTCGCCCCGCCCGGCGCCTGCGTCACGCGCCGCGCTCAGGCCGCCTCCCTCGCGGCCCCAGCCTGCTGCTCCTGCGACTTCGCCCCGCCCCACGCCGGGACCACTTTCCCAGGCGCGAGCAAAGAAATCTGGTGTCCGCAGGGTCGGGGCGGCGTCAGGGGAGCTCCAGACCTCGTTTCCTGAAGCTCAGTCTTTCCTTCCAGGCGGTGGGCGGCTCAGCAGTGGGGACCCAGTTTCTGTCTGCTCCCACTTCCCTCCGGTAGGTCGGAGCCTCCTTCTGACCTAGCCCTTCCCCTCTGGGGGCCACTCCTTAGACCTCTATTCCGGTTCCCTGCAGGGAGGGAGGTGGGCCCCCGCCTGGAGGGTGACTGCTGAAACTCTGGCCTTGGGCCTGGTTCGTAGGTCCCTAGGACTTACTCAGAGGTAAAAACCGCTCTGCGTTTTTGCTGGGATTAAGTTCATTAATTCCTTTCTTCATTCCACAAATAATTATCAAGCACCTACTTCAGCCAACCACAAGGGATCATGCAGGGTGTGCACTGCCCAAGGGTGCCTGATGCAGGCCAGGTTGTTAACTCAGGGCTGCATATTCTCCGAGGAAGAGTGTGTTTTGCTAACTTGCCATACAGTTAGTGGGTGGTGGTCCTGAGACAGGCTGGGACCTGGGACCCTTTGCTGCAGTGCTCGCACCTGGACAATCTCCTTGAGCTGACAAGCTACAAAGAAACTATAAGGGACTAAAAATAACTGCGTGCATGTGCAGTTGGGGCAAATTATGGACAACAAGATACAAAAAGACCAAAAACCCAACTGCCACTTCTGAAGAGCCCAAAAACAGATCATTGGGAGCAAAAGCAGGGTACTGCACATGCCCGCTGAACACACCACCACCAAAGGGGTGGGCAGATCACCTAAGCCACCCCTCCCCTCACCCTATACAAGGAACCAGCTCCCCCACTCCCCCAGAGGGAGCGAGGGATCCAGCAAGGGAAACTGTTGCTTGATTTCACTCCCTCTTGCTGCAGCAGGGGTCCCAGGAAAGCCTTATCTGAAAACTCTTGTCTGGCCTCTTATCAATTTCTATTGATTAAGGAGGCCGAGAACCCTGGTCTGTAACAGTCCTTGCCCTGGTTGAGGCCCTAATCTAGCGCACTGTTGAGTCAGATAATGCAATTAAACAGTAGTTATTGAGCACCTACTGTGTGCCAGGCACCATTATAAATTCTTTGGCTTTGTCTATTATCAGTAAAGCTCTGGGCAGTGACAAAAACAACAGTAAGTAGTGCCTGGGATGGCAAGAGTTGCCCAAGATATCTGCACACTCCACCGCCAGCCTGCGGCCAGGCCTCCAGAGGAAGGTGGCAGTACTGGAGGGCTGCTGCGTGCGAGATGTCTGCAGCTTGTCCAGGGGTCTGTCCCAGGACCCTCATTCTTCGAAGTCTGGCTCCTGAAATGTCAACCCCTCTCTGTACCTTGGACAGAGCCATATAAGTTGCAGCTTCTACAGGCAAGGGGCAAGACGTCCCATGAAGTTTGCCTTTTCCCCCAGAAAGCACAGGGCACACGTTGGGCTGGGAACACCTTTTATTTGGCCACATGCATCAGGGGTAGGAGAACTGCTCTCTTTCCAGCAGGAAGGAGAGGCAGGAACGTGGTCCGACAGGGTGGGGAGGTCCTGGGAATGGCAGTTCCAAGGGTAGGGTGGGCGCTTGGAATGCTCTCCAAGCCACAGAGTGCCTGGCCTAGGCATGGAGGTGGACAGGTGGTCCTTGAACCCCCCCCCCATCCCACTCATCCAGGGCTCACACATCCCAGCTCTCAGGGCCCGACCCTGCCCCCCACCTGCCCTGGGTTGCCGTGTGCAGGATTCCAGGGGGGTCTTTTGGAGAGCCCTGCCCTCACTTAATACACATGTGGCTTCTGGGGCTTCACTGACAGTGAAGAGAGTCCAGACTTGGCCGGGACCCCACCGCACCCTGGGCCTGCCTATCTCAGACCAGGCCTGAGCCTCTGGACCGAAGCCACCTCGCTAAGCAGGCGGACAGAGTGAGAAAGCCTGGGAGTGGCAGAGAATGGGCAGAGGATGGGCCAGCAGAGCCATCCTTCCACTCCCAGACCTGTCTGAGCTACATCATCGCTCAGCATCTGTATTATGCAGGGCAGCCACAGGCTTGCCAGATGTCCTGACTGTCCCAGGTCTGACGGCCCTCAAAGAAGACAGTGAGAAATGACCCAGCAAGGCAAGGTAGACACATAGATCTAGGTTACCAGCAGAGCTTGGAGACCCTCCCTCAGAGGCATCTGGGGGAACACCATGCACCCCCCCAACCTCAGGGGCCCCCTCATTCAGGTTGAGACCCCCGGGCAGAGAGCTAGCTACCCATAACATATGAAGGCTGTACAAACGAAGAGGCTCCATGAAGAGGCAACTGGGGGGGGCAAGGATGAACTAGGAAGTCTGGGAGAGCCTGGCCTCTACCTCCCCTTCCCAAGCCCAGTCCATCTCTGACAGCAGTTTATCAGTTGGGGTTAGGTGGCTGGGGGCTCGGGGGCGTCATGGCAGTGGGGGCCCGATGGTGATGCTGCTGTTGGTGACCCTCGGGCCGTACCAGCCGGCCCAGTAGTGAGTGTCCACGCCGCCGTGCTGAAACCAGATGTAGCGGACGCCGGGTGGATAGTTGGAGAACGTGTGGGAGACCTGGGGGGCGGGGGCAGGTGGAGGGAAGGAGAGAGGTCAGGGGAGTTGACCCTGAGCGGGGTACTGCCTGAGGGGGTGAGGGGACCAGGATGGCCTGAGGTCTCAGTGCTCAACCCAGAGTCAGCAGAATGGAATTCTAGTCCTCACTCTGATTTGGGGCAGACCACCTCCCCTGTCTGTCTCCTCAGTTTCCTCATCTGTAAAATGGAGCAAAATCCTGCTGGGTCCACTCCACGGGATTATCTAAGTGCAGATCAAATGAACTGAAAGAAATTTTGCAAGCTGCCAAAGGATGTCCAATACACTCATCACTGAGCACATGTGGCTATTTAAGTTAAAATTAATTAAAGTTGGATAAAATTAAAAATTCAGTTCCTAGTCGTACTATGAACTGGCTCTTATTAAGTTTTCAATTGTCACATGTGGCTCTTGGCTACCAAACTGGCCAGGGCAGACAGACCATTTCTTTCTTTCTCTCTCTTTTTTTTTTTTGGCTGTGCTACACCGCTTGCAGGATCTTAGTTCTCTGACCAGGCACTGAACCTGGGGCCATGGCAGTGAAAGCACCGAGTCCAGACCAGGGAAGTCCCAGACAGACCATCTCTATCACTGCAGAAAGGTCTACTGGAGAGCACTGGTCTGGATCAGGAGTTGGCAAACTATGGTCTAGGGGCCCACTGCCAGTTTTTGTAAATAAAGTTTTATTGGAACACAGTCATGCCCATTTGCTAAAGCTGCTTTCACAACACAACGGCAGAGTTGATGAGCTGAGTAGTTGTGATACAGTAAAACCTGCAAAGCTTAAACTATTTGTATCTGGCCTTTTAAGAAAAAGTTCACTGAACCCTAACCTAGATAATAGTAATAACTGATATTAGTAATTAATAATAGTCAATCTTTTTGAACATGGCTTTACCAGCATCATCTCACTGATAATCTTTGAGAGCTCAGAGCAGCCAAAGCCCAGGTAAGAAGCAGCAGAACTGGGATCTCAACTTGGGCCTGTCTGACTGCAGTCTCAGCCTTGGACAATGTGCCCCCTGTCCCCTTCCCGGCTCACACACCTCCCTCCACTTGGCATCGCTCTTCTGCTGGATGGTTGCTGGGTCTGGCTGGAAGGTCCCCAGAGGCGCATGCGCTGACGACAGGAGCTGAACACACAGCTGGTACTTGGACCCGCAGTCTGGCCTGGCTGCGAACCTGCAGGCGGAGGAAGGGCCCTTCAGGGCCTTGGAGATGGGGGGGCAGGGTGCGGGTGGGGCACCTGAGTGGCAGGGCCCCCCCCAAACCCTCGCCCCAAGCACTCACCAGTCCTTCACCTCGATGTCTGGCCGTGTGGTGTCCATCAGCTCCTCCCAATACCCTTCAGCCTTGAGGTCCACCACCTGGGACTTGAGGCAGGTGCTGGGGGTGGGTGGAGGGGTGGGAGGGGCTGGGGCTCGCCACTAGGGCACTGGGGGGCTAGGACTGCCCCTCCCAGAGCAGGAGAGACCCCAAGGTGCAGTGACTTGGGCTTCCCCCCCCCACCCCGCCCCGAGACCCCTCGGATCTTACTAATAAGAAGTCACGAAGTATTTCTTGACCTGGTCATTGGGGAATTCCTGCCTCTGGTCTCCAGAGAGCTCCTCCACCTTCCACTCATCGCCTCCATTCACGTCCAGGCTCCAGAACTCAAACCCCTCTGGTGGGAAAGCAGAGTTCGTATCAAAGGGAAGCCCCTCAGTGGCCGCCTCCCAAGTGCCCCTTGCTCCTGGCACCTCTCCCTGGATTTCAGCAGCTGCCCTCAAGCCTCGTGCTGAGGAACCCTGCACATCAACAGTGCCTGCCTTGCACTAGGTGCTGCCTGTGTGCCAGGCACCATGGTAACTGATTTCTACTGGGAATCCTGATGATGGGGACAACCAGACTACTTCTGGGATGGAATGCTCTGGTTCCGGTCAGACAGATCTGGGTCTAGTCCCGGCTCTACCAACACTGGGCTCTGTGACCTTAGGCAAGCTGCTTTCTCTCTCTGAGCCTTGGTTTTGTCCTCTGTAAACCGGGGTCAAGAACAGGGGCTGGCAAACTTTTTCCATAAAGGGTCAGAATACTTTAGGTTTTGTGGGCTACATGTTGACTCTATCACATAGTGTCTTGTTTTGTTTGTTTGTTTAAGATTTTTTTTTTTTTTTTGCGGTACGCGGGCCTCTCACTGTTGTGGCCTCTCCTGTTGCGGAGCACAGGCTCCGGACACGCAGGCCCAGTGGCCATGGCTCACGGGCCCAGCTGCTCTGCAGCATGTGGGATCTTCCCGGACCGGGGCACGAACCCATGTCCCCTGCATCGGCAGGCGGACTCTCAACCACTGCGCCACCAGGGAAGCCCTTTTTGTTTGTTTTTTAAATAACCCTTTAAAACCATAAAATCTATTCGTAGCTCCTAGGCCAGATTTGGCTTATGGACCATAGTTTGTCAACATGCTGGTGAAGAACATGGCTGTTGGGGAGTCAAGTGAGTCAGGCATCTGAAAGCTCTGGACAGCTTGGGGTTGTTTTACTATCATTTTGCTCCAGAATTTGGCCACATAATAGAGATTGAGGTTCTCATGCCATCAAAGTGTCTACTTAGTCATTTACAGCACAGCAAGGGAAAAGAGGGGGCTCTGGATGACCGCAGAAGTCTTGTTTTACCTTTTGTTGGAATGTGCTGGGAAGAAGACCGGATCTCTCATTCTCTCATAAGCAAAGCCCCCTTTGTCTTCTGGGCAGTCCTAGTAGGCCTAGTCCTGGAGTCTGGGAGCCAGGCCAAGAAAATATGGCTCTGACTTCCTGGTCTTGTGTCTTGGGCACAATTCATTCCAACTGGCCAACATTCCCTCTCCTAGGAAAGGTCACTGGGGAAATAACCTTCAGAGTGGAATAAGAGTGGAACAATGCCACTCTTGGCCTCAGTTTTCCCATCTGAAAAATGGGTGCCTAATAGTACCTACCTCTTAGGATTATTGTGAGAAAGGAATTAAACCCCCCAAAGTGCCTGGCTGGCTCATAGTAAGTGCCTAACGAATGTTAGCTGGTATCACGACAGTGTGTGTTTGGGGGCACATCATACCCAGTCTGCACCCCACCTTCGGCGCATGGGTTATGCAGGAGGTTCTTGTGGAGGCTGCGGAGGAAGTAGAAGACCTTCCAGTCGGCCACGGGCTGGTCCCAGTCTTTGGTAATGAAGCCCTCACGCAGGCATTTGCGCTTCCAGAGGGTCACGAGGTCGATGAGGTCTCGCCAGAGGCTGCAGACCAGGCGGCAACGCAGCAGCAGCTGGCGGGCGGGCACGTGCGTGAACAACTCCAACAGGATGTTCTCGGGCAGCTCGTTGATGTTCCCCACCGCCATGGCTCTCCTGTGGTTGTTGAAAGCTACACTACAGACCTGATCCTCTCCCCAGGACCCAATATTCGCAGCACCCCGTGGTGGTGGTTGCCTCCCAGCACTGCCATTGACTATCTCAGGAAAGTCACTGGGCCTCTCTGAGCCTCAGTTTCCTCCTCTGTAAAATGGGGCCAGGAACAATACTTACCTCCTAGAGGGGGTACAAGGAGCTTGGGACACAGCAGAAGCTCAGTAAAAGGTGAGCTCTGATTTTTTTTACTGGCACCTCACAATAGCCTCTAAGGGAGGCTAAGGAGGCAGAAGAGGTATCAGGATCTGCCCAAGGTCACACAGACAGGAGCAGAGGGGAAAGGAGCCTGAGCCGCTTCTGAATCTAGAGCCAGCTTTTTTCAATAGGTCGGACGGTCTTTAGCATGGAAATCACAATTCGCAGCCCCGCAGCCTGTCTGGTACCTTCCGCATTCTCTTCCTCATCCTCAAAACGGAGG
>NW_020173679.1:6987811-6987912 GCF_003031525.2 Neophocaena asiaeorientalis asiaeorientalis
CCGCCAAGGAACCGGGAGCCTCAGGCCTCGGGCCGATCGCTCCGGACTGTGGGGCGTCCCGGCGCGAGGCCAAAGGCGGGGCGGGGGCGGGGGGGGGGGGC
>NW_020173679.1:6988087-6993838 GCF_003031525.2 Neophocaena asiaeorientalis asiaeorientalis
GCCCGCAGCGCTCCGGGTCCTCCTCCTCTCGCGACAGCGCTCTGCAGCGATGGACGGAGACGGTGACCCAGGTAGCCGCCGCCGCCGGATCCACTCGCTCAGCCCTGGAGGGGTGACCGGGGCAGGCGGGCGAGTGCTACGGAGAGGGGGCATCAGAGAGCGAGGGGGCCCCGATACACAGAGCGACACTTTCACCCAAGCAAAGCCCTTGAGACAGTCTCAAAGGAGCACAGTCCTCTGTCTGGTGTCTTGATCTGCCGGAGGCCTTGAGAGATGACAGGAAGAGAGGGAGGACTCCCGGGTCCCATTTACCCGGGAAATAGCGTATGAGTAATCCCACGTTCCCACCTCCTGAGGGTGTATTGGACCCGGGTCTGGGACCTATCTGGGATGGAAGAGGCCACAAGCCTTTTTATTCCATCAGCTTCTTCCATTCCAACTCTGGGCAGTGAGATGCCTGAATCCCCATGAATTTCTTGGGGTTACTGGCCTCTCCTCACCCCATCCCAGCCTTCCTCCTGGGATCCCTTGTCTGGAGGGGCTGTCCTTCATTTGGGTGGCTGGATGCCCAGTGGGAACCAGGCTGGTGGTGAGGGAGAGTTGGGACATCAGCTCTAGCCGATGCTCAGGGCCCTTTGAGACTGCCCAGTCATCTTGTCTGGCACCAAAGATCCCCCGCTCCCCATCTCTAGAACTCTCTGCTGGGCCTGTAGGGGTTGCCTGCTGAGTCGGGGTGGGAACAAGACCTGCCCCCACCCCTTCCTCACCAGGCCCATCTGAGAGTGGCCAGTTGCTTGGGGAGACAATGGGAAACAGACTGGTGCTCACTCAGGCAGCTGAGCTCCCCACCCTGTCCCTCCAGCCCTGAAAATCCTACCTCCTTCCGCTCTTGCCCCCAATCTGTGGCCCCCTTGCCCCACACTTTATAGGGCCCCAGAATGGGTTCCTGCTTCTTCCCAGGGCCCAGCTATTCCCTAGACTCAGGGGCCCAATCCAGGTGAGTGAATAAGCCTCGGAGGCAGCTTCCAGGGGCCAGATAACTTTCCGAAGGCAACAATGTGGGGAGTTGTGTGTGCTCAAGAGGGGGTGGGGGGGGCCTGTAATCAGATCTGGGGCCTTGAGTGCCAGGCCTGGGGCCAGGAGAGGGGACTGGGCGAGGTGCACCTTTCGGGGGAGCATCAGGTGTCCACCAGGGCCAGGGCAGGGCAGGGCAGGGGGAGGGGTGGAGAGGTGAGGGCACTGGGCCCAGCTCCCCAGAGAGCTGTGGGCAGCAAGATGGGCAGGTGACATGGCTTCAGGGCAGGCATTTTCCTCTCCGCCATCCCACAGTTCTGCGGTGTGACTTGGGAGAAGTCAGTAAGACTCTCTGGGCCTCAGTTTCCTCCTTGCCAAAAGGGAAGTGTGAAGCCCCACATCATAAAGATGTGGCAAAACAAAAAACGAAAAACTAACAATGAAGGGAACTGTGCTGAATAATAAGATTCCCTAAATAAGATTTACTGAGGACTCACTGTGTGCTCTGGGCTCCAAAGACGTAAACCCTGATTGGGCTCTCAGGGGGCTGAGAGTGTGGGCGGTGGGGAAATGCTGCATATGAGGAGGTGAAGGGCTGGCCGCCCAGGTTCTGGCAACACCCAGCCTTGGGTCTAGGCCCTGCTCGTTCCTCCCCTGGTGCCTGGCCTGTTTCCACCACCACCTTGGCTTTCCAGGGCCCAGCACTTAGGACTCCCCCAGCCCCACTGTCCTAGGTCTGAGAGCAGTGGCCATCCCCATCACCCAGAGTGGCTCTGTCACCTCCACACTGTCTTTCCCTCCTCCACTTGGTATCCACTTATTCAAGGCTTCAACGGCCCAGCTGAGGCCAGCCAGGATCCAGGAGACAGTCCAGCCCACAGCTCCCGATATCAGTCCCTCTTCTCATAATTTGGAATGCCCTTGCCCCCTCCTCAGAAGAGTTGAACATCAGATGACTGTCTGATTGGCCTGAGATTACCCCCATTTTACAGACGAGGAAGCTGAGGGCCAGGAATAGGAAAAGGAGTGAAGAAACCTTCTTTCCCAAGCACTTACTGCATCTCCCTATTTGATATACATGTTCTTTTTTAACGAGCTTCCCTCCCCCATCCCCAAGCCCCTGTTCTCCCTTCCCTTTAGGCCTCAGATCCCCGTATCCCCTGCCTGAATACCAGCAGTGTGACCTTTGGCAGGTCACTCCCCATCTTTGAACCTGAGCATTTTCATCTGTGAAATCAAAACCATAACCCTCAACTCAACGAATCATTTTCTCAGGGCAGTGATGGTTAAAGGTGGCTCTGGAGCCAGACTGCCTGGGTTCAAATCCAGGCTCCGACCACTCATTTGCTGCGTGAACCTGGGTGGTTTTACCTCTCTGTCCCTGTTTCCTCATCAGGGAAATAGGGATGGTGATAGGGACAACCTAGAAGAGATGCTGTGTGGATTTAAAGAGTAAAAATTAAAACGCTCAGAATGGTGCCTAACACTTGCTAAGTGACAGGGAGCCAGGCAGGGTGCCAGATGCCAAGCATGGGGGATGAAGCAGTGAGTTTCCCAGACCCGGTTCCTGCCCTCATTCCCTCAGTCTAGTCCCCGGGAAAGGTGTTTATAAACCGTCAAACCCTTGGACAAAAGCTAGGAAGGACGGAACTCCCAGCGGTGAGGTGAGAGGATGCTGTAGTAGGGGAAGTTGGGGAGGGCTCCCCTGAGGAGGTGACCGGAGCAGGGATCTTAGAGGGCCGTTGAGAGGGCTAAGGGGCTTCACTGTGTCAGGAGTATCATCAGTTCCTGCTGTCGGCTCAGGTATGGGGTTTACTGGCACTGCAGGGGAAACTGAGGCCTCTGAGGCCACTCTTCAGACTTGGAGCTGATCTGTGGCCCCGGGCTCCTGGGCCTCCTCCACAGGGTCCCAGGCTCTGGTCACGGAAACTCCGGCGCCCGCTGAGGACTGTCCGAGCGCGGGTGGGGGCGGACGCCTTTCACATCGCGGCCGTGGCGCGCGGCGGGGGCAGTCTGGGGGGAGTCTCAGCCGCGCCCCGCCCGCCCGCCCGCAGAGAGCGTGGGCCAGCCGGAGGAGGCGAGCCCGGAGGAGCAGCAGCAGGAGGCCGGCGCGGAGGAGGCGAGCGGCGGGGAGGAGCGGCCCGAGGACGAGGGGGAGGAGGAGGAGGCCGCGTACCTGGACGAGCTGCCCGAGCCGCTGCTGCTTCGCGTGCTGGCCGAGCTGCCCGCCGCCGAGCTGGTGCAGGCCTGCCGCCTGGTGTGCCTGCGCTGGAAGGAGCTGGTCGACGGCTCTCCCCTGTGGCTGCTCAAGTGCCAGCAAGAGGGTCTGGTACCCGAGGGCGGCCCCGAGGAAGAGCGCGACCACTGGCAGCAGTTCTACTTCCTGAGCAAGAGGCGGCGCAACCTGCTACGCAACCCGTGCGGGGAAGGTGAGGGGTCGCGCCCTGCCAGCCCGGCCTGGGGAGCTCAGCTTCCCCTTCTGTACCATGGGCAGTAACAAGGCCAGCCTGCTTTGAGCGGTGGATGAGATAAGGCGCTTGGCGCAGTGCCCAGCACAGAGTAGCCCCAGTACAGACTGTAGTATTATCCTCCGGTCCTGCTCCGGGGCGGGGGAAGTCGGGGAGGCGGGCGGGAGTTGTCTCTCTCCCAGATCCTGCCACCCCCCAGGGAGCTGGGGCAAGACAGGCCCCGCGGAGGACCCTCCTGGGAGGGAGAGAGAAGCTGGGGACAAACAGGAAGTGCTCACCATTCACGCCCACCATCGTCTGCCCACCGCGACACCATTCAAGGACCACGTTCATCCTCCCCCCCACGATAGGGGCAAGAGCCACCCTGCCACACCCTCGCAGGGGCTGGGTGACCAGCGTGGGGCTGTGGTGTTCCTACAGAGGACTTGGAGGGCTGGTGCGACGTGGAGCACGGTGGGGACGGCTGGAGGGTGGAGGAGCTGCCCGGAGACTGCGGGGTGGAATTCATCCATGACGAGAGTGTCAAGAAGTACTTCGCCTCCTCCTTCGAGTAAGGAGAAGGGGGATGGATGAGAAGGGGGGGAGGGGACCTCCACTCAGTCCTAACCCCCAGTCTCCCAGGTGGTGTCGCAAAGCGCAGGTCATTGACCTGCAGGCTGAGGGCTACTGGGAGGAGCTGCTGGACACCACTCAGCCGGCCATCGTGGTGAAGGACTGGTGAGCGGCCGTGGGGGAAGGGGAGCGGGGTTGAGGGGCGAACTGGAACCGGCTACTCTGCTTGAGAGACCGCTGCCTCCCTACTCTAGAGCTTGCAGTCACGTGACTATGGGTTTTCAGGAGAAGGTGAAAATCCATCTCCCCTCCTGAGTTTTAAATGTTGGCAATTTTTTTTGTTTTTGTTTTTTAATATCCACCTGCTGTCCCAACAAAAAGTGTCCCTGTGGGTTGGCTTTGGTCCCAACACTGGGTCTGGCCCCTCTGGGGTTTAGTCCTTGGGTTTGGGCAAGTCACTTTCTCTCTCCGGCCTCGGTTTCCTTATCTGTAAAATGGGAACATTGGTATTACCGGTCAGCAGGGTTAACTCCTGTAGAGGGTTGGGCCCGAGTACCGGCTCAGCAGGGCTGAAGCCTTCCCCGGGCGCTTCCTCCCTCCCTCCCTCGGGGCAGGTACTCGGGCCGCAGAGACGCCGGCTGCCTGTACGAGCTCACGGTGAAGCTGCTGTCAGAGCACGAGGACGTGCTGGCCGAGTTCAACAGCGGGCAGGTGGCAGTGCCACAAGACAGCGACGACGGTGGCTGGATTGAGGTGAGCTTGGAGGCCCGGGGGCGGTGGGGCCGGGCTCGTGAAAAGCCCGCCCACGGCCCGTGTGGGCGGGTCAGGGTTGGACTGGCCGAGAGGCTTGGAGGAGGGACGCTGCGCTGAGAAATCCAGGGGGCTAGACGAGGGTCAGAGTGCCGGGGTGGGGTGACTCGGGGAGGCCTCGGGACTCCGAGCCTGACCCTCCCTCCTCCTTCCCCCTGACTCCCCACCCACAGATCTCCCACACCTTCACCGACTATGGGCCGGGCGTCCGCTTCGTCCGCTTCGAGCACGGCGGACAGGACTGCGTCTACTGGAAGGGCTGGTTCGGGGCCCGGGTGACCAACAGCAGCGTGTGGGTGGAGCCCTGAGTGACCCCTCCTCCAGCCTCCCCCAGCTGCCTTGGAGGGCCAGAGGCGCGGGGGGTAGATAGGGCTTAGTCGGTAGCATCCTGACCTTCCGCACCCGGCGCACTCCTCTCCCGTCCCATGCTCGAAGACCAGCCCCCTCAGAGGGAAAGATGGGTTTTGTTGGTATATATTTGCATCTAGAAAATAAGATGGGTGAGGGCGTGGGCCTGCACTGGGCCCGCCGCTGCTGAATCCCCTGCACCTAACACTGTGCCTGCCACGAAAATGGGCGCTCAATAAATATTATTTGTCGGAGGAAGGAATGAATGAACACAGGGATGAATGAACTCCCCTCCCTTTGTTCCGTCTCTGTCTCTTGAGGGCCCCTGGCCCAGCCTGGAAAAATACTTGGTGGGGTTCCAGCTGCTCTGGTTTCCAGGGGCCCTTGGGCGGGTGCAGAGCCAGCCGGGCCTGGTCCCGCCGGACAAAGGCTGGGATTGTGAGGCCAGGGAGTGGGGAGCTGGGCCTGGCGCCCGACTGACACCCAAGCTGCCCAGAAGCCAGAACCGAGTGTGTGTGTGGGGCCCCCCTCCTGGCCTCTCTTGATCCCTCTCCCCGTT
>NW_020173679.1:6994007-7006325 GCF_003031525.2 Neophocaena asiaeorientalis asiaeorientalis
TGTTCAGCTTGGTGTCCCTCTTCAGTTCATGCCCACTTCACACTGTCCTCCTTGGCTTGGTATTGGATCGGACAAGAGTCATTAGCATCTGGTCTCATTGGTCATTTTCCAAGCCCTGCCCAGAGGCTGGCCCCTGGTACTGGTTTGAGGGGAGGGGTGGAGGGAAGGGTATGGTGCCAGGCTCTTTACCAGGAACTCCCTTTCTGGCCTCCCCAGCAGCTCTCAAGCCCAGCCCCCTCCCCAGGACTCTCAGCTGCTGGTCTTGGGGGTGGGTGAGGGTCTGAAACATCTCTCCTCTCCTAAAGGATGACCAATAAAATCTCTGTGCCCCTCCGGCTTTCCTTTGATTCTGAGCCCTGATGCCACCTGCTGGTCAGGCGGGCTTGCAGAGTTTAAGCTGGAGCCTGCCTGCATTTGTTCATTGCTTCGTTCATTCACTCATGATTCCTGATGCCCCAGCCAGGGGCCAGGCCCAGCACAGGGTCCTAAAGTTGCAGGGGTAAGTCAGACACTCCTTGTCCCAGGAAGAGTCACCAGCTTGGCCACATCGAGGATGGGGCATCTGGGGAAGGGATATATCCAGTGTCATTGGGGGCCTCCAGTCTAATGGTGGAGGCATAGTCCCTGCTCTGGGAGCATCCTCAGTCAGACAAGGAAAGACAAATCCCTGAGAACTCCCAGTCTGATGGTGGAGGCACAGCCCCTTGTTCCATGAGCACCATTGGTCCTTTCTAGGGGTTTTCACAGTCCAGTGGGAGAGGCATCCTCCACACCCACCTGAGTGGCCGATCAGACAGGAGAAGCGATGCTTTGCCCTGGGAGCCCAGTTTGATGAGGAGCCATGAAGGAAGTGGGTCACCCCCATGAGCTCCCAGGTTTATGTGCAGGAGTGACAGGCAAAGCAACGCTTTCAGGTGAGGAGGGCCTAGGATGAGCGTGTTGGGAAACAGGTGGGGATGAGTCAGGAGAGGACCCGAGCCCACGCCTGGGCTGAAGGAGGAGGCTGGATGGAGAGGTGCGGTGGATGTGAGAGGCCAGGAGTCTGGGTCCAGGTGTCCAGAGGACTGGATGTCAGGGCGGGAATATGGGGGGCATGAAAGGTGCTGTAGGTGGGAGGAGCTCTCCGCAGGAGGCATTCAGGAAAGAGGGCCATAAGGAATCTGCGGCTCTGGGCTGGAGATAGAGGAGTTGCAGTGTCTGTGGCCAGCAGTCAAAGCCAAGGGCACTGGTGAGAGCTGGGAACAAGTGTGGAGTGAGTCAGGAGAAGGCCCAGGGAAACCTCAGCTTCTGGGGCCACGATGGGGGGGACACAGCAGCCAGGGAGGTGGGGGGCAAGTGTGTAGGAGGATGCAAGCCCAGCAAGGCTGCCTCCAGCCAGCTGCCGGCTCTCAGAGGAAAGAGCCAGGAGGCCAGGGGCCTGACTCTCCCCCGAGGGCATGGGGCCCACAGAGGAGACCTGAGGGGCTTGGATAAGGGGGTGATGCCGACCGTCCCTGCGTGTCTGTGACTGGAGGGACCGCTGGATACACTGGTGGTGTTTAGCTTGGGAAGACAAGACAGCTTCTTGTGGGTCATCCGAGGGCTGACGCTGGGGGAAGAGGGGCCCACAAGGCTCACTGTGCACGGGGTACGTCCTGTCACACCACCCCTGTGACCCAGTTGAATATGGGGAAGGGGACAAGGGTATCGCTACCCCCTTCTACACATGAGGAGACTGAGGACGAGAGACTTTCCTGGCATGTGACACCCAGAGTAACTGGAGAAGCACAAGCTGTGATCCAGGTGCATCTGGCTCCAGAGAGCATGCTCCAAACCCTTCAGTTTTACTGTCCCCTACTCTAGAGGGCAGAGCCAGGCAGGTGTGGAAACTTGACAGTTACAGGAGGCAGCTATCACCTTCCCTCGAGTAAGAACCTACACGCTGTCCAGCAGGGGGCGCCTCAGGGCCCTGAGGAGTGTGGAAGCTAGAGATGGCAGAGAGGTCGGCGATTAAGGAGAGAGAGGCCTGCATGGCCCCTAAGATCCTTTCTAATCAACCGATGTTTTTGAGCACCTATTCTCTGCCAGGCAGGGATAAAACAGACGAGGCCTCTGTCCTCCTGGAATATACAGTCTAGATGGAGAAACATAAACACATGCAGTTAAATAAATAGGATAATTACCAACATGATATGGCACTTAATAGACATGCCTGGCACCACTCCAAGACCTTTGTATATGTATTGATCCATCATGATAGCCTTCTGAAGTGGGGACCATTATTATTTCCATTTTTACAGATGAGAGAACTGAAGCACAGAGAGATAAAGCAAGTTATCTGAGGCCACACAGCTAGGTAGTGGTGGAACTGGAATTCTACCCAGCCACTTAGGCACTTGACCTCTATAGTACAGTAAACAAAGTAGAGAGTGAGGGTGGGAGTGCTACTTTGGTCAAGGTGATCAGGGAGGATCTCTCTGAGGACGTGACATTTGAATGATGATGAGAAACCAGATATCTGGCGGAAGAACACTGAAGGAGCAGTAAGTGCAAAGGCCGTGAGGTGGGAATGAACTTACTTACGGATCAGAAAGGCAGCCAGCATGGCTGGAGCTCAGTGAGCAAGTGGGGAAGTGGTTTGACACGAGGCTGGAGATGTAGGCAGGCAATCCTGAGGGTTTCCTGAGCACCAACTGTGTGCTCTGTCTTATAAGATATAAACACTACAAGAAGCAGATGCGATGTCAGTGTCCTTTAAGGAAAAACCTTTATCTAGCAGGAGCTGGGTTGGGGAGTTAGATATCAGAAGCTTACAGTTTACTTGATGAAACCAAATTTCCCATGAGTAGCAGGATGAACAGGTTGATAATGACGATGGTAGTGAGGACGACAGGCATTTGCTGAGGCCTTACTGGTGCCGATTCCTGTGCTACGCACACAGGCTTATTTAATCTGCTCAGCGGCCCTCTCTGGTAGATAAAGATATTCCCATTTTATAAATGAAAGAGCTCAGACTTGGATGTTGGGTAACTTGCCCAGGGTCATATGATGAGTAAGTAGTTGAGCTGTCCCTAGCCACTTCTCTGTGGTACAGGGTCAAAAATGGGCACGTGCCAGAGGACAGAGCTAGGGCAGGAGGAATGGAAAGAGTTGGAAATGACAAGGACTGTGGGGCTCCAGGGCTTCTCTGCATATCACTGCCCCAGACAGAAGGAGGAGCTATTTTGGTTAAGGGATCAGGGAAGGTAAAATGATCTTTCTTTTATTGATTGATTGATTGCCGTGCGGCTTGCAGGTAGTTCCCCCACCAGGGATCGAACCTGAGCCACAGAAGTGAAAGGCCGGAATCCTAACCACTGGACCGCCAGGGAACTCCCGAATTTTCTTTTAGACTTCTTGGTGGAAATCTATTTAACCATTTTGAAATGGATAAAAGTCCCTCTTTCCCTTTCTGATCTGTTTACTTTGTAAATCTGGGTTTTTGTATACATGGTATAGCTTATCTGGGGACTTAGAAGGAGGGAGGGAAGGACCAGTTCCTCTAAGCACCACTAGGTGTCAGCATTGTCAAGGGAGTCCCCTGGCGGGGCTGGTTAGGCCCAGCTCTCTGCAGAGGAAGGGGCCTCAGAAGCCAGGATTTGAATCCAAATCCTGATTGCTTTCCATTGACTGGGGCTAGGTCTGGGTCCACAGAAGCTGAGCCCCCTGCCCTGCTTTGGGGTTGCTCTTATGCCAGAGGCTCCTGAGAAACATTTAGGAGGCTAAGTCCTCCGAGGCCTGAGTCCTCTAAGACTGGAAAGGGCTGGTGGTCTCCAGGGATCCAGCCTCAAACGGGTCTGGGGGCCTCACCTCCCCCCCCGAGTCTGTCCCCACCTCAGCAGAACTCTGGGCCTTCCTCGTGGCCCCTTGCCTGCAGTGAACACAGAACACCCAGGCAGATCCAATCCTGATCTGGTGAGTAATGACTTTGCTATTTTTTTCCCCATAAATTAAACCTAATCTTGTGTTGACTCTGCTGAACAAGGAGAATAATGAAGATTAAGATGAGATGGGGGCTTCCCTGGTGGCGCAGTGGTTGAGAGTCCACCTGCCGATGCAGGGGAGATGGGTTCGTGCCCCGGTCCGGGAAGATCCCACATGCCGTGGAGCGGCTGGGCCCGTGAGCCATGGTCGCTGAGCCTGCGCGTCTGGAGCCTGTGCTCCGCAACGGGAGAGGCCACAGCAGTGAGAGGCCCGCGTACCGTAAAAAAAAAAAAAAAAACAAGATGAGATGGTATTCATTCTCCTCCAACAAAAGCCAATTAATTGTCAGCAGGATTACCACCCTAAGCCAGGAGCCGCCACCAGCTCTGCAGATGGGGTGGGCAGTGCCGGGGGCATCTCCTAGTGCTTCAGCCAGGGTCTGTTGGTGATGCAGCGGGAAAGATTTCTGTTAGATGTAAGGAAGAACTGCCTGGATTAGGGAGGGGGCTGGAGGCAAAGAAGTGGAGATGAAGAGCATGGACCCACCCACCCAGGTGATGTTTGTAAGACACAGAGGGAGGCTCCATGGGAATTCCTGACCCCCTACACACACCAGGCATTTGCTCCCTGAGGTCCCAGTGCTCTCTCATCACTCCCCCATCTCCATCCCAGGCCGCCTGGCACCCTCCCCTACTTCTCCTCCCACAGGGGATCTCTCTGTGACCTGTCTCAGCCGTGTGGGCTCCATTCTGCGGTCGCCTTTGATAAATGAACCTGCATGCAGGGGTCTCCAGCCTCCTTCCCACCCCGCTTTCCTTCCTCCCTTCCTTTCCCAGGAATCAGGGAGGCTGCTTGTCCACGGTTAAGAGCATGGATTTGGAGGCAGAAACATCTGGATTTCACCTGACTTTGCCCCTAATCCTTATCTGCAAAGTGGGACTTGCAGCCACACCTGCCAACCTGCTTTGCTGCTCCAAGGAGCTAGGTTCCAGGCCCGGCTCCCAGTGCTGCCGAGGTTCCCTGCACAGGGTGGGAGGCCATGGGATGCGGCTGACTGCTGCGGCTGGGGCTGCTGCTGTTGAGAAGCAGGAGGGAACAGCTCCCTCTCCATCTCCTACACTGGCTACGTTATTGGCTCCCCCAGCAAAGCTCCATTTTGTCATCCCAATTTATAGACGAGGAAGCCAAGGCTCTGAGAGGTGGATCTCATGGTCAAAGTCACAAAGCTGTAAGCTCCAGAGCTAGCTGAGATGAAGCCTGGGTCCAAGGGCCCCCAACGCTCGTGCCCCTCCCCCCCACCATGCGCCTTCAATGCACTTGAAAGGCGTTCGATACACACTTGCTGAATGACTGAAACACCCATCGAGTGCTGTTTCAGGTGCAGTAAGTCCCTGTTTCAGACTCTCCCACATCTCGGTAACTCCCAGAAGCAAATGGATTGCGTGTGCTTTGCGAAATTCTTCTCGGTAATTCTCGGCAACTCACCCATCTTACTACTACTATTAAAAAAGAAAAATCCACCCTTCCATCCAGATCTCAGAGCTTGCTTCATTTACTTGGATTGATAAGGATTTGTTATTTTTCTGAGTGTGGCAAAAGGATCCCCAAAGCCCTCATTTGATAGTCCATGATCTTTCACACCTACTGAGCGCTCACTATGTGTGTTCAAAGCGCCGTTGGCACATGGCTTTATTTAATCCTCCTAGCATGCCTGTGTACTATTTTCATTCCTATTTTGAGAGACTGTGACAGAACTGAGGCTCAGAGCAGCGCAGTCTCGCCCAAGGTCACACAGCTGGAATCCAGCTGACATCTGTCTCACTCCAGAGCTGGAATTCTCTCCACACCCAGGGGCTTTCCCACATGACTTTCATGGGGGATTTCAGTCCCGTAAGTGGTGGGATTGTTGGAGGGTTTGGGGCCTCTGGGTTTAGTGAACCAACAGGGTCCTTCCCTTGGGAGCTCACAGACTAGAGGAGGAGACACCTGGATTCCAAGTTCTGGCCATCCCTACCTGTGTGACCTTGGCCAATCACATAACCAGTCAGTGCTTCAGTTTCCTCGCATGTAAAATGGGGCCAGTCATAGGGTTTCTACCACAGGGTTGTTATGAGGATCAAATGAATTAATATTTGGAAAGCACTTGGATCAGGGCCTGCACATAGCAAGTGCTATGACAAGTTTGTTAAATAAATAAAATGCACAAGTCTGTCGACTACCATCTAATAATAAAAGGGCTGTGAGGGGGAAGCCCACTGTATTTTGGGAACCCAGAGGAGGGGAGGCTAACTCGGACCTTAATCAGGGGAGGCTTCCTGGAGGAAGCAGTGAGTGGACTCTTGATCTGAGGAGTAGTAGGAAGGTAAATTACTTTCTTAGCCAGCGCTTAGCTTCCTGTCCCATCAGTTGGAGCTGTGGTACTAACTGGTCTTTTCCCCGGGCTTATTGTTGTAATTGATCAACGTGCTAAGCGCCCTAATGTCATCTAAATTCAAAGAGAAACCTCCGTCCTCAGGGACCCATGATTGAGGGGGAGTTGGGCAGAGAGGGAGAAGGGATCCTAGATGGGGTGGGCAGGTGCAGGGAAGTCTCTGGTCGTGTAGGGTGTGGCGAGGCTGAAAACCTGCACAAAGACAAAGATTTTGTTCCTGAAAAAAATAAAAAGGAAAAAAAGAAAGGAGGGGAGAAGCAGGCAGGGAAATGGTTTTCTCTGCTGGCGTTTCTTGGGGAATTAAATCTTGTTTTTCGTCACCACAGAGTGGAATAATCCAATATATTAAAGCAGAAGCCCCCCTCCTATTTATTGCTGTGACTTTGACCTAACAGTCTCAGGGCTGCATTTGGAATCAGATGGTCCTGAAGAAGGAGAGAAGGAGGGAGGCATCAGCCCCATGGATCAATTACTCTCCTCTCCAACACCGGAAAAATGAATTATTCCCCGAAAAGCAGGCTCCTCATCCGATGAATTCTGCACTGCAGAGCTGCTGGATACACGAAATTGAATTTGGTATTTGAGAGACATTTAAAACCAGGTGGAGTGTGTGTGGTGGGGAGTGTCTGACAGCTGTGGGAGACCTCTGTTGCCTAGCTGGGGAAGCGCCCTGCTTACAGACCTCTGGGGTTGGGGGCAAGAGGCAGCCATCCTGCCTGCCTGAGGGCCACCTGCGGTCTGCAGGGTTGAGACATTTTGTTCCCAGTCTGAGGCTCAGAGAGGTGAGGTTGCTTGTCTGGGATCACACAGTGAGCTGGTAACCATGGCAACCTGTCCTGCTGAAAATGGCTTCAGAGACTCCCTCAGTCCCCTTCCTCTAGGAACCTCAGGGGGATCAAGTTCCAGTTGGGAGCTTTTCACTCTGGAGTACTGGTTTGGCCCATCCATAGCTGTGTGACCTGGGGCAAGTAGCTTAACCTCTCTGGGCCTAGTTTCCTGATCCAAAAAATGAGGCGTGCTAAAATCCTTGCGCTTGTTGCTACTCTCTCGGCTATAAATCACAGAAATGCAACTCAAAGTGGTTTAATTAAAAAGCAGACTTGGGGGCTCACCTAACAGAAAAGCCCAGGATAGGTTTCTTTCAGGTAAAGCTGGATCCAGAAGCTCCAACAGTATATTCAGAACTCGGTTTTTCTCTCTGTCTCTCAGCTCTATGTGGCTTCATCCCAGGCAGGCTCACCCCGAAAGGGGCTGGGCACCTGCCAGGCCTATGTATTTCCAGCACTAAGTCCAGTGGGTTCACATGTCCACCTCTGAGCTAGTTACCATGGCATCCTGATGGGAAAGGCCTGGAGTGGAGTCACCCATGGAGAACCACAGGGCTGAGAGGAGAGGGCAGACGCTGTGGGGCTCGAAGAAGGGGGCCTGGGTGCTGGGATGAAAGTCTAGCTTGGAGTCCCACCCCGAACAGCCTCGGGCAGGGACAAGTGGGTGTCTGGCTCAGTGTCTGGTGCAGGGCAAGCTCTCAGCTGACCATGGCCCTGCTGACAGCAATAGCTTCCAATTTTCATTGAGGGAGACCCAGTGTCCTTTGGGGCAGGATAGGAGGGGCTCTGCAGGGACTGCCTCTGGCTTCCTCATGGTCTTCAGCTCTGTCTGCTCTTCCAGCCCACCCCCAGGCCAGATCCCAGCCTTTAGTCCTCAGCCTGGCCAGGGGTCCCCAGGGAGCAGTGGGGGGATCATTCCTTACCCCACACAGCTCAGGAGCCGCAGAGGCTGCACTTTCACTAATGATGTGGGGAAGGGAGGAAAAAACTAGCCTGAGATGGAGCTATTTTAGCTGAAAAACCCTCCCCCTGGATTTGAGCAGGTTTTTCAGGGCTAATGAGCTGGGGCCAGGGGAGCTGCCAGGATGGGGCCATGTCTGGTCCAGGCTGCGGTGCTGCAGGGGCTGGAGGCCTGACCGGGGAGAGGGAAGCGGGGCCCTGGGGAGGGGGCCGATGGGGGCTCTCACCCCACAGTAGCTCTGCCCACTCCCCGGGTAACCCTGCCCGCCTCATGCCCCTCCACAGTCTGATCCACCAACGGCCGAGACAATTTTGCCAAGCTTGGTTATCTCTAGCCTGTGTTGTGAGAACACTGGGTATCTGTTTTATTTCCCCCCCAGTGTAAAGTCATGTTATAATATGGCAGCTGCCTTTTTATATTACAACCCCACCCCCGAGCTCATCCAGAGAGATCTACTCTGTCAACCAAACATCTGCCCTGGGGATCAAGAAAGGAGGAGGTAGAGGATGGAGAGGAGGAGAGTCCTCTTTCACACCCACCTCAGTGTCGGTTCCTTCTGTCTTAGGGATTTGCACTCAGGTCACCCCCCCCACACACACACTTCACAATTTTCCAGTTACAGATGAGGAAACTGAGGCCATGTTGGGGGAGGGGATGGATGTGCTTCTCTTGAGGGTCAGCCTCCTGGGTCCTGCCACCTCGGTTCTGGGATCAGCTGTGTGCGCAGGTGTGGGGACGGACGTCAGCATCCCTGCCCTGTTGCCTTTGGGTGGAGAGGAAGGGCTGAGAGGAGAGGGCCTAGGCCGGGAAGGGAGTGTGGAAACAGTGGGAAGGCTCTGGAGCCAGGAAGGAAATGAGGTAGGGAGTGGGCAGAGCTGACAGAGACCTGGGTTCTAGGGGTCCTCAAGTGCCTGATTGGACTGCCTGGCCCCTGTCCACCAGGGACATGGGATCTCAGGAGCCAGAAGGAGAGGTGATGATAAACACAGAGCAATGGACTTGGAGTTGGGTTCTGAGAGACAGCAGAGCACCAAGGTCTGCAGCTCAGGCCTGGGTACAGAGTGACCAGCTCCATCCCTTCTTGGCTGTATGATGCTGAGCGAGGCTCCAGACCTCACTGAACTTGTTGCCTCATCTGTCAAATAGGAAGAAACTTTGGGCCGGCTTGTTGGGAAGTCATGAGAATGAAATCGGATGCCGTATGTAAAGCACTCAGTGCAACTCTGGGCAGTTAGTACTCAAAAGAAATATTAGATTTTATTAGTATTTTCCCCTAATACATAAAAGGTACTCCAGGCCTCTGGAAGAGGGGTCAGGGTGAGAGGCTCACAGGGGTTTGGGGAAGGGGCAGCAGGCATGTGGGAGTTGGGAGCACCTGCAGGGCTTATGGACCTAAGGAAGGGTGGGGTACCTGAGGCAGAGCAGAGGCTGGGTCCAGGGCAATTCAGAAGTGCTCTGCCTCCAGGGTACCTTTCCAGAACCCCTTCAGTCCTCTCTGGCCACCCCCATCTCACAGCTACCAGCCTGGAGCAGTGGGCATGGTTGGAAAAAGTACAGGCAGAACCTGAGTTTAAACCTGTTTCTACCACTGGCAAGCTGGGTGGTCTTGGGCAAGTTATTTACCTCTCTGAATCTTGATAAAAAATTTTTTCCTTAAATTGACATAATAATGCCCACTCCATAGAGTTAAGTTTATTCTGTGTCAGGCACTGACACACCACAGGTACTCAGTACCCCACGTATTGATGTGGTTTTGAGGTGCTCAGGGAAGGATTCAAATTCCCTACTGGATCCAGCATATAGTAGATAGGTGTCTCCCTGTATATGGGGCCTTGCTGGTCACAGCTGCCCCTGAAGGCTTGGAGGACAGAGGGCAGAGGCTTCGGTTAGAAATGGTAGAAAGGACAGCAAGAGGGTAAGAGTTGGTGCATTGCCTGGGAAGATGGTGCTGCAGCCTTACCTAAGGCCAGATATGCCCAGTCTTGAAAGCACCGACTGCAGGTGTGCAGGGCTTAGGGGTGTGTGCGTGTGGGTATACACACCCATCTCCCTTCTTTGAGTCTGGCCCTGAATCCCTATAGCTTCAGTCTCAGGCCCCCACATTTTTGCACCGAGAGGGCATCTGGCCCCCCTGTCTTCTGCCAGCTCCCCTCCCCTTCTGAGTAAGGTGGCCTGGGGCGTGAGAACAAGGAGAATGGGGCTTCCCATATCCAGAGTTCAAGTTCACATGCTGCTGCTTTCTCCCAGGGTGGCCTTGGGCAAGTTACTTCACCTCTCTGAACCTCAGCTTCCTTCCCTGTGAAATGGGAGAATAGTCCTTGGCACATGGGCCTGCTGCCAGAGCTAAGGAGGTGAGTGGTTGAGAAAGTGCTTTGTGAACTTTAACTGTTCTGCAAACAAATTCCTGCCAGGGCCAAAAAGTTTTCTCTCTTATAAAACCTTCCCTTGGAGATCCAGCCACGCCCCAAACACATAGCCTTGGGGACCCTGTTTTAAGCAGATTCTAGGCTGCAGCCTCAGGATCCCCTCCTCCCCGCCCAATCTCTAATTCTTTGGGAGAACATTCACCTGCTCTGCTGGCCTGGCGTTGACTGGGGAATTAGACCTGACCTGATACACTGGGTAGATTTCTGGTTTTCTCTGGGCCTGCGTTAGCTGGACTGTAAAGTAGGGGTGATAATCTCTGTTTTATCCTTCCCTCATCCCTAATTCCACCTGATCAGAAGTTGTTCTAGGGCGAGGGAACAGGCAGTGCATGCAAATACACAGTAATCGGCCGCTTGCAGCTTCTCCAAAGCCAGCTTCCCCCGAATACTGGAACCGGCACACATTGTGGCCAGAGAAGGCAGCCTGTCTACACCCTGTCCGGAACCCAAAAGGAGAGCAGGGGTCAACCTGGGACAACAAAAACCTCAGCTACAACGTGATGGAGCCCAGCAGCTGGACTTTTTCTTCCTGGCTGAAGCTGAGGATTTGCTATGTCAATGGGGGCTGGAGGTCAGGGACCAGACATGTTGTTCCTTTGAGAGCCTCTGCTCCCCAGCTTGGATTTTAGCCACTTTGGGATATGGGGAGGTAGAACCTTAGGAGAAGATTTGGACCTTCGCCACTCAGGTCACTTGCGGTAGCGACCTTGGGTGGGGGGAGATTCTCAGAGCAAGCCGACCAGGCTGGAGGAAGGAGATAACTCACCTGGAACTGAAAGGAAGTGTTAGGTGTGGTTCAGCACCGTGGACAGCGCCTCACTACCATCTGGGCCTGGAGACCCAAGGAACTGACTTGGGAGAGCTCTACGTTGACGGGTGACAGTCTAAGGAAGGGAAGGAGAGCGGGGAGGCACAAGGATTATTGGGCACTTATATCAGCCAGCACCAGTGCTGGACACTTTAATACCTAATTCCAGCTTGGTCTCATCTTTATTCTCATTTTACAGCTGAGAAAACTGAGACTCAGCAAAGTTAAATAAGATGCTCCAGGTCACACAATGAGTTAGTAGTAGAACACAGACCTCAATCCAAGTCTGTATGGTTCCAGAATCTCTTACTGTTTCTTTGATCAGATGGGAGAGGCCACAAGCTTCTGTACACTTGTGGCAGTGATGACCCCAAAGCCACTGGATTTGTAGCTGGGAGTCTGGGTCTGTGTATGTATGTGTAGCTTTGTGAGTGCCTGTGGGAGTACATGAGGGTGAATTATTCAGTGGGGTGTGACTGTTTGCAGGAGGCTGCATGAGTCCCCATGGGAGCTAGAAGGTGAGAGTTCTGTCATATTTCAGAGACACTCCCTCCTCCTGGGAAGGAGACCTAGAATTCACTGCTGGCTTTTTTTTTTTTTTTCTTTAAAGCACTTAAAGAACAGACCAGAACTGAGAGCTAAATTAAACCTGCTGAGAGTGCCTGTTTAATTGAAAATGCCATCTGTAATTTAAATGTCAGAATCAGGATGGTTGTTATGGCCGCCTTGAAGACTGGGGCTCATTTCACAGTTTCAAAACAGACCAAGAAAAGCAGCAAATGGACCATGGCCTGTGGCATCTTGGAGCGATTAATAACTTCCCTAGTCCCGCTGAGATCTGGCTCCCACAGGGGTCCCTACAGAGGGAAAACTGGCTGGGAGCTGGGGGCTGGGGGCTGGGACCTGGGAGCTGGGGGCTGGGA
>NW_020173679.1:7006493-7050168 GCF_003031525.2 Neophocaena asiaeorientalis asiaeorientalis
GGGCTGGGAGCTGGGAGCTGGGGGCTTGGGCTCTAGGACTCAACCTCCTGCCTCGCCTCCTCTGCACCTCTGCTCCAGTCTCTACTCAAATGCAGGACATTTCCAAAGTGCAAGACTTCTTGTCCCTCTTCAGGGTCTCCCTGGCACTTTGGGATGAAATCCCAACCTCTTAGCCTGGCATTCATGGCCTCTGGAAGGCAAGGCCCTGCCCACTTCTCCAGCTTTAGCTCCTGCCAGTGCTTGCTGCAGACATTCTGAATGCCTCCAGGCCTTTGCATAAGCTGAGCCCTCTGCCTGCAAAACTGAGGCTTCTCTTGTCTACCTGGTGAGCACCACTTAGCATGCATGACTCAGCCCTAGTGTCACCACCCCCAGGAAGCCTTCCCCGTCTACACCATGCTTCCCCAAAGCACCAAGCCAGTCAAGGTTAAGGGTTTCTTTCCTGGTCTCCCATGGCCCCCTTTGCTCACCTCTGTAACTAACTTACCACGGGGACTTCTCTGGCAGTCCAGTGGTTAGGACTCCATGCTGCCACTGCAGGGGCACGGGTTAGATCCCTGGTCGGGGAACTAAGATCCTGCATTCCACGCGGCACGGCCAAAAAAAAAAAAAGACTTACCACGGTGCTGTCTTTTCCCCATTCTCCTTGTACCATGAGCTCCTCAAGGACAGAGGCGGTGCCTTGTTCATCTTGAGACCTGGTGCCCGGCCTTGAGCAATCACAACAGCCAACATTATTCAGCTCCTACCATGTATCAAGCACTGTTATCAGTCCCATTTTAGAGATGGCAAAACTAAGGCATGGAGAGTCATTTGTTATAAGCCAGACAGCTACCAGTGGCAGAGCTGGGACTTGGATGGAGGCAGTCTGCTTCCAGAGGCCAAGATTTTAGCCACTATGCCATAGTGCCTCACGCCAGGCCCTCAGCTTGGAACATGTTTGACCACGGGGTACATAAATTGCTCATCAGGTGTGTTCCAGTCTACCTGGGGAGGACAAGCCATAATAAAATGATTAAGCATGAAGTGCAAAGGGAGTTAAGCCAGCCCTTGTGATAAGCTCAAGCCCTGGTGCTTCCTCCTTGCAGGAGGGGCCTGCAGGAAGGGGTCCTTGGGCCTAAGGCTCTTATGGCTTCAAGGTGGATGTCCTTGTCCCCTCTTCCATCCCCTCCAAAAGCAACTCTGTGCCAGCCCACGCTCTGCCTATGACCCCCAGTGACCCCCTATGACCCCCAGTTGCATTTAACAAAGCAGTAAGTGCAGTTTGACAACCAGAGTTGATGTCCCAGCCTTCTGTTCACAGCCAGAGAAACTTGGCAGGACATTTCATGTCTCTCACCTCACTGTCTTCATCTGTGAAATGGGGCCATAACAGTACCTAACTCAGATTGTTGAGGATTAAATGAGAGCCTGGAGGTACAATGCTTCTCAGAGGCAGGTAGCAGAGGTCCAATGTATGATAGCTCTCCCTCCCTCCCTCCCTCCCTCTCTCTCTCTCAGTCCATGTCCAGGGGTAAGAGACAATGCCTGATCTGTGTTCCTGGGCCCCCAACTTACAGCTTTGGGGGATTTTAAGCTGCTTAGTGGAAAGAGAGTCTCCAAGATCACATTTCTGTTCTGTGACCGATGCCACTTCCATCATGTTCTCAGCATGACCCCAGTCTCCCGATCCCCTCCGGCCCCCACCCCACCTTCACATTCTGTCTGCCCTCTGCCCTGCTCTACGCCCTGACCTCTTCTCTGGGGTTGTCTTGCGACCATTTATTCCCTCAGCCAAGAGAAAAACAGAGAAACTCACTCCTAATTAGATGCGTTTCCGTCTCCCCAGGTCTTCACTTCTTGCATGTTCTTGACTTGTCAGAGGAAATCGTATATCGACATTGGTATTGACTTGCATAATTCAGATATAATTAGGAGAAAGACTTGCCAGAGTGGCAGGTAGCGGGGCTGGTGTTGCTGTATTCTGCTGACCCTGGGGAGAGTTTGGAACTGGGCCTTTAATCCTCACCAACTTCATGGCTCCACGGACACTGTACCCAGAACTTTACTTCCCCATGAAGTTTCAAGGCAACGGGAAAGCCCTCTGCCATCTAAGTAGCTCCTTGCCTGGCGTAGCATCTGCAATCCTGACTGACCATGAAGGCTATCCCGTGGGGGCCTGCTTAGATGTAGAAAGACATGCTGCTGGCCAGGAGGTCAGTGGACACAGGGGCCAGTTTGCTTATGATGCCCGCCAGGAGGGGGGAAGAGGACTTCAGGGCAGTGTCATTTTGACAGCTGGAAGAAAGAAAGAAAAACTAAGCAGCGCTTAAGGCCAGAGACTAGAAATTAGTGCGACTCAGTGAATTATATGGCTGCCGTGATGAAATGTGGTGGTGCGTCCTTGAAAAGATTAGGAACATAACGAGGCAGAGAAATAGAAGAAAAATGCACACCCATGCCAGTTCTGTTCTGTAACCATTTCTTCGCGCCTTCATTTATTCATCTATTCGTTCAACATATATTTGTTGAGGGGCTACTACGTACCAGGCAAATAGTAAAGAATTAGGTGTCAATGCTGGGAAAACAGATGTGATCTCTTACCACTGTACCTGGTGGATTGGGTTCCCACCCACTCCAGCCTAGAAAGGTGGATACTGGTATAGGATTTAGGGCCTGGAGGGGCAGGCTCTGGGAAGGACTAGTGCCCAGAAGACCATATGATGCTTCCTTTGAATTGTGCCTCTATTTCCTGTGAGCTGGTTCTGTCCCAGGAAGGCAAGTGACAGCACGGGGGTGGGTTGGGGGTACTTCCAATCCAGTGAGAACCTGGGAAGTGACAGCATGGGGGTGGGGTGGTATTCCCAATCAGGTGAGCTTCATGGGAAGCAGGAAGATGGGCAGGGAGTTTCTCTCCTTTCCCAACACCTGCCCCCAGTCCTGCCCCAGAGTGACCCCTCCTCCTCCCACGAAGCACCTGCAGAGCGGTTATCACCAGAAGCCACATCCAACTTCCCCAGCGAGCAATCTCCAGGCCACTGATTTACTCGTTGGCTGTCACCACAGGCACTGAACAATAAGGCCTCTTCCCACGGAAAGGATATTAGAGGCTGCAACGGGAAGGGCTAGGGCAGTATGATATTTATTTCTGGGGCATTTGCTGCAAGGAATCAGAGGGTTGTCTCTAACCTCCTCTCATACGGCACCACAGGCCCATCCGCGGGCCCTCGAGTCCCGGGGGGTCTTGCGCGGTGATCCGATCCAGAGCCCCATCCAGGATTCAGGCTGCCTGTTGTGCACATGCGTGGACGGAGAGAGGGAGGAGTCTACCATCCTCCACTTGGAGAGGACTCTGTGATTCATTCATTCACTCATTTGGCAAACATTTATTGAACATCTGTGTTTCCTGCTGTGCCCTGGACTGGGGGCTGGGCATACAGGGTGAACCAGACAAGCTTGGTGCCTGTCCTGGGGACCCTAAGTAGTGCTATATTTTCCATCCCTCTGCTACCACGCAGTAAGCAAGACTCTGTACTGAGGCTGGCTGGGGTTGGGAATTGATTCTCTGTTCTCTTTCCTGCCCCCTCCCCTTCAAACCCACCCCACCTCATCTCTCTCTGCTCAGATGGTTAAACAAGATATTCAGTCCCTAAATGCTCCAGTAACGTTTCTCGGCTTTGTGCCAGGACTCCTCTGCTTTCCTTGGGTGGGAGAAGGACACCCTTACCTTTTTGTTTTGCGGTATGCGGGCCTCTCACCGCTGTGGCCTCTCCCGTTGAGGAGCACAGGCTCCAGACGCGCAGCCTCAGCGGCCATGGCTCACGGGCCCAGCCGCTCCGCGGCATGTGGGATCCTCCCGGACCGGGGCACAAACCCGTGTCCCCTGCATCGGCAGGTGGACTCTCAACCACTGCGCCACCAGGGAAGCCCAGGACACCTTTACTTTATCAGCAGTAACCTCTGTCAGGCCCTTCCCGATGGTGATGTTACCTACCTGATCTCACTTAATCTTCACTGTGCAGATGGGGAAACTTGCACAAGGTCACACCTAAAGCAATGGTGTGCTGGGCAGACTCACTCCAGCCTGCATCTCTTCTCAACTCAGCCTTCAGTGACGTCAGGTTGCTAGTTTGAAACTGCCCAGGGTGGGGGTATTTATAGCATGGAAGTTGGCAGATGCTGCAAATCAGGACTTTTCCCCCTTGGAGAGCTGGTTGGTAAGCAGCCCCCTTGGAGAGCTGGTTGGTAAGCAGCCCGCTTGGAGAGCTGGTTGGTAAGCAGCCCCCTTGGAGAGCTGGTTGGTAAGCAGCCCCCTTGGAGAGCTGGTTGGTAAGCAGCCCCCTGGGAGAGCTGGTTGGTAAGCAGCCCCCTTGGAGAGCTGGTTGGTAAGCAGCCCCCTTGGAGAGCTGGTTGGTAAGCAGCCCGCTTGGAGAGCTGGTTCGTAAGCACACCACTGCACCTAAGCGCTTTGCCCAACACTGCAGCAGCAGCAGCAAAGGATGGGGGTCATATTGGAGCAGACAAGGATGTTCCTCCTGCCGTAAGTGGCTGCTTCGTCCTGGGAGAACTGAGGGAGAGCAAAATGAGTTCCCATTGAGGAGAAAGGAGTTGTCAGCCTCTGGCCGCTTTGCAACATCACAGGTCGTTTTGGGAATCAGATGCGGTTCCCGCTACCTTCCCCTCCAACCCCCCGGCTACTGATGGAGTTAAGACCTTGCGGCTAATTGAGGTCTGACTCAAGGTTAACTGGTACTTTTATTGGTGTGAGTGATAGCTTTTTGCAGGGCTCTGAGGACAAAGCAGGAATCTGGTGGGGGGAGTGCATGAGGCCCCTCCTCAGAGATAAACACAGACACATCCTCTAGAAGACCCTTTTTAATGGCTGGGTTTTTCCCCGCCTTTTATCCTTTTGATTGAATCTTAAATGGCCTCTCCTCAAGGAGACCCCGACCATCCTACCTACAGTATGTTTCTCTGCCTCCACAATCTTCTCTTCTAGTTTATTTTCTGTTTACTTCTTTCTTTGTTTCTTTCACTAGAATGCAAGCTCTGGGAAACCGAGGCAAGTGGTTTTGGATGCTTTTTATTTCTTTTTTTTTTTTTTTGCGGTACGCGGGCCTCTCACTGTTTTGGTCTCTCCCGTCGCAGAGCACAGGTTCCAGACGCGCAGGCTCAGTGGCCATGGCTCACGGGCCCAGCCGCTCTGCGGCATGTGGGATCTTCCCATACCGGGACACGAACCCGTGTCCCCTGCATCGGCAGGCGGACTCTCAACCACTGCACCACCAGGGAAGCCCGGTACTGGATGCTTTTATTCTGCATTTCCTCACTGTGGCCTCCTGATTCCTGATCTGGGGTGGACATCACTCCCAGCTGTTTTCATAACTTAGCTTGGATCCGCTGGGCTTGGTGGCAGAGCCTTGATTTTGCACCCCGGTTTTGGGGCTGACTAGCTGTGGGCTCATGGGAAAGGACAGCCTGGAACAGAAGCTCTGGGAGCAAAGGAAGCCCACCGCCCTCTGGCCCCCAGCCCAGAACTCTGTGGCTTGGTTCTCCCGGGTACAATTTTCCTAGACACTCTAAGGCCTTCCCTGCCTTAATCTTTTTCTTTTTTACTTTTGATATGATAAAAATAATGCGTTCCACTGGAGAAAATTTGGAAAATGCAGAATATTAAGACAAAGGAAAAGTCATCTTTTAGGTAAGGGAACTGTGTCAGCTTTATTCCCTTCCTTTCCTGAATTAGCCCGGCCCACTTGAGCCCAAGACCCCACCTCCTCCAGCAATTATAAGTAATCTTAAAACTGCCTCTCTCTCTTTTTTTTTAAACATCTTTATTGGAGTATAATTGCTTTACAATGGTGTGTTAGTTTCTGCTTTATAACAAAGTGAATCAGTTATACATCTACATATGTCCCCATATCTCTTCCCTCTTGCATCTCCCTCCCTCCTACCCTCCCTATCCCACCCCTCTAGGTGGTCACAAAGCACCGAGCTGATCTCCCTGTGCTCTGCGGCTGCTTCCCACTAGCTATCTACCTTACGTTCGGTAGTGTATATATGTCCATGCCTCTCTCTCACTTTGTCCCAGCTTACCCTTCCCCCTCCCCATATCCTCTTGAACCAAGTTATTACTTCCAAGAATAATAGTCTCTATTACTACAAGAAACTAATTAACAGCACGCAATGAGGGGGAAAACTTCAATTCATTAGTGGCTTTATAAACACTAGCAACGAGTCTGGGCTTGGTTTGGGAGCTGGGGTTGCGGGGATGGCGACCCCAAGAGGGCTGGGGGCGGGGGCTTGAGAGGTGGGGATGAGTATGTGGAGGCTGGGGAGTGGGTGGGGTACTGAGGGAGCCTGGGAGGCTGCGTGGTCCATGGCGAGCGAGCCCTGTTTCTCATTTCGCAAGATTTTTGCTCCGCCTCCTTGGCTGAGGCGCTGGGCCGCAAGGTAGGGGTAGCGTGTTGGAAAGTTCTTCGTCTCTTCCCAGTGTGGTGTTTTGGTGGCTGCACGGGAGGTCAGGAAGTAGTTCCCTTCTCTGTCCTGTGGGCCGGGGGTGGGAAAGGGAGCTAGGAACTCGGGTCCCCTCTCCTTGCTCACAGCCCCGCCCCGCCTCCTTGAGTCCTCCCATCCCTCTACCAGAAGCTTGGAGTCACCCGGACATTGCCCCTTCCTCAAGCCCCACCTCCAATCTGTCCTGAAGTCTTGCGGCGGCTAGTTTCTAAGTGGCTCTCCCAGTCCAGGCCCCCTACTCCTCTCCCCTCCCCATTGTCCACGTCCTCTTCCTGGGATTCTTTTTTCTTTTTTTTCTGGCCGCCCACGTGGCATGTGGGATCTTAATTCCCCCACTAGGGATCGAACCGGCGCCCCCTGCGGTGGAAGCGAGGAGTCTTAACCACTGGACCGCCAGGGAAACCCCTTCCTGGGATTCTTGAAATAACCTTCCCAGCGTCCAGCTCCCCATCCCTCCATCCCACTCTCCCCCCAGCAGCTTCACTGTCCTGCTCACCACTGGGGAATCAGAGGGGATCAAGGTCCTGCTTTGAGCTTCAAGGTCCGGCTGGTCCGGCTCCAGCCCCCTGGCCCTCCTCACGCCCCCACCACTCTTGCAGGCCCTCTGTGCCCCAAGCACCACGCCTGCTTTGAGTTACCTGAATGGAGCAAGTGTGAATGTGCCACAAGCCCCGGCACTCAAGGCTCAGGGTCTTTCTACCGCACAGGCCCCTTCCCCGAGCATCGCGTCCCCACAGTCAAGCGTGTGTGTAAAATCTGCTGACGTCGATGATGTTAACCGCAGTCCGTTAAGCCTGCTGTCTCTGTCCACTCAGGCTCCTCTGCCTTCCCGCTGCCCTAGGATCAGGGGGCTCTGGGGTGGCCATGGGCAGTTTTAGAATCCGTCTAGGTCAAGGCTGAGCAGGGGATTCGTTTAGTGTGCGTCCCAGGGGGGAACTATGTATGTGGTCCACAGTCTCTGAGTCTAGTTAAGAAGCACTCCTACCACCCACCCGTGACTCGCCCAAGGTCGTGACATGAAGACAGAGGGGCAGGGGTTGACATGCAAGGTGAGCATGTCCTGGGGGTCCTGGCCTGGAAGGTCTGACACATGTGCAGCGGGAAGCAGGTCATTGGATGTGGACGTTTTATTTTTACTTTATGTTTTAAAAATTAACCATTTTATTTATTTTAAATTTTATTTTATTTATTTTTGGCCATGGTGTGGCTTGTGGGGATCGAACCAGGGTCCCTGGCAGTGAAAGTGCCAAGTCCCAACCACTGGACCGCTAGGGAATTCCCTGGATATGGGCATTTTAAACAGAAGATTTAAAGATTCTCATCGATGCCTCGTTAAGACAGGAGTTGTCTGCACTCAGGAACATACTTGAGAACATATCATGTACAAGTATAAATGCACTCTGTGTGTGTGTATTTTTTTTCCCAATGGCAATCATGTGAAATGGAATTGATTCTACTTCCTGTGTTTGTAGGTGTATTAGTTTCTTATTGCTGCTGTAACAGACTACCACAAACGTAGTGGCTTCTACAATACAAATGTGTTATCTTACAGCTCTGAAGATCAGAAGTCCCAAATGGATCTCAAATCAAGGGCTGAGATCAAGGTATGGGCAGGGCTGCATTCCTTTCTGGAGACCTTCAGGGAAACATCTGTTTCCTTGCTTTTCCAGCTTCTAGGGGCTGCCTGTATTCCTTGGCTTGTGGCCCCTTCCTCCACCTATGCTGGGCCGAATCCTTCTCATGCTGCCATCTCTCTGGTTCTCTGTCTCCCTCTTCCTTTTTTTTTTCCTTTCTTTTTTTTTTTTTTTTTTTTGCGGTATGTGGGCCTCTCACTGTTGTGGCCTCTCCCGTTGCGGAGCACAGGCTCCAGACGCGCAGGCTCAGCGGCCATGGCTCACCAGCCCAGCCGCTCCACGGCATGTGGGATCTTCCCATACCGGGACACGAACCCGTGTCCCCTGCATCGGCAGGCGGACTCTCAACCACTGCGCCACCAGGGAAGCCCTCCCTCTTCCATTTTTAAGGACCCTTGTGATTACATTGGGCCCACCTGGATCATCCAGGACAGTCTCTTTATTTTAGGTCAGCTGATCAGCAACTTTAATTCCATCTGCGACCTTAGTTCCCATTTTCCACGTAACTGAACGTGTTCACTGATTATGGAGATTAGGGCATACACGTCTTTGGGGGACCATTATTCTGCAGACCACAGTAGGGTATAAACCTGCAGCAGCTCTACAGACAATGAGTGTGTCTGTGTGTGAAGCCATGTGTTTCATGCATCCCATATAACAAAATATATTTATTATACATATATATAGATTAATATACCTATGTGTTTTATGTGTGGGTGTATTTCATTCAACCATGCTAAAGGAATTATCTATCTTCTCTCTAGAAAATATTACAAAATCTTGACATACGAAGAGGGAATACAACAGTTTGCAGCCAAAAATGTAAGAAGAAACTATTATAGAGGCGTTAGGCAGTTAATAAAGATGCATAATTTTTTCCTGGATTTTGGAATGTTTGTGGTATTTGTCAGCTTTAAAAACTGTGTAAGTTGTGCTTTTTCATTCTAAATAAACATTATTTCATGATAAACTTTATTTAGAGCTTTATTTCATTGTAAATAAACATTAACTTTCACACCTAAATTTGCATTCTTTTGAATTCACTCTTTTGAATGATGAATGCAATTTTGCATTCTTTTTTTTTTTTTAAAAAGCCCCCACTTCTCGCCCAAGTTGTATAAACTTCAGGTCCCACAAAACTAGGATCCCCTGCTGCTCCCACCCGAGGACATTTGCACATTCTCCGCCCTGCACTGAGAGCTCTTTACGCCTCCCCCACCCTCCTCTCTTGGCTCATCCTTCAGACCTCAGCTCAAGCTGAGGTCATTTCATGGGTGCCCACGTGGTGGGTGGCAGAGGCACGTGTCAGCAAATTCTAAGGTGGGAAGTTGGTGAAGAGCCAGGCTGCATTAGACTGGGGGGGGTAATAGGGAGCCACTGCTGGTTCTGGAGCACTACCGGCTATCATGGTCTGCCCTTGTGGGAGGCTCTCTGGAGAAGAGTTCCCTGGCCTGGCCCCATCAGCTCGGCGGGCAACTGGGTTACAGTCTGCAGCCCCACCTGCAGCCCGCCTGGTTGCACTGACCCATCTTCCCACAGTACCTCGATTATGCCTATTAAAACCGGCCTCTGTGGGCCAGCCGTTTCCAGAGGGAGGCCGGTAAGGCATTTATTGAATTTATGATTTTAATTTATGACAATTCTAATCCCATTATGGGTTCTCTTGTCTGCAGCCTGCACGGTGGTGGAGTTTAATTACGGCCAAGCAAGATTTCCGTGGCTCGGGGTGGACCTTTCCTGCCAGTCCCAGAGGTCCACCCCCCCATTGCTTGAGGGCATTTAGTGGCCTGGTGGGGGAGAGTTTCCCCGGTCTGCAGGAGTGACGGGCTGTGCAACAGTCCCCGCGGTCGGCAGCTGCACCGTGCAGGACGTGTGGTGTTGCCTAGTGAGAGACAATTAAGACGGCAGCCTGTGGGTGTGTGTGGGGGTGTGTAGACAGTGCCCAGCCGCACAGCTGTCTGGGCATTGCTGGGGGGCTCCGGAGTCAGGCAGAGGAAGAGGCAGCAGAATCTCAAGGATCTGCCAGGCCTTGTGTGTCAAAGGCTCCGAGAAAATGATTACCCTGGGGGGGGTCCAAGAGTCCACTGCCAACCCCAGAGAAGGGGACGTCTCCCTCCCAAGTGGTGAGGGTCCCGGGAGGGAGGGCCAAGCAGGGGAACGATCACAGTGATAACGGGCAGAGGCCCTTCTCAGCTTCTGTGGAGGGCCGTGCAGAGTGGAGAGGGGAACGTGGTAAAACAGGGGCTGGTCCCAGTTCTGCCGGCAGCAGCTGTGACCTCGAGTCACATTTAGCCTCTCTCTATGAATGCTCCTTCTCCAGCTGGGAACTCAGGGGCAGAATCAGGCCCCGCCTCAGCCTGGGAAAAGAATATAGCCAGGTGGGCTGTAAATGGCGGAGGCCGAATGGAGGGCCCAAATACAGGGTCAGTGGGAGCTCCAGGCTCGAGACCCCTGAGGCCCAGGTGAAGGCAAGGGGGCCTGGACCTGGTCCTAGAGCTCAGGAACTACCAGGAGAGTCAAGGGTGACGAGGGGGAAAACAGCTTTGGCTGGGTGGCAAGGGAGACCTGGCACATGAGAGCAGCCTCGTATATTGCAAAGAGGGACCCAGAGTCTTGCCTCAGTTCCCTCATCTGTAAAATAAGCATGTGAACAACGCCAGACCTGTTTCCTGCCTCGGGAAGGAATGGGAGTTGTGACCGTGTTGGTGGGACGGGGCTGGATGTCTGGGCGAGCGTGGAGCAGAATTTCATGGCTCTCTGTATCCCAGTCTCTCATCTGTAAGTGATGAGTTAGGACCAGATGACCTGCAAGAATCCTCTTAGCTCAGGCCCTGCAGAGTTGATGATTAAACAAGGAAGGCTTCCTGGAGGAGTCGGTCTGAAGCAAGAGGAAGGGTGGAAATTTTTTCAGATCTTCAGGTCTCAGATCCTGATTCTTTACGAATCGGATGAGGGAGGAGGAGGCAGCGTGGTTGTAGGGGTTGAAACCCAGACACCTGCAGGGATGGAGCAAGTGACTTAAATGAGCCAGGCATACACGGTGTGACAATAGGGGATGGTGGGGACTGTGGCAAAGTGGAATGTGCACGTCCCACCTCAAGGGGCAGCCGTTTCTCTGCTCCAGGGATCGTTGCCACGCAAGGATGCTGATCTTGGGTTGTCAGATGCTCTCAGTCTCTGCAAGTGCCCCCATCTGTAAAATGGCACAATGATATTATCTGTCTCACGGAGTTGGAATGAGGATGAAATGAGCTAGTATATGCAAAGTGCTTAGAACAGCGCCTGGCACGTAGTAAGTGACGTTGACAATTACTATGATTATTGTTGTAATTTTCTGTCTGCACAAGAGAACAGCTGTCTCGCTCCTCTGACCCCCAACACACTCTGGGTGGGAAGGTCGGGGGAGTCTATTCGTTGTGGTCTGGTTATTTGGGGTCTTTGGGGCAATAAGCTTCCCTGGCCGAGATGGACTTGGCCCGAGTGGTTACTGTAGACAAGAAATGTGTGTGATGTGGGGAGAAAGCACGTGCTGTTAAAGCCGCTGTGAGCAGAACCCGTTAAGTTATCCGGAGTCACTTCATACATGTTTTAATTTTACTTTGGGAGGTTGCGCTGAGCCTGAGATGTACACGTTTGCAGGAAGGATCTGTCAGGCTTCGCTGGGCCAAGAGGGCTGTGACAGAAAATCGTGGGGAGGGGGGAGTCACGCGGGGAGGTGCAGAAACAGTGCCAGCTGGAGAAGGGGCTGAATTGTGAATCTAAAAGAGGTTCCCCCAAAATAAAAAAAAATAAAAGAGATTCCCAATTGTGTTCAAGGACAAGGAGGGAGACATTAGGAGCGGGAGTGAAAGGTAATTGTCTAGCCAGTCCTCAACTCTGCATGCATTCTTAATTCTGCCTGGGCTGGCAGAAAGGGCGGTGTGAGCACATGTGTGTGCACACGCGTGTGTGCACATTGGCACCGTGTGTCTCTCTACCAGCTGCTCCACCTCCTTCAACACCCTCTCTGTGGTTCACCCCAGCTGGCCTGGATTACACTTCATCCCTTTTCTCAATTTCCAGTCCTGGATCTTTGAATAACCAGCTGCCTGTCCTTGGGTGAGTCGTTTACCTTGCTGTGCCTCGGTTTACCAATCTGGAGAGAGCGCTCATCGCTCTGGCCCTACCTGCTCCGGAGAGGTATCATGGGGCGGCAGGCTGATGGCAGGGTCCTCAAACGGCTGCCTTTGGGTTTGGACACGGCTCCTCTCCTCTGCAGCGTCCTTTTCCAGTTTCCAGGCTCTTTACAGCATCATCACATCTGATTCCCGCCGAGACCCTGTGAGGCAGAGCGGGCGGATGCAACCCCAGGTTACAAATGGGGAAACTGAGGTTCAGAGAGTGTTTTAAAGTAGAGTTGTATCATTATTTAGGTGTGGTGAGACCAGGAGACCATGAGGCAATTGCCATTGAAAACATAGTTTGTGACTCACAGATCCAAGAGACGATCAGGGGGATGAGAATGCTGGGCAGCCTGGTCCAGTCACACACCCCTCACGTGTGTGTGTGTGCGTGCCTGTGCGTGTGTGTGTGTGTGAATGTGTTGTACAGAGCACTGTGACCAAGCTCCATCAGGACCACATGGAAGGGGGACAGATGGGCAGAAACAGGCACTGTCTGTCTCCAGTTCAATGCTCTTCATTTCCATTCAACAGTTCTCTGTGAAGGTCTCGCTCTTTCATGGCCTCCAGCCCTGAGCTAGAAGGACTTTCCTGCCGTTCCCACAGATGGCCTAGAAGAGCAGGCATCCTGGTCTGGGAGCCAGGACAGCAGGGTCTGAGTCAGATCACCATCACTGAGTCACTCTGTGACTCAGGACAAGCACCATAGGCCTCAGTTTTCCCATCTGTACGATGGGTGGGCTGGGCTAGGGGGTCTTTAAGACGCCCCCAAGTTTGACCCTCTGTGAATGAAGTGCTCTGACCAGTGGTTCCCAAGCCCACTCTCCAGAGTGAGCTGAGTGGGAACAAGAGGCTTTTCAAATCCAGATTCCTGGGCCCTCTCCTTGACCTGCCAGATCATACTGTCTTGAGAGTGGGGCCTGAGAAGCTGTATTTAAAAAAATATTTATTTATTTATTTGGCCGCGCAGGGACTTAGCTGTGACATGCAGGATCTTTGTTGCGGCATGCGGGCTCTTAGCTGTGGCATGCGGGCTCTAGTTCCCTGACCAGGGATTGAACCCGGGCCCCCTGCGTTGGGAACGTGGAGTCTTAACCACCAGACCACCAGGGAAGTCCCATGAGAAGCTGTATTTTTGAGATGCAATTCTGATGTTGTTGATTCATAAGCTGACATTTGGGCGCCACTGCCTAAGGAATCTGGTTCCTCAAAAGGGACAATGAACTGATTCCCGTTTGTGGCATCGTTTGCCTCCTGTGTTAGCCTGAGGGCCAGCGGGGCACGTCTCACATGAAATCGGAAGAGACAGTGGCTGCCGAGCCCAGGCCACGTCAGCTTCCTGGTGGTGACTGTTCTGTGTCCACAGGTGGTAGGTGGCCCATTCGGGGACTCGGCCCTGCCACGTGATGGAGCATCTTGGAGCTTGGAGCTCTCCCTGGAGCTTCATCTGGACGTCTTACTCCATGCCAGTGCCTGGGATGAGGATGCAGGGAAGAGATGAGGGTGCCGGCTTGGGGTGGGCACCAGGAGGCTGTGGAACAGGCTGCTGGAGACCAGTGGGCAGTGGGAGGAGCCTGTGACCTTGGGCAGGTCAGGTCATCTGCTCTGGGGCCTTGGTCTCCCCACCTGTAGAATGGGCGTAGGAGTGGATGAGCTGGCTTGCTAGATCTTTAGAGCTGGGACATTCTGCGTCTAGTCTAACCCCTAGAGAGGGCTTAGCTGGGGAGAGGGGCCATCGAGGGCAGCTGGTGGGAGGGTGGTGGCGGAGGCAGCTGCTGTCGGAGCAGGGAGGAGGGCTCAGCCTGCAGGAGCCTGTGGGCACCCATCTGGCAGAGTGGGGGCAGGGGAGCTAGAACTCAGGAAGGGAGGGAGGGGGTAAAGAGGCAGAAATGCTTCTGATGGGCAGCCTGGGAGAAGCTGCAGGACAACTCCGGGGTTCCCTTGTCCCTGCCAAGGAGGGGAAGGAGCTAAAAGCACAGACCCCAGAGCTTCATTTTCTCGATTCAAATCCCAGCTCAACCTCCTCCCAGCTGTGTGACCTTGGGGAAGCCACTCTACCTCTCTGTGCCCTTGTTTCCTCACCTATACAATGAGGGACGGTAATAGCACCTCCCTTGGGGGTCCTTATGAAGACTGAGGGCTAAATTAGCTATTGTTGGCATTACTGTTATTAATATTAGAGGGCAGTGTCCCCTAGTGGTTACGAGCAGGCCTCTGGAGGCTAAGCCACTGACTGGTTGGCTGTGTGACTTTGTTGCCTGACCTCCCCATACCTCAGTTTCCCCACCTCTAAAAGGAGGAGAATGGTGTCTATTTCATTACAGTGGGTTAACCCAGGTGAAAGCTTTAGCATTGGGTCCAGTACATAGAAACGCTCTAAAAAGAGCAACTCTTATTGTAGGTACCATTAATCCAGTTGGATTGAGTTGATTACGTCAATGATGTTTCTGACTTGTTTTCTCCAAGCTCCAGGGGTGGAGGTGGGGCCTGGACCTCTAGGCAGCCCAAGGCCCAGACGCTGCCCTCCAGGGGTTCATTTGAACTCAGTGTGTTTTGGTTTGATCAGCATCGTTCCTGACGTTTGTGCCCTGGCGTGAGGCAAGAGCTGAACTTTGAGTCCGAGGCCTGGGTTCAAGTCCCAGCCTCGGCCCTGGCCAGGATTTGCCCTCGGCTAATCTGAGCCTCGGTTTCCAAATCTGTGAAGTGTGATGATGCTGCCTATTTTACCAGGATGCTGGGAGGTTTTAGAGGGAGCAGAGCGGGGAACCAACCCAGCAGAGCCAGCTGTGCAAACGGAAGGGGTTGATGGCCGTGGTGGCTCCACCCAGCATGCCGCCAAAGGGACTTGACTTTGCTTCGCAGCCCTGCCACTCATGAGCTGGGGGACCCTGCGGCAGGTCCCTCCACTTCTCTGAGCCTCACCTCCTCACCTGTACAAAAATTGGGGCTATTTTGTGAAGCTTGCAGGTTATAATGAAGTTAAAAATGAGATTTCATTTGCCAAGCATCCAGCACACAGGATGCAGGACAGGGTGGCCAGGAGGGATGAGCCACAGGCTGGACCTCAGTCTGGGGGGAAGGACAGGACAGCTTTCTCCTCTTCCTCCCCTCCTGCCTCCAAGCCTCCCTCCCCAAGCCGCTAATCTTTTTTTTTTTTTTTTTTTTGCGGTACGTGGGCCTCTCACTGCTGTGGCCTCTCTCGTTGCGGAGCACAGGCTCCGGATGCGCAGGCTCAGCGGCCATGGCTCACGGGCCCAGCCGCTCCGCGGCACGTGAGATCTTCCCGGACCGGGGCACGAACCCGTGTCCCCTGCATCGGCAGGCGGACTCTCAACCACTGCGCCACCAGGGAAGCCCCCCTTGTAGTTTTTAAGATTAGACTTTAGTGCTCGTGTCTTGAGGACATGGATGTGACACGCTGGTGTCTTTGCAGATTTCTCCTCTGCCAGCCTCAGCCCCGGAAGTGACAGCAAGCACCAGATCCTCTCACTGCAGTAGACGCAGAGGCCGGCTGCTGCTCCTTACCCAGCTGTGCGGACCTGCAGTTACACGGGAGGGATTTTCTTCCTTTTGATTTGTACTTCTTGCCTCCTCATCCCCTGTGCTAGATGTGGTCTCTCCCCTTTTCGTGTGATGTTCAAGATTCACTTAATTCTAATTAAGTGGAAAAGGCTTTTACTCCTTGCAATTCTCCGGTTATGACTAATGATACCGGCTCATAAGTGAAAGCTGATTTTCTGTTGAAACTCTCTGTGTGTTTTTGTTTAAAAAAAAAAGGTAGGAAACCAGGGCTCTTGGGTCATTTGCAAGTTATTAATTTCAAGAGGAGCTCTTAACCAGCTTATTAATGGTGAGGGTATTACAGCTGAGTTAAATGGCTACGATATTAATTAACTTGCAGGCTTTCATGTATGGAGAAATGGCTTATTTCCATGTTGGTCTAGGTGGAACTCCCCTTCTGAGAGGCATGAGAGGAAGTGAGTCCTGGTGAGATGCTCCTTGGGTAAATACTGGGTCCCAAGAATTGTTGCTGGGAATGTTTCCCTGGGTTCTGGGGCAAGGTGTCTGGACATGCCATGGCGCTGGGGCCAAGTGTCTCAAAGACAGATGCAAGTGGGGGAATGGACATGTCTTCCCAACACACAGGACTGTGTCCCCTTGGCCTTCACCTCCACTGAGGACAGGCCAAGTAGAGGTGGATTGACATGGCGGCAGGAGACATTTCAATTAGTCCTCAGTGTTTCTAAAATCTCAGTCATTTCATCTGTTTTGGCTATATCGACCTACCGCCTGTTCTATTATTTACTTACTATATTTATTTCCATCGACTTACTTAAAAAAAACTTAAACTTAGTTTAAAGGGAAACTTTATATCACCACCATAAATGGGAAACCAGCATCACTAGTCACAAATGCAAAGCAACATAAAAATGAATGCATGACTATTAAAATAAAAAATGTCCATTTGGTACCACCTGAAGCGAGTCCCACATGGGCAGTGGTGCATTGACCACCTGGCGGGAAACCTGGACTTCTTGACCCATGGCACGTGTGCCCCCAGGTTGGGGGTTGGGAGACACGTGAAGGGGAAAGGTGATGAACCAGCAGAAGCAGTGCTCTCTGGGGTCCTTCCACACGATACAGCTAAAGCTAGGAGGCTGTATGGGAAAAGGCAGTTCTAAGGAATTTCCATATATTTTGAACTTCAGGGAACAGCATGTAAACGACATGCAAATCCCATGCCAGCAGCATTTTTTCTGGGGGCCTATTACTCAGGTGTGTTAGGTTGGCAGTGTGGCTCACCTGCTTGGGGCTCCTGCTCTCATCTGGTCCCTGCATTCCCAGGAGCCATGGGAGAAGCGAGGGGATTGTCCAGAGAGCACTGGCCTGGGAGTCAGGATGGAAGCAGCCAGGCCCTGCTGCTACATTGCTCTGTGACCTTGGACAGACCACTGGGCCCTTCTGGACCTCTGTTTCTTCGTCTATACATGAGGGTGTTCAAAAAGATGCATCTGGGGATGGTGCTCTGATGGTTTATTTTATGTGTCAGTTTGGCTGGGCCATGGTGCCCAGATACATGGCCAAACATTGTTATGGATGTTTCTGTGAGGGTGTTTTTGGATGAGATTAACATTTAAATCAGTGGACTTTGAGCAAAGCAGATTGCCCTCCATCATGTGGGTGGGCCTCATCCAATTAGCTGAAGGCATGAATAGAACAAAAGACTGACCTCCCCTGAACAAACAGGAGCCCTGCAGCGGAGGCCTTCGGATTTGAACCGCAGCATCAGCTCTTCTCTGGGTCTCCAGTGGTAAGTCAACCTCCAGGGTTATTTGACTCAGCAGCTCAAGAAGTATCACCAGTTGTCCAATTAGTTTCCCATCTCTCCACTCTTTTCCATTCCGGGTGTTAGTTTTGACAGGAGAATGGCTCCCCTCATGGTGGCAAAATGGCTGCACAGTTCCAGCCACACCTCCTAGAACAGAAGGAGAGAGATGTCCGTCCAGAATCCCAGCCAAAGTCCTCAGCGGAGGTGGGCTGACTGGCCCACTTCAGAGCCAATGCCTGTGCCAGAGGAATGACATGAATGGATCAGCTCAGACCTGGTTTATCTAAACTAACTACTGTGGCAAGTGGCATGGGACTACCATGTGACAAGGGGGATTGGGGCTAGACTGGGGTTAGCCTCATGCAAACAGGGCTTTTTGGGGGGACATGTAGGGATGCTGAGCTCAGAGTTTCAGCACTGTGTGGTCCAGGTGCCACTCCCTTCCCTTTTTCCCCTGCACTTCCTTCTCTTCTCTCCCCTCCTCTCCCATTCCTCAACCCCCTTACATCTCCTTCCCTCTCCTCTCCCCTACCCTTTCCTCCCCTGTGGTCACAGACTGCATCCTCGCCCTGGAAACTGCCCCGTCCCCCTTCTGGGAATCCCTGACTATCCAAAATATCCCTATTGTTTGTATCTGCCCAGCATCAGTTCCTTCTCTTATGGTAACAGAAGCCCCCTCCTTTAGGGGAACAACCCTCCTGTCCATTCTGTTTGGTTGTGGGGAGCTCTTCATCACTGGACCCCTTCCAGCTTACACAAGTGGCCATGAGATCCAGGCAGGGCCAATCAGAGTTCTTCTCTGGGATTTTATAGCCTCTCTTTCCTCTGAAGTCACTAGTTGGGATGATGTAAGCTGGAGCTGTCTGCAGCCTCACTCTCTCCCTACCAAGTGGAGGAAGCTGTGTGCAGAAGAGAATGAGAGAGAGAGAGAGAGAGAGAATGCTAAGAGGTCGAAGGACACTGCTTAGTGTCTGGACCCAGCTGTGTCCAAAGCTAGCTCTGTCATGCCAGGACTTTTCAGTTACTGGAGCTGCTAAATACCCTTTCCCTACGAACTAGCTTGGGTTGAGGTTTTGTGGCTTGTGACTGAAAGCACCTGCCTGGCACACCAGCTTTATTAACTTTATTAACTTTAATTATTAACTTAGCATGCATTCACCACTTCCTTTGGGCCAGGTAATTCTGGAAGATAGGTACTATTATTTCATAGGTGGGGAACAGAGGCATGGAGAATTTAAGCAACTTCTTCAAGGTAACAGTGGAGCTGGGATTTGAACTTGGCTTTGCCTGTTTCCAAACAGTCAGCTCTAGCCAGGAGCTGCTATGAAGCCATCCATGTGGGGTCTGACAGAGATGAGAGGCCAGCTTTCAATTAGACACAAATAATAATAATAACAACAACAGTCGTAGCTGCAGCGACAGCAATAACATGTAATGGAAACTCACCACGTACCAGGCGGTATTCCAAACACTTTCCATGGATGATGCTCTGGAGGGGGGCATATTTATTTTATCCCCATTTTACAGATAAAAAACCTCTGAAATTCAGAAGGATGAAGTAAGTTGCCAAAGATCATGTGGGTTGGAAGTGATGGGGCCCAGATTTTCTCATGGCAAAAATTTCCACTTGAGGTCAGGCCCAGGACTGGGATTGGATCTCTTCTGTTCCAGAGGGAGGAAAGAGCCCCCCAGGCCATTCGTGGCGATAAGCACTGAAGTTAAGTGCCCATGGGCCCATGCCTCCTTCCCTGGCATTCAGCCCCCTGGGCCAGGGGCCTGACCCATTTCCCAGAAGCCGAGTCGGTCATGCAGAGTAAAAGTGGCCTTGGCCTGTAAAAATAAAAGTGTCCAATGAACCTGACCTCAGACATCGTTGGTGGGGTGGAAGTGGGAGTGGGAGGTGGGGAAAGAATGCAGAGGGGCTGGTGCTCAGGAATCCAGCTCTGCTCCAGGCTGGGGGCCAAGTGGTAAGTTGGGTCTTTGGTGGCAGACCCTCTTGGTGATGGCCCATCACCCCCAGTTCTCCAGGGTCCTGGCCTTCCTGCTGTGTTGAGGGAGTGGTGGGAGGCAAATCTTACTGTCAACACTCTCTCCCTCTCAGTAAGAACTGTGCATTATAACAGAGGCTTCTAGAGCCAAGGTCTTACTCCAAAGGAGAGGTAGAGCTGAAGCCACTAGAATAACTGATTCATCTTCCTGGGGGTCCCCACGGGGGCCAGGTCCATGGACGACCCCATAGAAATTGGGCAGTTTTTGCTGGATCGTGCGGGAGTTCCCCCCTCTCATCTCCTCCCCATGCTGCTTCCTCCCTGCCTTCGCCTGGTCTGGGTGAGACACTCGGGATGAAACCTGCTGCCTCCTCTGGGATGCCTTCTTGCATGGGTCCAGTCTGCCTTGCTCTCCACCCCCCTGGACTGGTCGCAGCCACAACTGTCAACGTTATACACATTCGGTACGGTTATATTCAGCTTAGTGCTTGGTTAAGCACTGTTATTAACTTTTTCTTAAATTGCCTTATCTTTTCCACCTGATTTCAACCCCTACCTCCTGTGCTGGGACCATCCACTTGGTTGCATTCCACAAGTACTTTTGGGGTCCCTCCTATGTACCTGGCCCCAACCTGCTTGGGCATGGAAGGGTCCAGACTAAACCTTTGAAGGGTTGGCTTGAAGGATGTCTCTTCCACAGTCAGCCCCAGGTTCAACGCTGCCCTGCCCTTGGGCTGGGGGGCAGGCTGGGAGAAAACTGGCTGACCATCTGAGAGGCATCACACTGGGTGGGGTGGGTCGGGTTGTGCTGTGATAAGAGCCTCAGCATCTCAGTGGATTACCAGCACAAGGGTGTGTTTCTCACTCACTAATCATCCATCGTGAGTGCATGGGGGCATGCTCCTGTCTTCTCCCCGCCAGGACCCAGGACCCAGTTGGTGGAGCTGCCACCATCCTTTTTTTTTTTTTTTTTTTCTTTTCCAGCATGTGGGATCTTAGTTCCCTGACCAGGGATCGAACTTGCAGCCCCCTGCAGTGGAAGCACAGAGTCTTAACCACTGGACTGCTGGAGAAGTCTCCGACCACCATCTTAAGTGTTGTCAGCAACCTCGACCAGAGAGAGCCCTGGAGGGTCTGGGATGCACTTCATTTCAGCCTGCAACTCACTGACCAGAACTAGCCGCATGGCCTACCTCACCCCATGGGGGCTGGAAGAGAAGGGCTGGGACTACGTGGGGAGCAGCAGTGATGACACCCTAGAACCCAGAACCTAAGAATGTACAGCAGAAGCCTGCTTATCCCCCAACCCACCTCCCACCCACACGCTGAGGCCCAAACCAGGAGTCACCCTGATCACTCTTTCCCTCCTTCCCAACCAGCCGGCTGGGGTGCAAGCAGAGGGACCTTCCCATTGTCACGTGGGTGCCATCCCAGGATGACCGCAGTGTCCCCTACTGCCCTGCCTGCCTCCTGTTCCCTCCCAGCTGCTTACTCTCCAGAGCAGCCAAAAGGATCTTGTCTTTTTTTTTCTTTAGATATAATTCATACAACATAAAGATTACTATTTTAAAGTGTATAATTTAGTGGATTTTAGATTTTAGTATAGTCATGCTGTGGTACAACCATCACCACTATCTAATTCCAGAACATTCCATCGCCCCAGAAAGTAACCCTGTAACCCATTAGCAGTCAGTCCCAATTCTCCCCTCCCCCCGGCCCTTGACAACCATGAATCTGCTTTCTGTCTCTATGGATTGCCTATTCTGGGTATATTTCATATAAATGGGATCACACAGTATATGGCCCCTTATGGCTGGTATCTTTCACTTTGTGTATTCTCAAGGTTCATCCAATACATAGTGTGTATCAGTACTTCATTGCTGTTTATGGCTAACATTCCGTCGTGTGGCAGACCACGTGGTGTTAATCAAAGGACCTTAGAGACATGGGTAAGATCCTACCGCATCCCTGCCCACAGCTCTCTAAGGGGTGCTTCAGCAATTAGAGTACACCCCACATTTCTTCACTGGCACCAAGGCTCTGCCTGGTCAGGCCTCTCCTATGTCTCTGACCACATCTGACTTTCCCACCACCAGCCGCCATACTCCAGCCACATTGGCCTCCTTGAGCTGGCCAAGGTCAACCAGCCTCAGGGCCTTCGTAACGGCTGATAACTTCTGCCTAGAAAGTTCTCACCCCAAATGCTGTTTTGTTTGTTTTTACTTTTTATTATGGCAAGTTTTCAAACAAATACAATAGGAAAGACAATATAGTAATGAACCTTTCCTCTACTCATCATCTAGATCCAACAATTATTAATTCACAACCAATCAGTCTTGGTTTATTTATAGCTCTACCCACTTCCCCCACTATATTATTGAAAAGCAAAACCCAGACGTGTCATTTCATCTGTAGCTATTTTAGCATTATCTCTAAAAGAGAAAGAGGCTCTTTCCAAAAACATAACCACAATACTATGATCACATCTAAGAAATAAACTATATTCCCTCAATATCATTCAACATCAAGTCAGTGTTCACATATCCCCCATTGGCCCATACTTATTTTTTTAAAAAGCAATGTTTCAATTTATTTTTGTTGAGTTTTCACTTGGAACACCATTGGTTCCTGCCTGCCTCCAGATTCAGGTGGCTTCTTAATTCAGCTAAGCATTCTTTTATTTTACCCTTAAAATAATTAATTAATTAATTTTATTTATTTATTTTTGGCCGTGTTGGGTCTTCGTTGCTGCACGCGGGCTTTTCTCTAGTTGCGGCGAAGGGAAGCCCTTATTTTACCCTTGATTATGACTTCAGCCCCATTTGTTCTGTTTTCCTTGAGAACACATGTTATACTTAGGATGAAGTCTTCATGATTTCTGCAATTGCTCCCTTTCTCATTATTCTCTTCCTGACTGTTTTCTTCCGCATGCTAGAAGGATCTTCTCCAGAACTTGATTCTTCATTGCCAATTTTGTTTCCCATACTGGCCAGTCTGCTGTCATACATCTTTTAAAAGTTTGTAAATAGTTTGTACAATAGTTTAATAGGATAATCTGAATGTTGCCATTTGTTGATATGTCTTTTAAGTCTTAATTAATCTGTAGGTTAACCCGTCGTCTCTCTCTCTCTGTCCTTGCAATTGATATGGTGAAGAAACCAAGTTGTGTCTATTTTAGAGTTTCCTGCTGTCTGGAGTTTGCTGGTTGCATCTTTCATGGTGTCACTGAACGTGTTCCCTTGTCCCTTGTCTCTACAAGATCTAGATCTAGAGGCTTGAACAGCATTAGGCGAGATCATTCAGCAAGAATACATCAAAGGTAATGCTGTGTATTTTCACCGGGGGGCCCACAACTGCTCATTTTCTCTCTTGTGAGTTTCACCGCCACCAATGATCATGGCACAGATGTGTTCACTCATTAGGCTGGTATTCTGGTATTTGAATCCAGGGGTCCTCAACCGGGGGTGGTTTTGCGCCTGAGGGACATTTATCAATGGCTGGAAACATTTCTGCTCGTCACAAATGGGGAGATGCTACTGGCTTCTGGTGGGTAGAGGCCAGGGATGCTGCTCAACATTCTGTGATGCCCAGGACAGCCTTCCCAGCAGTTATCCAACCCAAACGTCAGTCTTCCCAAGATAGAGAAGCCCTCTCCTAATCTAGCATCTTCTTTGTGGAGAGTGAATTTTTGCTCCCAATTCTTCATTTTTCTTCAATAAACGTATGTGTCCCACAGGCTGTGGCCTCATGGTGAGTGGAGAGGACTTCCTGCCCATTGACTTTGGGCTTGTTGGGGCCGATGGGGTGCTCACAGACCTGATGTGAGCAAAGATTTGAACTGTTCCCTTCCGGTGCTTATGCATTTTCAAAACGTAAGCATGCAGTTTCCTAGATAAACAGCAGCATGTTGTACACATCTTTTTCCACTCCGACTTCCCACTCAATAATATATCCTTAATGATAAGTCGCTGAGTAGCGGTGTACAGCGAGCCTTCTCATTCCTTCTTACAGCTGAGTCCCCGCCATCCCGTGGCTGTGACATCGCCATTCAATCCCCGCTCCCCCCCCACGCCGCCCACTGATGTTATCTGGGTCATTTCCAGTCCTGCTTTTACAAACAGAGCTTCAGTGAATAACTTGTGCAAACTCCTTTTCATATTTTTGCCAGTGTATCTTTGTTACTGCAGATTTTTTCTCGACCATCTTCTTACCATCCAGGATTCAGTTTAAATAAATGTCACCTCCTCAGAGTGGTCCTCCTTGATCACACTGGCCAAAGTGACCACCCCCATCCCCAAGTCACTCTATTTTTTTTTAATTAATTGATTTATTTTTATGTTTTATTTTTTGACTGTGTTGGGTCTTCGTTTCTGTGAGAGGGCTTTCTCTAGTTGCGGCAAGCGGGGGCCACTCTTCATCGTGGTGCACGGGCCTCCCACTATCGCGGCCTCTCTTGTTGTGGAGCACAGGCTCCAGCTGCACAGGCTCAGTAGTTGTGGCTCACAGGCCTAGTTGCTCCGCGGCATGTGGAATCTTCCCAGACCAGGGCTCGAACCCATGTCCCCTGCATTAGCAGGCAGATTCTCAACCACTGCGCCACCAGGGAAGCCCCCCAAGTCACTCTTAAACTACCCATCACCCCCAGTTATTTTCTTCTGCCTGTGCTGGTGATGTGTGTGTGTTTTTCTCTCCTCAATCCGGTGTAAGCTCTTAAGGGCAGGGGCTTTGTTTTACTACCCCTGTAGATTCACAGCTCAGCACCTGGCTGAGGGACTAAGGGTGTTCCCAGGGCACAGGACTTGCTGTCTTAAGACCTTGGGCACACTGGGACAATATGGGTACCCTGACTGTCACGTAGTGGGTGCTCATTAAATATTTATTGAATACATTTGTGCAAACTGAGGTAAGTATGTCTTGTTTCATCTACACAGCACCCAATTAAGTGTATTTTAATTAGATAACTTTTACAAAGCAAAGTATTTCATATCAAAATCTGGATTCCTGTTTTCTGGAAAAAATCAGATGACCTCACAACATGGGGCCTGTATTCCTGCAGGGCAGCTGTCAACTGGAACTTAATTGGGGCCAAGAGTATAGATGGGGCGTGTGCTTGTCAGATCCCTACAGCACCCACTGCTTGCATTTGCTCACCTCCGACCTGCTCAGCCCTGGCAAGCCTTTGTGGTTTTGGGGGCCTCATGGCCTTGTGGTTGGCTGCACAAACTTTTGAACCAGATGGATTTGGATTCAGGTGGGGGCCAGGATACCTACTAGTTCTGCCACTTTGGTGGGTTCCCCCAGCTTTCCGGCCTCAGTTTCCTCCACTTCACCTCCTTTTCTTGTCCTTGGGGTTAAGGCATTGACACTCCCATTACAAAGTGAAGGTCTTACCAGGTTGGAAGATGTATTAACCCATCATTCCTCCCCTCCTGCCCGCCCCCCTCAAACCAGAGAGCTGGGCCCTGGAGGGTCTAGTGTCCCTCGTTCTCCCCCTTGCCTTGTGGGGTCACCGGGCTCAGTGCCAGCTCAGCCAAGGCTCGGGGTGCTGTGTAAGACCCAGTGTGCTCCTGGCTAGTACTGGGGGGCAGGAGCCAGGGTGAGGGTTACCATGGTGATCACCCCCCAAAGATGAGCAGCCAGGAGCTGAGTCTGGAGACCAGAGGGGGTAAAGGAAAGGGACAGGTTTGAGGCAAAGGCTCATCGAGGGGTGGAGGATGGAAAGCAGGCTGAGGCAGGGGATGGGTCTTTCTGTTCCAGGAGCTCTGATCCCTCTTAAAATGCAAATCCTCTGGGAGGACCGGTTTCTCCTTTCTTCTGCTGCAGTGGAAAGTGGAAGATTTGAGGCCCTGGCAGCCTGAAATCGGGGCTTAGAGTTGCTCTGGCAGCCTCCCTCTCATCCCGGAGTTGCTGCAGCTAGAGGCAAGCATCAGGGGTCTGGTTCCTCCCCCAACTCTTCTCGTCAGGAGCTGGTTCTGCCCGCCCTGGGCTCTGTTGTTGCCGAATCATGTATCTCATCCCTCTCTCTAGGCTCCTCTCAGAATCCCCTCCTCCCTGCCCAGCTGAGCTGTCCCCTCTTCCAGGAAGTCTTCCGGAACACTCGCTCCCCAGCCCTAGTGAGGCAGACCCACTGGGCCACCTGGCAGCCTGTATTTCCTCCATCAGAGCTTTGGGTCGTTCTCTGTGACTGCCGTACTTGTCTACTTCTCCAGTACGTTGTGAATTCCAAGGGCGCAGGGGCTGTGATTTGCTGGTGCACCGCAGCGTGCCTTCTACCTAGTCAACGTGACTAAATGTGCGTAAGTGGATAGAGGAAGACACGGTTCACTATCGCAGAGTCTAGATGGGGCTGCGGGGGAGGCGAGAAGGGCGTGCGGATGATTGAGGGAGAGCTCAGAGAGGGAGAGAGCTCTCTCCAGCTTGGATGGGGACTTGCTTGCAGAAGCCCATTCCCTTGGCAGCCGGGTGTGTGTGTAGCTGAGGCCACTGTCCCACATGTCATGGGTCGTTCAGGACCCGATCACGGTACCCCTCATGAGGGGACAAGTCTGCCAGGGCATCCCTTCCTCTCCTCTTCCCCTGGGCACGTCCCAGTCTGTTCGGCTTTTTCTCCAAGCCTCCTTAGCTTGGGTAGAGGCCACTGCTGAGCTGGCAGAGGAGGCACTGGACCCAGGCACCTTTACCCAGCAAAGCTCCCTTCAGGTGGGGGCTGGGCAGTGGGAGGGGTTTCCCTATTCTGGGGCCCTCTCCCTGAGGTCTAACCCAGATCACTTACACTGCACGTACCCGCACTTCCCTGGGGAGCTTGCCCTTGTGCAGTCCTGTCCTGCCCAGATGGGCAGCTGTCAGCTGGCCGACTGTACAGGGGAAATATTGTAGCCTTTTCCCCTTTCTTTTCCCCCTTTCTCTCCATTCAATCGAAAAAGGGAGGTCATGAATGTGGCAGGTTCACTAACTAGAAAATATACTCCAAACCACACAAATGAAATTCAAGCGACTAGCCAAACAACATTTTTTATTGCTTTGCTCTTCATGGGTGAGAGGGAGGTCTTTGTATCTGTCTTCGTGTGGTTCTGAGCATTTCTGCACTGCGAGGCTGGCAGCCCTGTGGGGCTTGGCCTTAACTAAGTACAGTTCTAAAATGTCGATCCCGGGGATGGGTCAGCATTGCAGGGTTCATCGATGGCTGGCAGGGCCCCCAGAGAGCAGGATGGGGAAACTGAGGCCCAGAGAGGTTTGGTCCCTTTCTCAATCAAGGTCACGCTAGCTCTTTGGAACTACAAGCTTTTAAGGAACCTGCAAAAATATCTGAGACCTTAAAATATTTATTGGCTATAAAATTGGGGGGGAAAAAACCCTGTGAAATCGAAATTAATAAATGTTAAATGTCTACCAAATGTAACATTAGGTCAACGGCATTAATTACTGCATTTGGTATTCATAAAAGTGTCATTACACATGAAAACAATTTGTCAGCTACATTTTCTCAATCAGTAAGAGATCCTGGGTAGACAAGAGGATGGATGGGAAGGCATAGCCACCGCCAATTAAATCAGTGCTCAGCAGCCAAAGAAGTCCAAGAGCAACATTATAAAAATCATTTAAAAAATCGTGGCAAAACTGTTATATTTAATATGATCTGTTGGTGCCCTTTGCTCTGATGGAAGAGAGGGCATTAGGAATCCTCTTGTCTCGGGCTTGTTCCAGGTCGGGGACCTGCCCTTGGCATTTGTGAGATCTCAGCCAGAGCCCTTCTGGCAACTTCACTGCCAGTAACCCCTCACTGCGAGAAGGAGGGAGGGCTTTCAGAGGACACGGGAAGGACCCGGAGGAGGCCCACCTGTCCCTCTGATTCCATCGCCAAGTTCTCTTTGCAGGGCTGTCTGCCACCTCCCTGTGAAGAAGAGCTCCTAGGAGTCTGGGAACACAGTTGCAAATCCACAACAGGGACAATGTTGGGATTCAAGCCACAGGCTTCTTGGGGAGAAGTGGGTCTTGGGAAAATCCGGAGGGTTGGGTCTGGCTTGGCGCCAGCTGGGCAGCGGTGTCTCAGAACTGGCCGATGGAAGAACGCTTATGACTGGACTGGTGGCCCATGTCTGGTCCAGCACCAGATCTTAGCCTGGCTCTGCCACAAAGAGCTATGTGACCTTGAGTGAGACATTTTTGCTCTCTGGGCCTCAGTCCTTCACTTGCCAACTGAGGGTATTAGACCATCCCTTTGAAATTTGAGAGCAAAAAGAGGTCTGCTAATGAAATCTCCCCATTTTACAGTTGGAAAGAATGAGTCCTAGAGGAGGGAAGGGAAGACAGTATGGTACTGGCACGAAAACAGAAATATAGATCAATGATTCAGGATAGAAAGCCCAGAGATAAACCCACGCACATATGGTCACCTAATTTACGGCAAAGGAGGCAAGAATATACAATGGAGAAAAGACAGCCTCTTCTATAAGTGGTGCTGGGAAAACTGGACAGCTACATGTAAAAGAATGAAATTAGAACACTCCCTAACACCATACACAAAAATAAACTCAAAATGGATTAAAGACCTAAATGTAAGACCAGACATTATAAAACTCTTAGAGAAAAACATAGGAGAAACACTCTTTGACATAAACCACAGCAAGATCTTTTTTGACTCACCGCCTAGAGTAATGAAAATAAAAACTAAAATGAACAAATGGGACCTAATTAAACTTAAAAACTTTTGTACAGAAAAGGAAACCATGAACAAGACGAAAAGACAACCCTCAGAGTGGGAGAAAATATTTGCAAATGAAACAATGGACACAGGATTAATCTCCAAAATATACAAACAGCTCATGGAGCTCAATATCAAAAAAACAAACAACCCAATTAAAAACTGGGCGGAAGACCTGAATAGACATTTCACCAAAGAAGACATACAGATGGCCAAGAGGCACGTGAAAAGATGCTCAACATCACTAACTATTAGAGAAATGCAAATCAAAACTACAATGAGGGGCTTCCCTGGTGGCGCAGTGGTTGAGAGTCTGCCTGCCAATGCAGGGGACATGGGTTCGTGCCCCCGTCTGGGAGGATCCCACATGCCGCGGAGCGGCTGGGCCCGTGAGCCATGGCTGCTGAGCCTGTGCATCTGGAGCCTGTGCTCCTCAACGGGAGAGGCCACAAGAGTGAGAGGCCCGCGTACCACAAAAAAAAAAAAAAACTACAGTGAGGTATCACCTCATGCTGGTCAGAATGGCCATTATCAAAAAATCTAGAAACAATAAATGCTGGAGAGGGTGTGGAGAAAAGGGAACCCTCTTGTACTGCTGGTGGGAATGTAAATTGATACAGCCACTATGGAGAACAGTATGGCGGTTCCTTAAAAAACTAAAAATAGAACTACCATATGACCCAGCGATCCCACTACTGGGCATGTACCCTGAGAAAACCATAATTCAAAAAGACACATGCACCCCAATGTTCACTGCAGCTCTATTTACAATAGCCAGGACATGGAAGCAACCTAGATGTCCATTGACAGATGAATGGTTAAAGAAGATGTGGCAATGGAATATTACTCAGCCATAAAAAATCCAAAATTGAGTTATTTTTAGTGAGGTAGATGGACCTAGAGTCTGTCATACAGAGTGAAGTAAGTCAGAAAGAGAAAAAGAAATACCGTATGTTAGCGCATACGTATGGTATCTAAAAAAAATGGTACTGATGAACCTAGTGGCAGGGCAGGAATAAAGACGCAGACATAGAGAATGGACTTGAGGACACAGGGCGTGGGCAGGGGGAACCTGAGGCAAAGTGAGAGTAGCATCGACATATATATGCTACCAAATGTAAAATAGCTAGTGGGAAGCTGCTAAAAAGCACAGGGAGATCAGCTCGGTGCTTTGCGAAGACCTCGAGGGGTGGGATAGGGACGGTGGGAGGGAGGCTCAAGAAGGAGGGGATATGGGGATATATGCACGCATACTGCTGATTCACTTTGTTGTACACCAGAAACTAACACAGCATTGTGAAGCAATTATACTCCAATAAAGAGGTATTTTTAAAAAAATACAAGAAGGAAAAAAAAAGAAGAGTTCTGTTAATGAAATCTCCCCATTTTACAGCTGGAAAGAATGAGTCTCAGAGGATGGAAGGGATCCATCCAAGGTCACACAGGGAGCTAGGATGGAAGTGAGGCCAGTGCCCCCTCGGATTCCCACCATGCCATCCCACTTGGGTCTCCACTGCCCCACCACAGGGCCTTCCTGCAGGGACCCAGCCCCTGTAGGGAAAGTACCCAGAGCCCTAGGTTGCTGGGAGCAGGTGACCTCATATCATTCCCCCAAGAGACTCTTTCTCCATCCCTTCCCCCACCCCTGAGAGCATGCTGGACTTGGAGTCAGAAACCTGGGCTTCCTAACTTCCTCCCCATGTAACAGATGTGTGACCTTGGGCGAGGCACTCAATCTCACTGATTCTCAGTTTTCAAATCTATAAAATGAAGCAGAGATGGGCTCTGCCCACCTGGTAGGGTGGCAACAGCTGCCAACAGCCATTTGCTCTGGAGGAAGCAACCCCCACCCACCCAGGAAATATGTCATTAGGTCTATAAGTTGTCACATAAACTTCCTCTGGAGACAGAAGGAAGAATCTGTTCCTTTCAGAGGCTGGGGAGGGAGGGGCCGGCCTGGTGCCAGGAGCTACAAATACCATCCCCCAGGACCCCTCCCTCTCCCAAGGGCCTAGGGGGACCCAGCGGGACCCAGGCTCGAGGTGGCAATGCTGCTGCTGGTAACTAGCTGAGCTCTGGCTCCCTCCTGTCCCCTCCCACCCTCGGTCTCCTCCCCCCGATCAGAAAGCCCGAAGGGTCCAGAGTCCCTGAAAGTTGCCAGGAGCCTCTTGATTGGGGTCTTTGCTGGAGTGAGGTCCTGGGTCCCCGGCGGAGGGGATGCGGAGGGGTGGGGTTTCCGGGCTTATGCCCAGGACCTTCCTGGTCCTATGCCCAGGACCGGGCACCTGGGCCGAGCAGCAATGAGTTTCCAACCTTTGGTCAGCTGACTCTGGAGAATGTTATGAATAACACGGAACACAGGCTCCCCTGAGCCAAACAATCTGGGAGGAAACGGAATTGGGGTTTATTCACGGGAGAACACCGTGACCCTCTTTTCTCCATCTTCATCTCATTCCAAACAGGATGATGGATTCCAATAGGGAAGACGGATCCCCTCCCTTCTCGAGCACTTATGATGTGCCAGGCCCTGTACTGCCCATTTTAAATGTGTCATCTTATCTAATCCTCACCACAGCCCTTTGGGAATAAGTACTATTTATTATCCCCACTTTACAGGTGGAGAAGCTGAGGCTCAGGTGCCTGGCCTAAGGCCAGCACTATCCCCTAACCACTAGGTAACACTGCCCTTGTTCACACTTTGTCTGACAATATTCTGGGAACTGAGGCTCTAACTGGGAACCTTGGTACAGCCACCCTCCTTCTCTGGGCCTCCTGGCGCCAGGAACTGGGTCTGACCAGCAGGGGGCACTCCAGTAGCCTTCCCCTTGGCTCCCAAGGCCCGCGTGCCTGGCCCTTGAAACCCACCTCCAGGTGCTCTCCGTTCAGGTCTCCCTAGCAGGGAGCCAGGGACAAGGAGAGATCAGGAGCCAGAAACCTGTGGGTTGAGTCAAAGTAGGGAGGCTGCAGGAGAGGCCCATGCAGTTAATGAGAAATCTGCCCCTGCAGACCTGGGCAGTGACACCACCGTGATGGTCTCTCTGCCCGAGGCCCCTGGCCCTGCCCTGTTGACCCCATTCAGTGTCATTGATTGGCAGGGGCCCTGTAAGAGCCAAGGGGCAGGAGAATCGATGTCCCAGGGCCAGTGGGGCTGTCCCTCTGGAGCAGGTTGAAGAGAATGTCTTGGGTTGGGGCCCCAACTGTGGTCCTGATGACATTTCAGACCTTCGTCTGCAGAGGGAAGGGGATGCCTTCCTAGGAGACCAGGCGATGGGGGTCCTGTTTTGTGGCTTCCTACCAGTCCCCCTCTGCAAGGACCACCAGGCGTGTTTCCCAGGGCAGAGGCTCTCCTGCCCAACCGGCTTACCTGACCAGCGCCTTCTCTCTAGGTCTTCCTACCGCTTGCTTGGACCATGCTGTGGCCCCCAACTACCTCCTGTGTTACTCTATACCACCACCCCTCACTCTTCACCCCCTTCCCAGAGTCCCATCTCTGACTCTGAACACTTTCCTGAGTTCCAAACCCAAAAATCCGCTCCCCATTGGGCACCCTCACCTGGACAATCCCATGCCCCTTGGGCTCAACAAAAGCAAACAGGACTCGCCATCTTCCTTCTACAACCTCCCCGCCACCTGGTTTCCCTGCCCTAAGTTTCACCTCCCCGGTGAATGGTAGAGACGCACACTTTACGAACACACAGGTGAACAGGAGTATCAGGTGGTGTTCCGTGTGATGTAGGGGAGCTAGCGGGGTAATGAGGTAGAAGTGACTGGGAGTGGGGTGGGCTGTGTCTGATAGTCAGGGGAGGCCTCTCTGAGAAAACGAATAACCTGAGAGCTGAATGACAAGACAGAGCTGACTTTGCAAGGATCTGGAGGAAGAGTTTTCTGGGCAAAGGGGAATAGCAAGTGCAAAGGCCCTGAGGCAGAAGCAATGAGGCTGGTGTGTCTGGGAAGCAACAGGAGAGCCAGTGCAGGGTGAGGGGGGTGGGCTGAAGTCAGAGAAATCAGCGGGCAAATAGATGGAATGTTTTTCTAGGTGCAGTAGAAGCCACTGGAGGCTTTTAGGTAAGGGTGGGGGGTCACATTATCTGATTCATGTTTTAAAAGGATCCCTCTGGGGGCTTCCCTGGTGGCGCAGTGGTTGAGAGTCCACCTGCCGATGCAGGGGACGCAGGTTCGTGCCCCGGTCCGGGAGGATCCCACATGCTACGGAACGGCTAGACCCGTGAGCCATGGCCGCTGAGCCTGCACGTCCGGAGACTGTGCTCCGCAACGGGAGAGGCCACAACAGTGAGAGACCCGCGTACCGCAATAAATAAATAAATAATAAAATAAAATAAAAGGATCCCTCTGTCTGTTGGGTGGGTGCAGGAGCTGGAATCATTTAGGCAGTTGACTTGGAAAAGGCAGGTAAGGACAAGATGTATGAGGAAGCAGTCAGAACTGGGATGTGATTTGGAGACAGAGCCGACAGGACTTCTAATTTGATGCAGGGTGAGGACAGAGAGTGGAAGGCAGGACTTGTTCTGCCTGGACTTGTTCTGAGCACCTGAGATGGGGAACAAGGAGGGAGGAGCAGGTGGAGAGGGAAATTGAGATTTCTGCTTTGAATTCCCGTCCACGTGACAATTTCAAGAAGGCAGCTGGATGTATGAGTCTGGAGCTCAAGAGAGATGTCAAGGCTGGAGAGATCAGTGTTAGCAGGTAAACGTGAGTCCAGCCTCCTGGCTTTGTCCTCACCCTTTGCTGCCAGTGTCTCTGCTTCCTATTGGAACGTGAACTCCCTGAGGGCAGAACTGCGTTTTATTATTGTTACAGCTCCAGAGCTTTGGGGCAGATGTGACTCAATAAGTTGTTGAGGAGCGAATGAAAGCATAAGTATCTATTTCACGTATTCATTATAAAATATTTCCTTAGCACTTACTCTGAGCCTGGCTCTTCTCTTGGTGCTGGAAATACAGTCGTGAATGAGACGACGTTCCTGCCCTCTGGGAACTTAGACTTCGGTGGGTGAGATGGGCCAAAACCAAACCAATGAATATGTAGTATAATGAGGAACAGTGACAAGAATGAGGAAGAAAGATTAAGGAAGATAAGGAGATAAAGGGCACTAGGAAATATTCTTTATGAGGGTAGTTGGAGAGGTCTCTTTAAGGAAAGGACATTTGAATAGAAACCGAGAGTGAATGAAGGGTAAGCTGTATAAATATCTTGGGGGAAGAGCATGTAGGCAGAAGGAACAGCATATGCAAAGGCCCTGAGGTTGGAACAGAGATGTCCCTATGCTGGAGGCTAATGGCACCTCAGGGCAGACACATTTGAGGGCTAATGAGAGTAAGTCAGAGTCTTCTTTTTTTAAAGTTTAAAAAATTTTTTTATCCCTCCCTGCCTTTCCCCTTTGGTAACCGTAAGTTTGTTTGTTATGTCTGTGAGTCTGTTTTTTGTTTTTTTTGTTTTTAGATTCCACATATAAGTGATATTTTTCTTTCTCTGTGTGACTTACTTCACTTAGTATGATAATCTCTAGGTCCATCCATGTTGCCGCAAATGGCATTATTTCATTCTTTTTTATGGCTGAGTAATAGTCTATATATACATCTATCTATCTATCATATCTTCTTTATCCATTCATCTGTCGATGGGTGTTTAGGTTGCTTGCATCTCTTGGCTATTGTAAAGAGTGCTGCTATGAACATCGGGGTGCATGTATCTTTTCACATTAGAGTTTTCGTCTTTTCCAGGTACATGCCCAGCAGTGGGATTGCAGGATCATATGGTAATTCTATTTTTAGTTTTTAAAAAATTAATTAATTAATTAATTTTATTTATATATCTGGCTGCGTTGGGTCTTTGTTGCTGCGCGCAGGCTTTCTCTAGTCGCAGGCTTTCTCTAGTCGCAGGCTTTCTCTAGTTGCGGGGTGGGGGGCTACTCTTTGTTGTGGCACACGGGCTTCTCATTGTGGTGGCTTCTCTTGTTGCGGAGCACGGGCTCTTGGCGCAGAGGCTTCAGAAGTTGTGGCACGTGGCCTCAGTAGTTGTGGCTCGTGGACTCTAGAGCACAGGCTCAGTAGTTGTAGCACACGGGCTTAGTTGCTCCGCAGCATGTGGGATCTTCCCAGATCAGGGCTCGAACCCGTGTCCCCGGCATTGGCAGGTGGACTCCCAACCACTGTGCCACCAGGGAAGCTCCTATTTTTAGTTTTTTTAAGGAGTCTCCATACTGTTCTCCATAGTGGTTGTATCATTTACATTCCCACCAACAGTGCAAGAGGGTTCCCTCTTCTCCACACCCTCTCCAGCATTTAGTATTTTTTTTTTTTTTTTTTTCTAGTTGCTCTGCGGCACGTGGGATCCTCCCAGACCAGGGCTCGAACCCGTGTCCCCTGCATTAGCAGGCAGACTCTCAACCACTGCGCCACCAGGGAAGCCCCCAGCATTTAGTATTTGTAGATTTTTTGTAGATGGCCATTCTGACTGGTGTGAGGTGACACCTCGTTATAGTTTTGATTTGCCTTTCGGTCAGAGTCTTCTTTTTTCCCATACTCGTGTGACATAAATTCCCTTGACTAGTGACTAAAGATAGAGGCTTGACAATTTGCTAGCTGAAATATTTTTTTCCTTTCCCGTGATCTCTAGGCTCCTTCTAGGGAAGGAGCCAGTGAGTAGAGAGATCAAGAGCCTCTTTTAGGGGAAAAAGAAAAAGAAAGTCCCAGTGTCTCTCGGGCAGGACACTCAGCCCCCAAGTGTTTGCTCTAGAATCCCTTCCTCTCACTGGGGGAATGGGTGCGAGTTAAATTCAGTGACACAAAGTACCTTCATGACAACGCTGTGTAATAACTTAATGCCTTCATAGAGCTATTGTCTATGATCACAGAAGACTCCAAATGCCACTGCCTAAGAGTGCTGGAACGCAGCCTCCGCCCCAGAAAGTTTCATCCCGATCATGGTATTTTAGCCTCATAACATTCCCACTTAGAGGTAGGGGGGCAGGACAGCACCCCCACTGTAACAATGTCACCTTCAGGGGTGGAGATGGACCTACGATCAGAGGCTCCAAACTCCCCATTCTGGCTCTTCCTCCTTCCCCAGGTGTTCTGGGGAAACGGAGGTCGCTGTCAGCTCCTCCCCACCTCAGCCGAGAAGCCTAGGCAGAGGTTTGGCTCTCTCCTCTCAGCCCCGCCCTCAGCTTTTCCCCACAGCTGGGTTTGGTTGCAGGACTCTGATCAGACCTCTGGCCAGAAGGAACCGTGAGAGGAATGAACGTGTGTAGCATCTGGGCCCATGGCCTCCCAACCTCCCAGAGGAAAACATCCTTTTGTCTCTCGGCAACCGACTCTTTGAAGATGCTGTCCAACTCATGTCCTTATTTCCCACTGGCCACGCCTCTCCAGGGGTCTCTGGCCCTTGGGTCTGGGTCTATGTCTGGTCTCCTCTCCACCCTGCCCTTCCCGTCCCCGAAACAGAAATCCTGGGGGAAGCTTCACACAAGTCTCTGGAGTCCTTGGGCTAGGAGAGAGAAACTCACAACAAGGGACAAGACCACTCCATTTCAGACTCATTGGACTAACAACAGCAGCAATAATAATAAGCGCTCGTCACATGCTGAATGCTTTTCATACACGGTCGCATGATTGACGGTTATTTCCCCATTTCCCGGCGGTGGAAACGGAGGCTTGAAGAGGCTGAGGGACTTGCCCAAAGCCACACATTCAGGGAGAGGCAGAGGAGGGATTTGAACCCTGGTCTGGCTGACTGCATTGCTCTCTCTGCCCGTGCCCAAGCTCCCACCTCTGTCACTCATCAGGGGGCCTTGACTGCTGCCTCTTCTTGGCCACCTCTGGGTGTGGCTGCTCCTGACAGGGGCCTCTGGCGCTAGTTTTCCCTCCGTGGGCAGGCCGGCCTCTCCCTCGAGCCGGGCAGGCTGTTGACAGGAAGGAAGTTTGGGCTGCAGGGCAGGCCTGTGAGCTAGGCACTCCTCCCTGATGGCCCCTGCTGCTCCCAGGGGCCTCCCTCCCAGCTGTTTTCTGGAAACCCCTGGAACTGCAGGGAGGTGGCTCCTGGGCAGGACAGGCCTCACTGTCCTGCACGACCCCTGGCCCGGAGGCCCAGAGCTAGCAAGGCCTGATCTGTGTGTGCAGAGACCGGGGGCGGGGGACAGGTGGTAAGGAAAAGTTGTGGAATTTCAGATGCTCCGGGGGCCCTCTGTTTGCCCCTTCCCTGTGCCTGCCTCCACCTGCCCCTTCCCTCTCATCTCTTTAGAGGCTTCTGTCGCTTAGCCTCGACCCAGGAGGCCAGGAGGCCAGGGAGCATCACTTCTGCTGCTACGCTTCTTCCACGGTTTGCAGTTCTCAGAACTTTCTCACACACCTCTCTGTCAAAAGCCCTGGGACGTGGGAGGGGACATTCACAGCTCATCCGGGAGGGGTCTGAGGGGCCCAAGACCGCAGAGTGTGTCGGGGGAGAGCCGGGGCCTGGTCTTCCAGTGGTGGAAAGGGAGAAACAGATTTTACCACTGGCCTCAGCCTTGACCAGCCTGTCCTACCTGTGCTGAAATATTTCCTCCTGGGGAGGAAATGGAAACAACAGTAATCAACATTTGTCAAACAGTTGCTAACCTGGTACTTCTGAGGGCTTTGCCTGTACTACTAATTAATTTAATTTTGCCACAGTCCTGTGTGGTTGGCACTGCTATAATCTCCATTTTACAGATGGGGAAACTGAGGCATAGAAAGGTTACTGTCACATAGCTAGTGAATGGTACAGCCAGGATTCAAATGCAGGCTGCCTCCAGAGAACTGCAATGGTATTTGATAGTGATTTACAGAAAAAGATATTAGGTCTAAAAATTACATCAATGTACGTGTATATTTACACAATTGCCTTTATTGAAGAGAATGCAATAGTATGAAATCAGGACTATCTCAGAGCATCTGCTACATGTTTCTGCCTGTGTTGGGAGGCTGTGAGGGGCAGCCACAGGCAGGCAGGCTCTGGTGTCATGTCAGGAGGTCCTGGATTTAAGTCCTGCCTTCCCCACTCACTAGCTGTGTGCCCTTGGGAAAATTACAGAACTGCTCTGAGCCTGTTTCCTTCTCTGTAAGATGAGGATAATGTTATTCTCCATGTCATGGGGTTGTTGGGAGGATGAAATAAGAAATCACGTATAAATACTTTGCCTAGTGCCTGAGATGTAGTAACAATTGAACAAATGAGCTTTTATTATTTAAAGAAAGCCGCACCATGTTTGTGGTGGTTTGGTGGGCAGTCAGGTGGTGTGGTGGAGAGATCTCTGGGGTTGTGTCTCCGGTGTTCATGTTATCTCTTGCTGCGTACAAAAGTCACCCCAAAACGTAGTGGCTTAAAACAAAAGCCTTTATTTTGCTCCATATGGGTAGGGCTTGAGGGCAACAGTTCATCTCTGCTCTGTGTGGTATCAGGAGGGGAGGCTGGACCGGGGATGGAGCACCCATGTTCAAGAGGAGCTACTCATATCTTGATGAGTTGGTGCTGGCTGACAAGTTGGGATGGGTCAAGGTCTTCATTTTCTCTCCATGTGGATCTCTCTGCAGTCTTCTTGGGCTTCCTCACAGCATGGTGGCTGGATTCTAAGTGTGAGCATCTCAAGAGAACCAGGTGGAGGCTGTCTCACCTTTAATGACCAAGATTTGGAAGTCATATAACATTGCTTCTATTGAAGCAGTCGTGAAGGTCCTTCAGACTCAAGGAAGGGGACATAGAACCTAATACTCAATGGGAGGAGAATCAGGGTCTCATTATGAGAAGAGCATATGGGATGGGAGGTATGGTTTCATCCATCTTTGGAAAGTATGTTCTCCCACACTCAACCACTAGTCTTTTCATTAGCCAGGACAGGTGAAGCTTTGCCTTGAATCTCAGTGGAAGCCATACTTCTCACTCTACTGGTAGCCCATGCGGCTTGGCCAATGCCCATTGCCTGCCCTCCCACATGCAGGAAATAGGGGATCCTGGTTCCTTCTGCTTTACTACACTGCCATCCTAAACTTGTGCCTTTGAAGTCAGTGTATAAGAGGGAGAGAGAATATAGATGAAAATACAGGGGGTTATGGCCAGACCTAGAAATGACACCCAACACTCAGCCTGCTTCTCTTTTGGCCAGAACCTAGCCAGATGGCCCCACCCCTACTGCAAAGGGAGCTGGGACATGTAGTTTTCCTGTGTGCTCAGGAAGAGGAAAGGGGATTGATGAGTACTTAGTTGGGCTCTGCCACACCCATCTTCTAAGACCTCACCTAGAGAGCACAGGGATTAAGGTCCTGGTGTTCACTGTTGTGTTCCCAGTACCCACCACATTGCCGGCACATAGTAAGTGGTCAATACAAATTGTCTTAAATGAATGAATGGACAGGGAGATGGCTTCCACTTTGCTCCTGGCTTCTGAGCTTTGGGGTTGGGTGTAAGAAGCTGAGTAAGTCTTAGCGTTGATAAGGTTTGGAAAGTGGTGGTTCTCATGGTTTGATCTAGAGTTCAAGTTTAACCCCACCTTCATTAACCCACCGAAGATCCCCTGTGGAAGAAGCTGTGCCCTGGGTGTGGCTGAAGTGGCCGCCGTGTCAGCGGGTACCCATGCTTTCCAGGACTTGGGGAATGAGTTGCAGGTGTTTGCAGGAGGCAGCTTCTGTGTGTAGAGGTGAGTGCCAAGGGGCATGGGTGGGGCACCGACAGTATCTGTCACATAGGGAAGGGGGAGGATTAAGAGGGTTCCTGAGGTGAAAGATGAGCCATCCTCCAAATGTAAGGGATCGTGGTTAAAACTGATTGAGCAGGAATACCCACCCACCCCTGTCCTAACACAGAAGTCCTGGAACTTCCTCAACTCCTACAACACAGAGTGACTGGCAAAATGAGAAGTGAGATCTTGCTTGTTTTCCAAGTGAGAAATTAGCTTCCTGGATCAGGAAGCTGGTCGAGGCTACCACCTGGGGGATGCTGGTGCTGCCAGGGACCCTGAAGGGCAGTAGAAATGGGGTGTCCATCAGCCCCCTGCGCTTGGAAGCTTACCCTTCTTACTCCCCCTGAGCGCCCTATCACCCTGTCCCTTCTCCCGGCTCGAAGTGTCCACAAGTCATGGATATTGGAGCCACTAGCAGAGCTAAGAAGTCAGGATGAGCAGTGTTGGGAAAAAGGTTGAGAAGAGGAGGATTTGAGGATGCTAAGTTTCAGGGGTTGGAGAGCATCCTGGTGCAGACGGGTTACAAAGTAGGCAGCGAGAAGATACTCCACAGGGGCTCCATGACTTTGGAAAAAATAGGAGAATCTTGTAAAGCACGCCCACTTTTATTAATGATCATGGTAATAATGAAGATAAAAGCAACGTCTGCCATTTACTGGGCGCTAGCACCACCCACTTGCAAGGAGTAATTTATAAACATTTTTCTTATTTAATCCCCTCCCCCCAATGAGGCTATAGGTAAGGCACACAGAGGGCCTCCCCAGGTGGCTTGTCATGTGTCAACTCCTTTGAGGCAATCAGGGCTGGATGGGGATGTGGGAGGGTGGCTGGTGCCACTTCTCATGGAACCCGGGCACTTGTCTCTGAAACTGGACCCTCAGGGTCACTTGATTTGTGTCTGTTTTTCCTGCTGAACTGTAAGTCCCAGGAAAGTGAAATCAGTGTCTATTTTTCTCCCAGCTGTATCTTTACTGCTCACATGGTGAAACTTAATTCATATTTGTTTGATAAATAAGCCAAAGGGTCAGTTTCTCCAGGAACTCTGACAGGTTCACTTGGACCTGGGAATGGTGGGTCTCACGGGAGATCTAGAGTTCAAATTTAACCCACATTAACCTCGGAAGGAGGTGCCCGAGCACCCTAGTCTCCCACTGCTAGAACTTTCTGACAACTCTCTCTCCTTCTGAAAGCCAGTTATATGCTGATGATAAATTGCTGTGTAAAAAACTGCCCCCAAACTTAGCAGGTGTATTAGTCAGCATTCTCCAGGGAAACAGAACCAATAGGAGATAGATGTAGAGAATAGGAAGGGTGGGTATTTATTATAGGAATTGGCTTACATGGTTATGGAGGCTGAAACGTTCCACCACCTGCCGTCTGTAAGCTGGAGACCCAGGAAAGCTGGTGGTGTAATTCAATCGAGTCCAAAAGCCTGAGAACCGGGGATGCTGATGGAGTAAGTCTGAGCCCCACAACATGAGAATTAGGGGACCAGTGGTGTGAGTCCTGGTCTGAGTTTGAAGGCCCCGGACCAGGAGCACTGATGTCCACAGCAGGAGAAGATGGATGTCCCAGCTCAAGCAAAGAGAGGAAGTTTGCCCTTCCTCTGCCTTTTTGTTCTATTCAGGCCCTGGATGGATCAAATGATGCCCACCTGCGCTGGTGAAGGATGATCTTTTTTATTCAGTCTACCAATTCAAATGCTCATCTCTTCTGGAGATGCCCTCGCAGACATGTGAGGTAGAAATAACGTTTTACCAGCTATCTGGTCAACCCTTAGTCTAGCCAAGTTGACACATAAAATTAACCATTGCAAGTCCACCCCTGGTCAACTTGGCACCCATATACATCCCCTTAAACATACTTAATCTCCGAATAAAGACAATAACAAGGTCATAATTCCACCTAACGTGATAGAACTACGCTTCATACAACCAAAAATGCACTGATCCCTTTCCCAGAAGAGGAGGTAAAGTCCCTGAGTGATGTTTACTCTTCTCCTGATATGCCATAACTTAAATACTATGATGTAAAATGAACAATATGTAAATACTGACATAAAGTCAGTACATTTTATGTTACATGATAAAGGAATAAGAGAGGAAAGAAAACAAAGATATTCGCTTAATATATGTATATACACGCAAAAATATTCGTAACAAATAGCGAGGAAATACTCATGACAATTACAGTGCTTGATTTTTTTGTAACTGGTCACGCGGTCGTAGGTATTTGTAACTGGTCGTAGGTCATGCGGTATTTATAACTGCCTTTCTTTGTTATGCATTCTGTATTCCCTTTGCACTTGTCCCTCTGTAAGTAAGACCTCTGGGCCATAGAGTCACGGCAAGAGGAAGCAAACGTTTTCTAGCGGCTCACTAGGGATAATAGTGGGTGGTACCACTCTCATTTCCATCCCTTGATCCTGGACCATGAATCCTGGCTATTGGAGAAACGGCACCTTATATTGGATGCTGACTCAGAGCATATGCAGCCTTCTGGAGAACCTGGCCTCAGCCGTGTAAGCTATTGCTATCTAGCTGGTGCAATGACTCAGTCTTTAAAAGGCCATTCCACCAGTCTGTTAGGCCAGCTGCTGCAGGAGGGTGGAGATCATGGCAAGCCTAGTGAATTCCATGAGCACGGGCCCACTGCCACACTTCTTTTGCTGTGAAGTGAGTTCCTGGGTAGCAAGCAAGGCTGTGTGGGATACCGTGACAGTGGAGGAGGTGTCCTGAATGAATCGGTGTGTAATCACACATCTGCCATTTCTCCTTCCAAGAAAAATGAATAACCAGGCGCAATGCCCAAAGTTCTGCACACTGGGAGAGCTTCTCTTCACCACTGTCCTTCACGATGTCCCAGAGGTAATGTGGCAGCTGCCCACTTTTGGGTGGTACCTGGGTGTTGTGCAGAATCGTCTGTAAATTAGGCCCGAGTCTTTTCTTCCTCTGTCAACTGATCATAGTGAGCTCCTCGTGAGGCCATAGGTGCAGGCTGGGAGAGCGAGAGAAGGCAGCGTAGCAGGAGCGGGGACCATGGGCATCTGGGCTATTTCTTCATTACTTACTGGTGCTCGGGCCCGACCTTGTATCTACCATGTCCATTTGCTAATGGGGTGTGCTTGTACACACCTAACTTTCTGGCTTGGTGAGTCAGATAACCCCCAGAAATAATGTTTGACCAGCTATGTGGACATCCCTTAGTCCATTCAGGTTGACACATAAACCATCACATAACCATCACAGTAGCTGGAACAATAATTTATTATTAACGCTCGCATTTCTGTGGGTTGACAAGACTCCGCTGGGTGGATTCTCCTTGGGATCTCTCATGGGGTTACAGCCAGATGGAGGCTTGAGTTGGAGTCACCTGAAAGCTCGACAGGGTTGGCCGATGAAGATGGTTTCTTTATGTGCATGTTTGGTGCCTCATTTGAGATGCTGGAAGAGCTGGGAGCTGCCAGGCAGTCTCCGCCTCTTCATGCAGCCTCTTTACGTGGCTAGCTTGGGTTTCCTCACAGCATGGAAGGTAGTTGGACTTCTTACACGGTGGCTGGCTTTCCTAGAGCAAGTGTTCCAAGATGCCTGGGTAAAAATTACAAGGTTTCTTTTGACCCAGCATTGAAGGTCCCGCAGCATTACTTCCATCATGTTCTACTGGTCAACAGGAAGTCACCGACCAGCCCAGATCCAAGGGGAGGGGTCCACTTATTGAGAGGTGCAACTTACTGGGTGGGGCGTGGAGGTCATCTCTGGAGACCAGTCGCTACAGGGCTGAAGACAGACGTGGTGCAGAAAGCAGGTCTCTGAGCTGCGGGTCAGAAGACCTGGGTCCCAGTCCTCGTTCTGCTGGTCATCCTTGGACAAGTGTCTTGACCTTTCTGGGTCTCAGCTTCCCTAGGCGTAGAAGTGGACTAGACATCTCGAAGGTTCCCCTGGCACCGATAGACATGGGCTTGGCTCCCCGGAGCACAAGGTGGGCCTCTTGTGGAGTAGGTGGGCTGGACGCCCACCTGAAATCCCAGAGCCCATGACCCCCGGCTGAGCTCCTAGACTTGAACTGAAAGCAGATGGGGCTTGATGTCCTGAGATCTGGGAAAAAATCACCCTCCCCAGCCATCTTTAGGTGCATTATTCACGAGTCCATTACTGTTCAATTTAATCACCAAATGTCATCCAAATGCCGTTCCTTTTGCCTTATCAGCAGAGATCACCTGTTTATTTTACATTTCAAATGCGTTGCTCATTACTTTGTCATTTGGGGCTTTCTTTTGTAATCATTTGTCAGATTTTCACAAGTCAAAAATGACACTGTATTGAACATAGTAATTTCCGGCCCACTCAAAGGGATCCCTTCCCTAAAAGGGCCTCCCTGAAGCCGTTGATCTGAGAGATGGACGGCACCTCGGCCTGGAACCGAAGCCCACATCTGTATTATAAAGCATCATTGCGCCTGCAGGCAGCTTTATGGGTTCTGCAGCAGAGCCAGAAAGGCCCTGAGCCAGGCTGCCTTCAGAGTCGCTGGGGAGTCCTCACCCCAAGATTCTTATTCCTAAGCCTGGGGTGAGTCCCAGGGGACTCAGAACAACTGCCTTTTGTGTGTCCCTCTGCAACCCGGAAGCTTCCTAGGCCTCTTGGATTCTTAAAAAAAAAAA
>NW_020173679.1:7050274-7093783 GCF_003031525.2 Neophocaena asiaeorientalis asiaeorientalis
CAAGATCAATAGCTGTACAATTAAGAAGGCTGGGAAGACACAGAAAAATCCACTTGAGGGAAAATGGCAAATCCTACTCCCTAGAAGGCACTAATATTCTTGGTGATTTACTCTCAGTCTCCGGTTTGTGTGTATATTCCACGTCACGCATTGTTTCACATTGTACTCTTCCAGCCTGCCTTTTCAGTTAAGGGCTTAATGCCCATAAATGGTCCTCCTCCCTAGGAATTTTAGTGTCTGTCCTGGTCCTGCGTCCCCACTCTGGGACTGGCTCAGTATATTCTTCCTCTGTTGGACAGATTTGACTTCTCTCTCTTGGACCCCAATTTTCAGCCAGCATCCTCAGATTCCTCATCCTAAAATACATTCCCTGGACCCTCTCTTCCCACTCAAACCATTTTTCTATGTTTCCTTTTTAATTTACTGTGAATTTTCTGAAAAATCTACCTTCTCTCTCCTCTCCTCTTCATCTCCTCTTAGGGTGTTCACTTCAGACCCTCAAACTCAGGTTCTTGCCCCTCCCTATCCCCTGAGATGCTCTAGAGCAGTGCCATCGTCCAATAGCAATAGAATGCCAGGGACTTCCCTGGTGGCACAGTGGTTAAGAATCTGCCTGCCAATGCAGGGGACACGGGTTCAAGCCCTGGTCCGGGAAGATCCCACATGTCGCGGAGCAACTAAACCCGTGCACCACAACTACTGAGCCTGTGCTCTACAGCCCGCGAGCCACAGCTCCTGAGCCCACGTGCCACAACTACTGAAGCCCGTGTGCCTAGAGCCCGTGCTCTGCAACAAGAGAAACCACCGCAATGAGAAGCCCGTGCACCACAATGAAGAGTAGCCCCCGCTCGGCACAGCTAGAGAAAGCCCGTGCAACAAAGACCCAATGCAGTCAAAAGTAATAAATAAATAAATAAATTTGTTAAAAAAAGAAATAGAACGCCAGCCATATATGGAATTTAGCATTTTTCTAGCAGCCACATTCAAAAAGTAAAAAGAGACAGGTAATATTAGCTTTAATAATATGTTTCATTGAACTCAATATATCTAAACTATTATCATTTCAGCCTGTAATCAATATAAAAGTTACTAATGCAATATTTCACATTCTTTTTAATATTTTTGGTAGCAACTCTTTGAAGTCTGGTGTGTATTTTATACTTATAGCGCATTTCGATTTGGACTAATTGTTTCAAGTACTCAGTAGCCATGTGCGGCCAGGGACTACAGTATTGGACGACACTTACGTAGGGGACAAACCAAGGACCAATGGTAAAACCCAAGCATCTCTTTTCAAGGAGTCAATTTCTATAGTTTGTTGTTGTGTCCAGCATAGCTTTCCATGCTGCTCCTTCTTTCACCTTCACATGTTATATCTTTATTTCTGAAGCTTCTTTTATGATATCAGTAGTACATGATAATTTCTGAGTATCAGAAAAATCCAGACACAATGACCTAGATCTTTTTTTTTTTTTTTCGGTACGTGGGCCTCTCACTGTTGTGGCCTCTCCCGTTGCAGAGCACAGGCTCTGGACGTGCAGGCTCAGCGGCCATGACTCACGGGCCCAGCTGCTCCGCGGCATGTGGGATCTTCCCGAACCGAGGCACGAACCCGCATCCCCTGCATAGGCATGCAGACTCCTAACCACTGCGCCACCAGGGAAGCCCAACCTAGATTTTTGAAATAATATCTTTGTGACTTTCTCTCCCCTGAGGCCCTTGTAGACATCCCAACCTGGTCAGGCAGAAATATCACCTTGCATTAGGATTGATTATGGCAGGAGCACAAAGGATGGAACAGTCACTGTTGAGACTTTCTGAGAACCTAAGGGAAAGTTCCAAGGGAATTTGGGTTTGGAGTTCATGCCATAAAAGTAGACAGGGCAGAGGAGAAGGTAGAAGCCAACCCCAGCTCCCCTTTGCTAGGAGTAATGATACGAGGACACTCAGGCTAGTTTCAGAGCAGAGGAAGGACATTTCACAGGGTCTTCAATGGTCTATAGAATCGTTGTGGGCAGGAGGCCCAGACTCCAGTCTGAGCTTTCAGGATTGATTTCTGCAGCCGTGCGGCGTAACTGGGCCACCAAAGGGGAGGCTGTCACTTCTATGGTCAGGATGCCTCTTGTGGAGTAGGGGGGCTGCAGTTCCAAACCCAAACCACTGTCACCATGACCAGCATCACCACTGCCCTGACCCAGCTGCTGAATCAGGATGCAGCCGTCACCATCCACACCCACAGCACTGGGGCCCTGAGCCCTGCCAGGTCACTGGATTCCAGGCCACTGGAACTGCCCAGATATAAAATATAATACCATAGACTGAGTAGCTTAAACAATAGGCATTTATTTCTCACAGTTATGGAGGCTGAGACATCTAAGATCAAGGTGCTGACTGATTTGGTTCTTTTTTTTTTTTTTTTTTTTTTTTTGGTGGTACACAGGCCTCCCACCGCTGTGGCCTCTCCCGCTGTGGAGCACAGACTCCGGACACGCAGGCTCAGTGGCCACAGCTCACGGGTCCAGCCGCTCCGCGGCACGTGGGATCCTCCCAGACCGGGGCACGAACCCGCGTCCCCTGCATTGGCAGGCGGACTCTCAACCACTGCACCACCAGGGAAGCCCTGATTTGGTTCTTGATGAGGACTCTTTTTCTGGCTGGCAGACGTCTGCCTTCTCACTGTATCCTCACATGGCAGAGAGCTATCTGGTGTCTCTTCTAATAAGGGCACTAATCCCAACATACAGGCCCCACCGTTATGACCTCATTTAAGCCTAATCACCTTCCAAAGGCCCCATCTGCAAATGCCATCACTTTGGTTGGCAGGGAGGGCAGCGGCGGTAGGAGTAGCTTGAGGTTTAGGGCTTCAACACCTGAATTTTGGGACCTACAAGTCAGTAGATAGGAGTATTTTTAAAATTGCAAGGTCACTGAAGTTTCTAAGCTGCAAGGGGGTCTGATAAATATAGTGAGGTTTTCTGGGGGCCGTTCCAACCTCTGCAATAGGGAAGGTACGTTAGAAAGATGCTGGCACCATCTGGGTGGGCATCACCTGCAGGCAGCATTCAGGACCATGTGGAAGCTGATCCCCCAGCACAGATACCCTCTCCATTCATCACCAAGAGGAACCTCTATTGATACTGTGGTGCAGTTCTTATAGACTTTCAATAAATACCTATTAACAACCAGAACAAAGAATGGAGATCATACTTAACACCTGGCTCCATGATTTGTTTTCCCATTTGCTGTATTGTTGAATCCTTTCTCATGTCAATAAACATTCACACCGTCAGTGTAAACAGCTCCTTGATAGTTTGCAGTCTGGATAAAACCATAATTTATTGAACTAAATGCCTATTGTTGGAACTTTTTAGAACAAACGTAGATTCAGCCAAATGTTCCCCTATTAGAAACAAAATTACAAAGGACATTTCAGAAGCGAAATCTAACGATAAATGACTGAGAGCAAAATTGCTTCAAAAGGGTGTATGTGTTTTAAAGACTGGATACACATTATTAAATTGCCCTCCTGAAAAATTATGTCAAATTACACCCACGAGTCATGGCAGACAGCACTTGTTTCCTCACATCTTCAACCACGCTGTGTGTTATCATTAAACTTTCTTCTGATTTGATAGTGAAAATCTTCCCACCCCACCCCCACCTTTTTGACGTCCTTTTCCTGATTTTACAGGTGATCCTGTCTGCATCCCTTCCATTTCTCATTGACGCCTTCTCAACCTCGGTGCAGGTTCCCTCTTCCCAACTTGCCCTGCAAATGTCTGTGCTCCCAGCTGTCTGTCAAACCACTTCCTTTCCTTCCCCAACAGTCCCTTGTAAATTTGAATGAAACCAACCTCTACAATCTCTCTCTGGCTGACGCCCACTCAAAAAGCCGCCAGCATGTGTCTCTCCCCTCCTTGGCCCCAAATAAATACGTGATAGATAAATGAATGACAAATAACACTCCTAGTGAAGACTTGAAAGCAGAAATGCCGTCCTCAGAACTTGTTGGAATCTTAACGACCTTTAGGTGAAATTGTTCACACTCAGTACAGTTAAGAGTTCAACAGTGAGAACAAAACAGAGAGTCGTATCTTAAAGAATCAGCTTTAAAGTGCCTCTCTGCAGCTTCCCAGGAGCACAAGACAGACTGGGAACAGAGCTAGGTGGTAATTCTCAGGAACCGAATCCCCCAAAAGATGGAGGGCAAGTTGACTACAGATCTCATTATAAAGATCTTCTGCGATACAATACTTTCTGGGGTGGGCTTTGGTTCACTCTAAAACAGGTTCTGTTTCCACCGCCGACGTCCAGTGTCTGACCCACTTCTATCTGCTTCTATAAATTTTTGGAAAATAAAACCAAACAGCAACCAAAAAGCCCTCTCTCGTCTCTGTGGGCGATCCCCTATAGTCTCGAGCTTTAGACGGGATGTTAACTTGATGTTCTGCTGGGATCTCAGACTCGAGGTGCTGTCATACTATTGCCCAATCTTCTCACTATTTTTTTTTTCTTCTTTCTTCTCACTATTTTAATCACTGGCATTTATTGAGCACTGTCTTAAGTTGAGTTACCCCAGAGGCAAGCGCAGGGACAGAGCCGTGAGTGCGGTTGTTTATTTGGGAGGTGATCCTAGGAAACGCTGGCTGGGAGAAGTGAGGTTGGAGGCGGTGGGGGAAGGAAGGCGATGCCGGCTTTGTTATCGAGCAGGTGACCGCCGTGCACTGGGTTCACTCACCGGGAGACCTCTGGGAGCCTTCGCAGAGCAGACCTCAAAGCTGCCTCAGGTGAGGGGCAAAGAAACCGCGTATTTATCCACCAATTCCAGTCCGTCATCCCTGTGGGAGAGCTGTGAGACCTCTGCAGCAAGTGAAGCCTTCGGGAAAGGACCTGCAGGGACCATCGGCTTTTGCAGGAGGGATGAGTGCCAGGGGGCCTCACAGCATCACCATGAGAGCATCTTACGTGCCAGGCATCATGCTATTAGATATTTATTTATTTATTTTTTAACATCTTTATTGGAGTATAAAATTTACATATGCCATCTCATTTAGTCCCCTCCAGCAGCCCAGGAAGTAGAGACTCTATGTAGCCCCGTTTAGAGATGGAGAAACTGAAGCTTGCAGAAACTGATGCCGAAATCCCAGCTTCCCTGTACACCAGTGCCAAATCGCATCTCAGAGACAGAGTTTTGGGTGAAGTAGAAAAGGAGAGCTTTATTACTTTGCAAGGATTTGGTAAGGAGTTTTATGATGACACTTCCCAAGGGTGGGGTTGCTGACAAGATTAGGGTGTGTGTAGGGGCTCAGGTGGTTGGGTCTCCTCATCTTGATGAGCTTCTCTGGTCCCTCTAATCTCGCCTCAGGTGGTTTCTTGGCTACTCCTACCCTGATTAGCAACAGCTTGAATCTGCCCTTTGGAACTCAGGGCAGGTCATGGAGGCTGGAGTCTTGCCTACAAGAAATGGGGGACAAAAAAAAAGAGGCCTCCGAGCCCAGAAGCCCCACAGGGCCCCACTCAGTTTCATTGTCAAAGGATGGGCCACACACACCCAGGAGGTGAGGGGGAGAAAAAGAGGCCTCCGAGCCCAGAAGCCCCACAGGGGCCCACTCAGTTTCATTGTCAAAGGATGGGCCACACACACCCAGGAGGTGAGGGGGCTGGGCTTCGGACTGCAGAGCCTGTGTGGTCCACGCAGTACTGCCAGCCTCACATCACACGGCCGTGTTCCCTCTGTTCCCTCGTGTTCCCTGTGTTCCCTCGTGCCAGCTGCTTCTTCCAGGGTGGCACCTGGTGAGGAAATGGGAGATGGATATAATTCAGGGGCTCATTTACCTCCCAAGCTGTGTGTTTCCTTCAATCACAGGGTTCTTGCAATTTTCTGAGCTGTCGGTTCCCCACTTGGCAGGATTTTAGACTCTGAGGTGGGAGCTCTGCTTGTGAAGCCCCTCGGAAAGAAAATGAACAGGAGCCCTGCCTGGTGATCACATTAGCCTGATTTTGATTAAAGAAAATATGCATGCATGTGTGATATGCTATAATGTCATTTCTTCCCATGGAAAACAACCATTCTCTTGTGCTTTGAATGATCTGTTCTAAAGAAGGTCCCCTCTTTGTCTACAGCGTTCAGAACCCTTGGTTAAGCACATGGGAAGAAACGTATTTTAATTCTGATTTCTTTCTCGTCTTTACTCTGTTATTCCCTTTAATAGAATAATAATTGTAGTAGTAGTAATAGCAGCTATCGTTGACAAAGGGCTTACTGCGTATGAAAAATGATGTATTGGGTTGGCCAAAAAGTGCCTCTGGTTTTTAAGTAAAAATAAAAGACGCATTTTTCATTTTCACCAAGAACTTTATAAAGTATTCACCCTTTTGTTTCATTACCTTCTGCCATTTTTCAGGCAACTTCATAATTCCATCTTCCCAAAACTTTTTATCTTTTTGAGCAAAGAACTGTTCCAGGTGCCTTTTACAGTCTTCCAGGGAATTGAAATTTTTTCCATTAAGAAAATTTTGTAAAGACCGAAATAAATGGAAATCCAAAGGTGCAATGTCTGGTGAATACGGCAGATAAATCAGAACTTCCCGGTCAAGCTGTAACAGTTTTTGCCTGGTCATCAAAGAAACACGCGGCCTTGTGTTATCCTGATGGAGGATGATGTGTCTTCTGTTGACTAATTCTGGGCACTTTTTATCGAGTGCCGCTTTCAGTTCGTCTAATTGGGAGCAGTGCTTGTTGGAATTAATCGTTTCATTTTCCAGAAGGAGCTCATAACAGAGGACTCCCTTCTAATCCCATCATGTATAAAACATCACCTTCTTTGGATGAAGACTGGCATTTTGCTTGTCCCACCATCTCTTCCGTTCCACATTACTGCACAGTATCCACTTGTCATCACCCGTCACAATTTGTTTTATTCTTTAAAATTAATTAATTTATTTTTGGCTGTGTTGGGTCTTCGTTGCACGGGCTTTTCTCTAGTTGTGGTGAGCGGAGACTACTCTTTGTTGCTGTGTGCGGGCTTCTCATTACGGTGGCTTCTCTTGTTGTGGAGCATGGGCTCTAGGCACGCAGGTTTCAGTAGCTGTGACACGTGGACTCAGTAGTTGTGGCATTCGGGTTCAGTAGTTGTGGCATGTGGGCTTAGTTGGTCCACGGCATGTGGGATCTTCCCAGACCAGGGCTCGAACCTGTGTCCCTTGCATTGGCAGATGGATTCTTAACCACTGTGCCACCAACGAAGTCCCACAATTTGTTTTATAAATGGAACGTTTTCATTATGTTTAAGTAGAGAACCACAGGCAGAAATACAGTCAACACGGTTCTTTTTGCTTAATTTATGTGGAACCCAAATATCAAAGCAATTAACATAACCAACCTGGTGCAAACGATTTTCAAAGCTTAATTTGGATATTCTGAGTATGTCGGCTATCTCCCGCGTGGTATAGCGTTGCTTGTTCTTAATTAATGTCTCGATTTGCTCACTATCAGCTTCAACTGGTCCACCCAACCGTGGAGCATCGTCCAGCGAGAAATCTCCAGCACAAAATGTCACAAACCACTTTTGACACGTTCGATCAGTCACAGCACCTTCTCCACACACTGCACAAATATTTTTGTGCATTTCAGTTGCATTTTTACCTTTCTTGAAATAGTAAAGCATAATATGCCGAAAATGTTGCTTTTTTCTTCCATCTTCAATATTAATATGGCTACCCAAAAATTCACCAATTTTGTTAAGTCTTTTTTAAAAATGCACGCTGATATGACAGCTATCACATACAATATAACAAAATTGTTTCGAATGAAGTTAAAGACAACTAAGTGCTACTAGAGCCATCTTAAGGAAAAAACCAAACAAACCTTTTGGCCAACCCAATATATATGTGCTAAACTATATATATATATAGATATATAGATATATAGATATGGATATAGATAGATATAGATATATAGTATAAATATATATTCAGGTATACTATTATATGACTACTATATAGATATATTATTTAATCTCCACAGTAACCTTGTAGGGTAAATGTATCTCTGTTTTGCAGAGGCTGAAGTTGAGACTCAGAGAGGTTAAGTAACTTGCTCGAGTTCACTCAGCCATGAAGAGGTGGAGCTGAGCTTGACTCCGTCTGGTGCCAGAGCCCCAGCCTCTGCCCTCTGCCCAGCGTGCCTCCCTCTCCCCCCGACTCCAGCATCCACCTCTTCCTGAGTGCGCCACCTCTGTTTTTCAGGTTCCAGTTATTCTGTCCCATTTTCCAGACGGGACCTAAGTGAAAACTTCTGCTTTGGCTCATCTGGCACCTCGGCAGTGAGGCTGGGAACTTGGGGAGCAGCCGTGGAACCCAATCCCCTGCTCTGTGTCCCTGGAACCACTGCCTGCAGCCTCTGCCCAGGGCCTCTCATCACAAGTAAATATGTCAGAGCACGATTTGTGGAGGGTGTCAAGACTGTGGGCAAGTTTGTTTCACCTTCTGTTTCGATTTCCATTATCCTTGCTGTAGTGTAGGTTCGAGGAAAAGTAAGTAACAAAGGCATTTATCTTCTCTTCCTCTGTTCTCTCTCTGGGCTGTATCTCTTCCACCCTTTCTCCGCCTATGGTTTGTCTTGGACACGAATGACCTTTCACTGGCCCCAGCAGTGGCACGGAGCATCTCCCCACCCCCTCAACATGGCTGCGTTTGGGGACTGTGGCTCCCTCTCCCCTAGTTGACAGGTGCTCCAAGAAAATCTAAATGAAAATGGTTCAGAAAAGATGTTCTAAACCGCTAACCAGCCGTGAAATAAAAGGAAGGGAGACCCAGATCCCATGTCCGCTTACTGAGCTCCCGCCATGGGCAGACTCATGCGGGCACATTCCTGACATCATCCAGGGACTGAGCTGAGCACAGCTTCTCTCCCTCCAAGCTCTGCTGGGTCATTCACTCATTCAACAAACATCCACTGAGCACCTGCTACGCTGCAGGCACGGTTTTAGGCACTGGCGATACAGCAAGCAAGTCTTCCTGCCTTCGTGAAGCTTAGATTCCAGTGCAGAAAAAAGAAAATAGAACGAGATAAATAAGTGGGAAATAATTATGGTTTGTGAAGTAGTGACAAAGTAAAGCAAGAGGTGGGGCTTTTTGGGGCGATGCAAGTTTAAACAGAGTGGTCAGGAAAAGCCCCTCTGAGGAGGTGACCTCTGAGCCAGGACCTGAAGCAGGGGTAGGTGTGAGCCATGTGGGTCTGCGGGGGGAGAGCATTCCAGGTAGGAGCAATGGATGAGGCAGTGTGTTTGAGGGACATCGGGAATCCGATATAGCTGGGGCAGGAGGAGTGAGGGCAGGAGCGAGGTCAGGTGAGAGTGACTGGGCACCAGAGCATGCAGGAACTTGGGACCACCGTAAGGACTTTAACCTTGACCTGAGTGAGATGGGAGCCATTGGAAGGTTTTAAGCAGAGCGGGGGCGTGACCTGACTTAGATTTAACAGGATCCCTCTGGCTTGCTGTTTCTGGAGAGGCGTGTGCAGGGGCTGGAAGGACGGAGGCTGGAGAGCAGTGGGGAGACCCAGCCACATTCCAGGCTTGGGCCGGCCTGGGAGGGGGTGATGGGGGCGTCAGATTCTGGATACATTTCGAGGCTGGTGCTGATGGGACTTGCTGATGGGTTGGTTGAGGGATGAGAGAGAAAGATCAGGGATGACACTACGGTTTTTAGCCTGAGCATCTGGAAGGATGGAGTTGGTGTGGACTGAGACGGGGCAGGTGCGGGAGCTGCAGGTTTGGGGAGGAGAAGGGCCCACTCAGGTAAAGAAGGAAAAGCTTCTGGTGGGCCTGAACCCCCATCCTGCTACTTTCCTAACTGTGTTTAACTCTCCCAGCACAGCTCCTCACCAGATCAAAAGGGCGCTAGTCTCTTCCACCTGGGTTGTCATGAGAACAGCAATAACAACTCACATGTATCACGGGCCTACTGTGTGCCAGACACACTTCACACACCTCAACTCACTCCTCACAACAACCTCACGGGGAAGCATAAATTTCATCCCTACTTTACCAATGAAATGGAGGAAATTTCTTTACCAATGAAATGGAGGCACAGAGAGGTTAGGTAGCTTGCCCAAGGTCACACAGGAAGTGAGTGTCAGAGGCTCGGCTCAAACCCAGGCAGTCTGGCTCCAGAAACTGCCCTCTTTCCTGCCTTCTCTCCCTGCCTCTGGCATCAACTAAGACAAGGGACGAGGAGCACCTGGCACCCAGTGGAAGCTTTCCTCTCTGTTCTTGTCCCTTCTGATGCCCTCAGCCTTCTTTCCACACGTTCCTGCATCTCAGATGGAACTAGGATGGGTGGGGAGTGTGGGGGCAGGAGGAGAAGGAATGGGAGGGGGGACTGGAGGTGTGTCGGCAGGAGTGTGTGTGTGTGTGTGTGTGTGGTTGCCTGTCACCGCCGATGGATGGCTGTGTCACGCAGGGCTCCCCTGCAGGCGTGTTTATGCAACAGCATGGTGCATTTGTCCTGTTTGAGAAGGGAGTCAGACTGTTGATGACTCAGCCGCAAAGGGTCTCAGATTTACTGTGAGGCAGCAGGTGTGTGGGCGAGTGTGCCTGGATCTGTGTATATGTGGGAGGGTGTATTTCTGTGTGCCTGTCTGTTGGTGTGTACATTTGCGTGTGTGTATGTGTTTGGGCACACACTGGAGGGGGCAGAGGGGGCCTGGAGCAGATTTGAATATAGGATTCTCCTCTCTATTGCACCAGAGGTTACTGTTTTCCAGAGAAAAGGCACCGTCTGACCATTCCATTACGTTGCTTTTCCCCGCTCTGCTTTAGAGCCAGAACACAGGAACTGAAGCCGCCGCTGCTGCTTCGGATGGTCCTGCCGTCGATGGTGGCGGCGGCCGCCATTTATGCAGCGATTCCTCAGTGCCAGGCGCTGTGCTGAGCACTGTGTATGTATCACATCATTCGTGTCTCCCAGCAGGTCCTGACGTTATGGCCATTTTTACAGACAGGAGGTCATAGACAATGAAGTTACTTGCCCCAGGTCGCCCCCAGGTGAGTGAGATGCCAGGGTCTGGCTGACCGCAGGTCCCGCTGGCTTACAGTGGGATCTCAGCGGGCTCTGTGGTCTCCGCTGGAGAAGCACCTACATGCACCTCTCAGAGGGTCAGACCGGGAGGTGAGCAGATGCGTCAGGGACTGGGCTTCTCCTTTCCTTCTGGCTCTGAGGCAGAGGGTGTGCAGGCCACCAGGCTTAGAGCAAATGGCACCGAAAGTGGGGCCTCTGGAGCGGCAGCGCTAGCATCCCTCGTTAGAAATGCGAATTCTCACATGGAGTGGGATCCAGCCCTCTGAGGTCTAGCGAGCCCTCTGATGCTGAAAGATCCAGCAACTGAGATGGATATTTCTGCCCAGGGTCACATGGTTGATAGCTGGAGGAGCCCCAGCTGCACCCAGGTCTGCTGAGGCTGTGTTCCGAACCTCCCTTAGGCCGTCTCCAACATCATTAGCAGTCAACGTCTCCCACGCGCTGCCCCCCGCCCGCCGCCGAACACCACTTTCTCCTCCACCTGCAGTCCTAGGAGTCCCTGGGTAGGGGTGAGATCTCCCATTCTTATGCAGGTCCAAACGTGACTGGTGAATATGAGCCTTAGGACTCTTGACCTCGAAAGCCACAGGATGGGAGAAGATATCTATAATACATATATCTGACTGAGAACTTAATCCAGAATATATGAAAACACCTACAGATCAGTATGACGAGAGAGAGGCTATCACAAATGGCTAATGAAAACACAACAAGGTGCTCCACTTGTTGAGTTTTCAAGGAAATGCAATTAAAATCATACGAAGATCCTACAATACCCCAACCACAATGACTAACATGAAAACAAGACAATACCAAGTGCTGACAAGGATGTGGAGCAGCAGGAACTCTCATACACTGCTGGTAGGTAGGAGTGCAGATTGGTAGAACTACTTAGGAAAATTGGCAAACTCTCCTGAAACCGAAATTATGTGACTCAGCAGTTCTACTCTGAGGTGCCAGGCCACCCCTATCATGTGCAGGACAGTGGGGAAATAGTTTTTTGCAGGACTCTTGTTTATATAAACAATTAGGACATATATGTATACACATAGCAGATTCACTTCGTTGTACAGTAGAAAGTAACACGAGGTTGTAAAGCAACTATACCCCAATTTAAAAAAAAATATATATATATATATAAAATGAAACTCACGGGCTCACATGAGGCATGGTGATTTATTGATGGAGATTTAGAATAATGGAGAGAAAAGAGTTACTTACGTATTTGCTTATTGCATGGTCAGTTTCTCTGTTGTCCGGTGAAGTCTCTTTGTCGTGTGCAGGCACCATCTCTTCCGTTTAGATCCAGAAACCTTCTCTTCAAGTTCTTTACCATCAAATGTGCCATTCCTGGCTCATTTCATTTCTCCACCAGGAGGAAACTGTAGCAGTGCTGTAGTGATTCGCAGCGCTATGGCTCTCTGGAAGCTGTTATTATTGAAACAGTATACATCTTCCCATCCCTGCAGTCCCCCGATGCCATTTACGTGGTGCTGCTTACAGCATCACTCATGATGCTGCATCTATCGTGCTGAATCCTGACTTCTGATGACTCTCTCGGAGGTTGTTACTGAGCTTCGGTGATGATGCAAGTCTTACCCCGTGTGTGAGTGAGAAAGCATTTGGGGGAAGTGTTAAGCCTACTGTTTGGACTTTGACAGCATACGTATGGAACAGCACACTTTTCAAACCTGTCTTCTCTTGAATTTGGGGGCCATAATCATTGCATTCCTGGAATGCAGTCTTTTTCATTGTTGACGGGACCCCTGCCTTCCACACCACCACCAGCAGGGAGAAAGACAGGGACCCGGGGGCCAAGAAAGAGGAGGGGTCCCCAGTGTCACCACCTTGATAGACAAGGAGAGGACACCAGCAAGAGGGGGCCATTGGCCTCATGGAGCAATGGTCTCAGAAGCCCTTGGAGAAGATGAGCACAGCCACCCGCAGAGGACTGCCTGACACATGGAGTCCTTTGGAGGGGGATGGAAGACCAAACTGGGTGCCAGGGGCTGGAGGGACACAGGGTCAAGGACACTTGCTGCCAGCCCTGCCACGCTTGGTGCTGCAGACCAGAAGAAGCACGGCAGCCAGGGGACAGATGGGCAAAAGCTAATGCACAGCTCAAGCCCACGGGTGGGCAGTGGACCAATGGTAGCCTAGGGCTCTGAGCTCGTTCTGTGCCAGGGTGAGTGAGTCATCCTGAATCGGCGCGTCAGCATCCTTCTAGTGGCCCAATCCTGCACAGCCTCACAAAGAAAAAATCACGCTGACCAGCAGGCGTGGACTGCAGGCTGGGCCGCCCTCCTAGAACCAGGGCCTCGCCGTGGAGCCCCAGGACAATCCATAGGTGTGAGCTCCAGAGCCTCTTGGGGCATCCACTTGACACCATGTGCAGGGCAGGAGGCCAGAGAGAACATCAAAGGAGAAACAGAGACCCAGACCCATACGGATCTTGGTCTGAGTTCTCAGGGGGTGCCCTGTCCAGAAAGTACTGCCTCCCCTGGCCATCCCAGCCACCATGGGGGAGCTAAGGAGTTTCAAGGGGAGTTCTCCAAAGTGTGGGGCTTTCCAAGGCACGGGACCCTTCCTGGGTCCGAGGGTAGTGCTTGCTGCCAGGTCTCCCTCTGGGGGGGTTGTGATGAGAAAGGTGCATGAGGGGGACCTCTGGTGTGCTGCTGGTCTTCTGTTTCTCTGGGTCTGTCACTAAGAAAATTCACTGAGCTGAACACTTAGGACAGGCATGTTTCCATACGTATTTTAAACTCAAAGAAAAAGTTTATCAAAGGAAAAAAAAAAAAAGACTCTCAGACAGCCCTCAGCCCATCCTGAGCTCACCCTGGGTAGGCTCTGATTTCTGAGACCCCTCCCCATCTCAGAGCCCCCAGATACAGTGTTAGAGGTAACCGGGCATCAGGGTTGGGGTGCCGAACTCATTCTGGGTGGCGGGAAGCTGGGGCCCAGGGTGAACTGCATGGAGGTTAGGAGGTCCAAGGAGGGAAAAATCCAGACGTGACTGGGCCTGCGAAGTTGATTCTCTCCTATAAGAAAGTGTTTAGGTACAATCTGTTTACCTATTAAATGCCTTGTTTGAGGAGGACTTTTTTTTTTTTTTTTTTAAACAACCCACTTTTGAGGGGGAGTGGAAGAAGAGAACTTCCTTTCTAAGGGGAGGATGGTGGGAAGGACGAAGAAAGAAAAATAAGGGGCCTTGTGCCCCTGCTCTTTCTGACTCTGACCCCACGGTCAGAGGTGTGAGTTAGGAAGATTGCCTTTTAGGGTTGTGGTTCAGTCATTGCATTAGTGTCCTGGGGCTGCAGTAACAAAGGACCACGGGCTGGGTGGCTTAAACAACAGAAATTTATTCTCTCACGGTTTGGAGTCTGGAAGTCCAAGAACAAGATGTCGGCAGGGTTGGCTCTTTCTGAGGCTTCTCTCCTTGGCTTGAGATGGTCGTCTTCTCCCTGTGTCTTCAGATGTGGTACGTGGGCATGGGACTGAAACAGTGACAAATCACTTGTAAAGCCCAAAGGCAGGCTGTCACATTTTTGCAAGGCAGTGTGGAGGAGAGGTCAGGGGCACAGACTCTATAGCCAGTCTCTCTCACTTCCTAGCTGTGTGACCCTGGGCAAGTTACTCAACCTCTCTGAGCCTCGGAGCCCTTCTCTGTGCTTTTCCCTCGGAGATCTGTTGTGAGCATTTCAAGGATTAATATTTGTAAAGTGCCTGCAGCATGGTAAGAACTACGTTAAGTGTTAGCTATGATTCTTTTCAAAGCAGCACAAAAGAACTAAATGAAATGTTGCAAATGGAGAAAAACTTTCAACCGCATTATCCTACACTAATAGAACAATTGATTTGCTTTTTTAATTGTGAGATGTGCCCCAAAGAACAACTAGAGCTTCTCAGGTGATGGGTTCAGAGGCCCTCGGTTCCTTGACATGAAAAGCCCTAAACCCACGGCCCTAAATTGGAGGTGACAAGTGTGGGAGGGCAAGGCTGCTGCTCCCTGCCTTGGCCAGAGCTGGAGAGTGTGCGGGGGTGGCCGCTTAGCTCCGGGTCTTCCAGAAGAAAGCTGTTTCTTCCCTGCTCCTGCCAGCCTGCAGCCGTCTAATCTCTTCTAGCTTGTAATTTCCCTTTGTCTCCACGGGAACCAAAGCCACGGCTCTTTTTAAGGATTTTTTTGGTCCTGTGTGGCCCTGGCTTCAGCTCCTGGGTAAATGGAGCCTCTGCTGAGGCCGCCTAGATCAGGCTAAAAGGCGCTCTCAGGGGCTCACGGCGAGACCCTGCAACCACTGTTGGTGGTTCTGAAGAGCGTGGTCTCTCCGAGGCATGTCCACCACCACCACTGCAGCAATTCTCCGCTGTGTCTAAAGACGGGGCCAGGAAGAGGTCGAGTGTGTGTGTGTGTGTGTGCGTGTGCGTGTGTGTGTGTGTGTATGTGTGTATATTTGTATGGGAGAGAAAGCAGGAGTTTATACCCTGATAAATTCAACTAACACTAACTGCATGAATCTAATGCTTAACGAATTGAACACTTACTGAGAACACGCTATGAGTTCCTCTCCAAAACTCTAATAAGGTAGGTGCTTTTCTTTAACCCCATTCTACAAATGGGTAAACTGAGGCACAGGACGATGCAGTGAATTGCCCAGGGTTCCACCCCTGGTAAAAGGCAGCACTGCGATCTGAACCTACAGAGAGCCTGGTTCTGGACCCTGCGGGCTAGACACTTACACACACGCCAGGACACTCATCTCTGGCTATTTCTCAACCTCGAGTTTCATCTCTGTCGTTGCCCAGGGGCTCATTGCTTCTGCCTGGTGCCTACAGGCCAGGGGTGGCCCATGTGTGGCATCTGTGCTCCCACCTCCTCCTTTATTTTTATTTATTTATTTTTAATACGAATTTTATTTCATCGATGGTAATAGCTAATTTTGAGCACTTACTGTGAATCATACACTGTTCTTTTGTTTGTTTTTGAATTTTTTGGCCACATCGCGTAGCATGTGTGATCTTAGTTCTCTGAGCAGGGATCGAACCCACGCCCCCGGCAGTGGAAGGGGGGAGCGTTAACCACTGGACCGCCAGGGAAGCCCCTCCCATCTCCTCCTTTAGACATGTATGGTAGACCCAGAAAAGTGCTCATGGCCGTCCTCCCACTGGCCCCAGACACACCTCCGCATCCTTCCCAGCACCATGTTCCAGGCGGCCACTGCCAATCAGGGAGAGAAAGTCCAGCTCAATCGGATTTACGCCAAAAAGGAAATGGATTAGTCCCATTAACGGTAAAGTCTAGGGCTACACCTGGCTTCCAGTGCCCAGGTCTCTCTCCACTTGCTGGCAAGCTTCTGCTGTGTTGGCCTCAAAGGGGCTTCCCTTCATGGTGGCAGCAAGCAGCCAGGAGCTTCAGTCTCACATCCTCCGAGGCCCAGGTTCAGTAGCTGCCGCTCAAATCCATGGACCACAGTGGCCAAGGGGATGGAATTAACTCACTGGCCAGCCTGGGTCATGTTTTACCTGGCTCCCGGGCTGCACCTCTGGCTCCAGGGTGGGGCCTTTATGGGGCCCATGGGCTCAGGGTGCAGGAGAGATTGATCTTCCGGGATCTCCATCCCTTTCCCCTCTGGGACTTCTCACTCCAGCCTCTCTCTTTGTGGCCTCAAAGGCCCTAGCTCCCGTTTCCTCAGGGGCATCACCTCTTCAAAGGGCTGAGGCTTTACCCCGTGTGAGGGCTTCTGTATTCTCCTCTGCAAACCCACTGCCTAGCCCAGGCAAGGAAAAATTAAACCCAGCCACGTGTGTGTGTGTGTGTGTGTGTGTGTGTGTGTCACACACACAGCTCAGCATGCTAATGCATTATCCTGTCAACCTGATAGTTGAGGCAGGGAGTGAGTTGTCTCCACTCCCATCAGGAACCGAGGCCCTGACATCATTCAACCCTCCCTAAGACCCTCAGAATCCCAGCACAGGACACCCGAGCCCTATGCTTCGAGGCCATGATTCACTGGAACTTCCTTTCTGCTCACACTGGCTGTGCCCAGATTTGCTGTCACCCCTGCCTTTGGGCAATAACGTGATAGAAGAGGAACATGGTCAAGCAGATCACAAGGCTTCCCATGAGCCAGGCTTTGTGTTGCACTCGGAATGTGGGCTTTCTTACTGGATTTTCACAAGACACCTGAGTTCAGGGAGGGCAGATTCCTGTTACCTTGCACTCTATTAATAATTGCTGCAAGAATGAACAACTCTATGAAGTGGGTACTCTTATTTGACAGATGAGGAAACAGAGGCTCAGAGAGGTTTAGTAACTTGCCCAGGGTCACACAGCTCAGAGATGGGAGAAACGAAGCAAACACAGGCAGCCTCTGCTCTTAAGTACTGGTCAGGTCTGCTGCTTAGCTGGGAAGAGGCCCAGGACGAGATGGGGTTGAACCCTGGGGCCCTCCTATGGATGCAGGGAGGGGAGGTGGGCATAACCTGCTGAGGCCAGGATCCTGGGCTGGGTCTGGTTCAGTCCACATCTGGCTGAGTGGCTGAGCTGCCTGTGGAGCCACACCTGCTTCCCATGGCTATCCTTCAGACACAGTGTGTTCTGGGTCATGGGTGCCTGTGATTGAGCCTGAAGCACCAAGTGTACTTACCAACTGGTCCTGTTCTACCTTGCAGGTCATTACCACAAAACAAGCCGAAATGTTCTCCCTTTTCCTTTCACCAAGGCGGGACACGCAGCTCCTTCACTCAGGGTGGATGTTCAGGAAAGAGTACAAAACACTCCTTTAAGGAGGCAGAAAACTAGCTGCGCTGAGGAAGTGAGTCAGCTAGGACTCTCCTTTAGAGGGAAGTCCTGCTCTCTACTGCCTCCAGGGCTTTTCACATGATGTTCTCTGCCTGGAACATTCTCTCACCCTCTCCTCCCCCACCGTCACCTAGCTGATTCCTAGCTCAGGACCTTTGGGCAGATTCAAAAAAGGAGCCCCTTCCTCAAGATATCTACTGCCATCTGAGAAGACAGTCATCCTAATTCACAAACAAATTAGAATATAAGGCATGAGCCTTGTAGACTTGGGCAGTGCACAGCCTATACAGCTGTACGTGGCAACCTCGGTGCCCCATATATTTGTTAAATGACTATAGTTGTAAATAAAATGGAATTCTTATGCTCATATATGTAAACTGTGTACTTTAAATAACAAATTGAGTGCCTGCTTGGAGCTGAAGTGAGCCCAACCTTTGGAACACAGGGAAGGAAACTGGGTTGGTGATAAATAGATAACCATAAAGAGGCACCCTAGAAAGGCAAGACCCAGAAGTGGGTCAGGACTAGAGCCTATGCAAATGAGTGACTGTTTATTTAGAGGCTTTTCTCCATGGTGTACGGCTGCAAGGTTGGAGACAACTCATTTGGAGATTTAGTTTCAATAGAATAACAACATTTTTTTTAAAAATAGCTTTCGATTTTTAAAGTATTTTCCACTGAGCCGAGGCTGGGGTGAGGAATCATTGGCTTGCTGGTGTAGTGTGGGCAAGAAGGGAGACAGGAGAAGCCTTGGTCTGGGTTCCCTTGTGATTTGGACTCGCTAAACTCAGCCCAGCCTCCCCTGGCTCGTATCCAGGCCCTGCGGGAAGGAGATCGGGGAGCCCTGGTGCCCGGTTTGTGGGGTGAAGATGGAGAGACCGGGTAGAAGAAAGGGAGTGACCTCTCCTGAGCCTGGCTGTGTTCGGGGCACTGTCTGGACCTGAGTGCGGGTGACCTCATTTCATCCACACAGCAGCCCCAAGGAGGTTTGTGCTGCCGCCGCTGATCACATGAGAAGACTGAGGCTCAGGAGAAGCCTTAACAAACCTTTTCTAGGAAAAGCCAGATAGTAAATAGTTTAGGCTTTGCAGGCAACTGCTCGATTCTGTCCCTTGTACTGTGAAAACAGTCATAGATGATGTGTAAACAGATGGGCACGACTGTGTTCCAGTCAAGCTTTATTCACAAGAACAGGCGTCGGGTTAGATTTGACGCATGAATGTTCAGGATGATTGACTTGCCATCTTCAGGTTTAACGGAGGAAACATTGTGGTGCAAAAGAACAAGGAGATGGCACTTGGATTTGACTCCTGTCTCCCCCACTTATCAGCTGACCCTGGGCAGGTTTCAGAACGTCTTTGTGCCTCAGTTTCTTCATCTGCAGAATGGGGAGGATGTCCATCATACCCACCGCACAGAGTGAGTCAGTGTGGAATGAGCAAGGCCAGCAAGGTGCCTGGCGTGAAGTTGGCACTCTCTGACCCTCCCGGATTTGAGCCCGGGCAGTCCGACTGCAAAGCCAGAGCTCTTCTTCCTGCAGATGGGTGGGGCAGCAGCCCTGCCTCACTGCCCCTTCGAAGAAGCTCCTGTCCAGCTTGGAGGGACTTCCTGGTCACCGGCTCCTAAAGGAGGTAGGAGGTGGGGGAGCAAAGCAGGAGACTCACCCCCAGCCTCCAGGTCACTCCCCTCAGCCCCCTCCCCCAGGGACCTGCCCTCAATGACCTCCACCCTCAACTCACCTGCAATTCGTCTTCAAAAGTGTATGTGCTTCTGTTGAACCCTCTAGTTCATCTCTGATTTCTCTTGGTGAGGATGCGGCACGGGGAGTGCGGCTGGGGTCTGTACTAAAAAGTATCCGGGTCTTGCCTCCCAGGCCATAGTATGTTTTCCCACACTGCCCACCCCCCTTCTCCAGGTGACCCCTTTAGTCTGGCGGGACCTTCTGCTTTCTGAGACGGAGGAACCAGGCAACGGGCAGTCCCCACCCAGTTGCCGCTGTGTCATTGGGCCGTTGGCAGGTGGGTGTGCTCGGGGCACCTGCAACACAAGGATTTATGGGGTGGAGTGAGGGGGAGCCGGGCTCGTGGACTAGCTGCGTGCGGCGCCATTTAGCACAGGGAGGAGGAAAAGAAAATCACGAATGGAATGCCGTCCTGGAGACTCGCTACCACACCCCCATATATTTCTGCCTAAAAGAGTTTTTATACAGCTAGGCTCTTGCTCAGCAGGGCCGTTGTGTGTTTACAGATGGGAGTTTAAAGGAACGCCTATTATAAAGTCTCAATTAGCCGAACCCTAATTTACGAGCATAATTAGCTTTTGCCATTAGAGCAGAGCTGCCCTGGCTTGCTGGAAGCTGTGAGCATCTGGAGTGCACTAGCAGGGGGATGCTGGGCTCCCACTGACAACGGGGTGGTGGGGGGATGGTGCGGGGCGGGGGGAGGTTTCTTGGGAGCAGACAGGGTCCCGAGGGTATCCCCAACCTGGGGAGGTTACCTGGTGCGAAACTTCACACTAGTTTTCAGATCCTTATGACAGCCTTGGGGATAGCTTCTGATAGTCCCTCCAATTTGCAAGTGAGGAAACTGAGGATCAGAGACATTAAGTAACTTGTATGTGATCACACAGCCCGTAGGTGATATAGCTAGGGCCTGAGTCCAGAGCTGGGGACCAGAAGTGTAAAGCCTTAGCCCAGTTCTCGGCACTGTTAGGGACTCAGAAGTATGATAGACCTGGGCCCCAGTCCCAGCCTCCCCGCTCACGGCTGTGTGACCTTAGGAAAGTTACTTAACCACTCTGAACCTCATTTTCCCTATCTGTTAGATGGGGATGATTGTAGAGACTATCTCATCAGACAAGTGATGGGTAGAAAGGGCTTAGCCACGTATTAGTTTCCTAGGGCTGCCAAAACAAATGACCACTAACTGGGTGGCTTAAACAGAAATGTATTGTCTTACAGTTCTGAAGTCCAGGAGTTTGGAATCGAGGTGTCAGCAGGGTTGGTTCCTTCTGGAGGCTCTGAGGGACAATCTGTTCTGTGCTTCTGTCCTAGCTTATGGTGGCTGCCGGCTATCCTCGTGTTCCTGGGCTTGTAGAAACGTGGCCTGGATCTCGGCCTCCAGCCTCACATCACCTTCACCTCCGAGTGCCCGTGCATCTCTTCTGTCTCTTATAAGGACACGTGTCATTGGATGTAGGGCCACCCAGTTAAGCTAGGACCATGACATCTCAAGCTTCTTAGTTTAGTTACATCAGTCAAGAGCCTTTTTCCAAATAAGTTCATATTCATGGGTTCCAGGTGGACATATTTTGGGGAGGCCACAATTCAACGCCACTACAGCCCATAAAAGGGCCTGTTAGGAACCGGGCCGCACAGCAGGAGGTGAGCGGCGGGGCGAGTGAGCGAAGCTTCGTCTGTACTTACAGCCGCTCCCCACTGCTCGCATTTCCGCCTGAGCTCCGCCTCCTGTCAGCATTATGGTGAGTGGTATAATTATTTCATTATCTATTACAACATAATAATAATAGAAATAAAGTGAACGTAATGAAGAAATAAAATAAACGTAATGCGCTTGAATCATCCCGTAATGCGCTTGAATCATCCCGAAGCCATCCCCCCACCCCACCCTGGTCTGTGGAAAAACTGTCTTCCACGAAACCAGTCCCTGGTGCCAAAAAGGTTGGGGACCACTGGTTTCTCTGGAGCCTCCAGGCACAAGGTCTCAGGCCAGCTGGGCGGGTTGAGGGGCGGTGCCTCCGAAAGCCGGCCTGAACAGCATTCCCCGGCCAACTGGGAGCCCAGGCACAGGGCTGGAGCCCCTGTCACCACCATCAGACCTCCTCATCTCCCAGCATCTTTATCTTCATTTCTGACAGATCTGTGGCGGGCCCGGGCCCTGACACTTGCTCTTCATGTCTCTCACTCCTGGATCCTCTCATGAACTGCAAACAGACACTCTCGTGCTCCAGGGGAGCCCTCGAAGGAGGTCACAGGTGCTGTGTCCGTGCAGCAAAGAAGATTTTGGGGAGGCAGATAATGCCATCCCGCATCAGCCCCCCTCGAGCCCAGGAGCCTGTGTCCCTGCCTGTGCTCTCCCCTGGGGGACAGTGGAGGGGCTCCCCAGACAGCCTCGGCCCTCCCGCTCCTTTGCTTGCTGCTTTGGAAACTTCAGGGGGTCCCTGCCCCACCTCTCCCCATCCCCAGCTCAGCTGTCTCCAAACCTGGTTCATGACTCACCAGGAGGGCTTATGGAAAATGCAGATTCCCAGGCTCCCCATCCTAAGCACTGGAACTCAGCAGGTAGGGTGGACTCCCCTTGATTGGATTATCAGGCTGCTTTGGGAACTGCTGGGTTAGGCTGGGACCACCCCCCAAAGCTCTGCTCACCAGCTCTGTCCTCGTCTCCTGCCCTGACATCACTCCCCTCTGGGAGACGTGTGTCCTCCACGCTCTGTCTTGAAAACGACTGATCTGATCCAATTCCTTCACTTTACAACTCACTGAATTTAGTCCAGAGAGAGGAAGGGACTCGTGCAAGGTCACTGGGGTGGAGCTGAACTAGAACACGGCTCCCCCATCCCCTAATTCATGGCCCCGTGTCCCTGGAGGCTCATGACCTCCACTCCTATTTGCTGCTGCTCCAGCCCTAGTTGGGCTGTGTTTCAGGACGGAGATGGAGGGAGCCCCCCGCTTCTTCCCACCTCCTGCACTGTTCATTTGACTCCCCCGTCCCCCTGTCTATCCACAGCCAAGCTAATAAAATCCTGCACTTTCCATAGACGGTTGGGTCCCGCCAAGCCCTCTGGCTGCTTTAGTTTCTTCTTGGTTCTGCAAGGAGGCAGGAAAAAGGCAAATGCTGATCCCTCTGTTGGTGAAGGGAGAAAATGAATAGCAGCTCTCGTCTCTGAGGTCTTTTTCATGCTCGAAAATCCCTGATCTTGTCCTAGATCCACCTGCAGGGATTCAAGATGGGCTCTTCCACCCCTGTGCTGATTTGCTGACGCCATCAGGTTTGTGGCAGGCACAGGACCAGGTCCCTCGGGGGAGGTGGGGACACCGGACTGGGGGGCATGAAGGAGCAAGGGGTGCCCTTCCTGGTGAGGGGGTGGATGGTCCTTCTGTGGCCCGTGAGAAGGGATTGAAGGTGTGGGCTTGGCTCACAGAGGGCCCAGAGCCCGTCACAGAACGTGCGTGGCATGTGCGGGGGTGGGGTGGGGGAGGACGTTGGGCAAAGGGGCTGTCAGCTCAGGGTCTGTGTGTCCAGGGCCTTTGGTCCAGGGCCTTCTCAAAGCAGAGAGGTGTGAAGCGGGCCTAGGGAAGGAAGGGATGGCAGCTTAGGGGGCTGAGGGCCTGAAATGAAATATGAACGAGCCTTTTCATTCTAGTAACTCGGTAGCTGGCGTTGAGGGCAGTGCTGGCTGGAGGCCACAGGGTTTGTCCAATCTGATAATGGCCATTTTCAGTGACACTCTCTCCGTCACCTCTGGTCTCTCATTTTGTGAGGTTCCTGCAGGGAGACGGGGGGATGGGGTAGAGGCCCTGAAGACAGCTGGGTCCCTGGAGAAGAGGCCTGGGAGCGAGTAAGTTCTGCTCGGAGATTTGGCAGGGGTGTCCTGACGCCAGACCAGGGAAGGACGGGGACAGTTCCTGCCCTGTTTACCTGTATCCTGGTGCCCATCACAGTGCCTGGCATGCAGGCTCAACCAGGATTTGCCAAGTGGAAGAATGAATAACGGTTATACATGATTTCTTTAAAAACCTGCTCTCTGCCAGGATCTAACTTATCCTATGCATTCGTATTAGTGGGCACCAGTTTAATTCAATCAGCCTGTAGTTATTGAGCACCACTACGTACCAGGCAAAGTTTCTGCGGTCGAAAGCTCACACCCCGGTGCTGAAGGTTCTCTGCTCACAGGGGATGTTTCAGAGGCAATTTCTTTTTTTAAAAAAAATTTATTTATTTACTTACTTACTTAATTGGCCGCATCGGGTCTTAGTTGCGGCATTCGGGATCTTTTGTTGCGGTGCGTGGGCTTCTCTCTAGTTGTGGCGTGCGGGCTCCAGAGTGCGCAGGCTTAGTAGTTGCGACATGTGGGATCTTAGTTCCCCAGCCAGGGATCGAACACACATCTCCTGCATTGGAAGGCGGGTTCTTAACCACTGGACCACCAGGGAAGTCCCTGGAGGCAATTTCTTAAAGCAAAGAAACTAGTGGAGTGGAAGCAAGTGGAGTGTGTTGGATGCTGAGGTAGGTGGGTGGGGAAGAGATCTCTAGCTGAGGAAGGGGGAAGAGAGACTTCCAAAGTGCTACCTTGGTTGAGCCTCACCTGGATCTGGACCAGGCAGGGCTGGCTGATGAGACCCCAGTGACTCATTCCAATTTGCACTTGGAGTTGGCGACAGGGCCAGCGCCCCGACTGTTGAGTTGAGATGAAAAACATCACCAGGCTGTTTCCCAGTGTTCTAGGCCTGGTGCTGCAAACGGCCTGGGCTGGGAGAAGCAAACCCTTTTTCTTCTCACTTACCCCACCTCCAACTCTGTGATTTGCTGCAGTCCCTGGAGGATTGGAATTGGGGTAATGTATAATAAACGTCAAGTCAGTAATGCTGATGCTGCTAGAAAGAAGAGAGATACTAGCCACTGAGGGACCTTATCACATGAATAGGGATGTGACAGGACAGAAAGAATTCACCTGGGAGAGTCCTCAGCTTGTCCCTGCCCTGCTCTCTAAAGAGGGTTCTGTCGTCGTCTACTGGGTTTTTTCTACCCCAGTTAGTCCCCGTCCCTACTCTGGGGAAGGTCCTAGTGTTATCAGACTGGCTCGTTGGCTTTTGGGGATATAGAATCATGGAGAATAGGGAGGAGTAGCTAGAAAATCTGCAGCTCAGGAGTTGGGGGCAGGGCCGGGGGGATTTGGGAGGAAAGAGGCACAAGGGGAATCAAAGGCACTAGGGATGCAGGGGTGTAGGTGGGAAAGACAAGGAAACAGGGAACCCTTTCTGACATATGTCTACTTCAAAAGGCCTGAGATATGTAACTGAAGAACTTCAAATAATTTAAAACAATTTTTGGTTGCTGGACTGTGTGTCTTCATCATGGTGACACTGACCGTTTGGATGAGAGCTTGAGTAGGGTACGTGTCATAAGGACAAAGAAAACATAATACCTAACATGTACTGAAGGTTATTATGTGCTATGTATGAATAAAAATTATCAAGTGCTGCATTTTATTTAATAACACTATTCTTTTTCTCTTTCATATTCAAAGTTTTGACCTCCTCAAGCCTGCTTTTTTTTTTCCCTCCATGCTGACTAATAGAATTCCAATATTGGGTCTTGAAACTGTATGTCTTATAACTACTGGTGAAAGAAATCTCAGCAAGTTAAGATGTAAAAAAAAAAAAAAAAAACCCACAAAAACCTTTCCACTTTCCCTGCAGCTATAGGAGAGCAGACTCTCGTCTGCATCACAAGCCCATCCTTGCAAATGTTACTTCTAACCAGAGAGTTTTATGTGGCACCCTGACTTCCGAGATGGTTGCAATACTCCATGGTAAACAGTTTTTCTCTATCTATTTATTTATTGAAGTATAGTCGATTTACAACGTTGTGTTAATTTCTGCTATACGGCAAAGTGAAAGGGTGAAAGGGAAAGGGACCACAAGGTCAATGCCACTGATGTGCCGTAACTGAGGGGCACCATTTACAAGAAAGATGAGGTGAGTGGTAAACCCTAGACTTGGGCAGCATGGAGACCCTGCTTGGGGACACTTTGCTTAGAGGAGCAGCCAATTCACTGGACAGAAAAAGACAAGAGGATATACAGAAGAGCCTAATAAATGCTTTAACACTGTCAGGCTAACTGGGTAATGTGAGGCTCAGTACCTGGAATGCACCAACGTGTGCGTTGCCTGTGTCTAGTGAAAATGGTGGGCACCATGGGCAGTCCTGCAGGTGTTAGATATACTGCTTGTTTGTCTACCATGCTTGCCCATCCCCCTTATTCTAATTCCTGTGAGAAACAACCTCCTCAACACGCGCCCGCGCACACACACACACACACACACACACACACACTTGTTCTAGTTATCTTTTTCTGCATAACCCATTACCACCAGACTTAGTGACTTAAAACAATTGTTTTTTGTTTTTCTTAGCTGGTTAAAATGACACATATTTTTATCTTACAATTTGGGAGGTTAGAAGTTCCACATAGGTCTTACTGAGCTAAAATCAAGGAGTCCTCCAGGTGGCATTCTTTCCTGAAAACTGTACTGGAGAATCCATTTCCTTGCCTTTTGCAGCCTCTAGAGGGCAGCCACATTCCTTAGGCGGTGACCCTTTCCTCCATCTTCAAAGTCAGCCAAGGCCAGTTGAGTCCTTCTCGTCACCACACTCGGACCCTCCAGAGTCACGTTTCCCTCTGAGTCGTCTTCTGCCTCTCTCTTCCTCTTTTAAGGACACTTGTGATTACATTGGGCCCACCCAGATAATCCAGGATATACTCCCTATTTAAGATCAACGATGGGCATTCCCTGGTGGCGCAGTGGTTGAGAGTCTGCCTGCCGATGCAGGGGACACGGGTTCGTGCCCCGGTCCGGGAAGATCCCACATGCTGCGGAGCGGCTGGGCCTGTGAGCCATGGCCGCTGAGCCTGCGCGTCCGGAGCCTGTGCTCCGCAACGGGAGAGGCCACAACAGTGAGAGGCCTGCGTACTGCAAAAAAAAAAAAAAGATCAGCAATAAGCAACCTTAAAACAATTGTTTTATTACAATTACAGATTCTTTGGGTCAGAAATTGGGAAAGGACACAAGAGGATGGCTTGTCTCTGCTTACGTGATGTCTGGGGTCTCACGTAGGAGGACTCAGTCTAGGGGCAGGAATCTCCTCCAAGCCTCACCACTCACGTGTCTCTGGTTGATGTGGGCTGTCCCCTTAGACTCCTCCTGGGGCAGTCAGAACACCTGCTCTTGGCCTCTCCACATGACCTGGGCTTCCTCATAACATGGCGGCCTTGAACTTCTCAAATGGGGGTCTAGGGCTTCAGAGGTGAGTGTCTCAAGAGGCAAGAAGTGGAAGCTGCCAGTCTCTAAGGGCTGGACCTGGAAATGAGGACAGTGTCACTTTTGCCATATTCTACTGGTCAAGGCAGCCACAAAGTATGCCCAGATTCAAGGGGAAGGGACATAAACCCGACCCTAAGATAGAAGGAGTGTCAATATCACATTCTAAAAGTGTGTGGGATGGGAGACATTGCAAGGGCCATATATAGGAAAACACAATACATATACACTCAGTCTTCATGTGCCGATTATGGTGTCCCTTTTGTCCCCCCAGGAGTGGTCACCATGTCTATGCTGGTCAATCAGATATCCCATCCCTCTGGCAACAGTGAAATGTTCAGGGGTTAATATGTGACCCAGGCAGAGCCATTAGAGTTCCCCCAGGTGTTGATCTATGGATTTGGGAGAGGAATTTTCTGGAAGGATGAGATTCTAGAGCTGTGCTGACCTTGTCTGCTGCCAGCTGGGGCAAGCCTACTTGCAGAATGATTCCAAGAACACAGCTGCAGAGCTTAGAGCTGGAGAGAGACAGAGTTCTCACAACATTGCCTGCGCTATGAGTAGAGTCGTACCCCCAACCAGGTCTTGTCCAGGATTTTCATGTTTCTGACACAACCAAAAGAATTCTTAATAATAGAGCAATGGGGAGAGGGATGACTGTACCCCAAAGGTATAGTGGCCAAGATTTTGAGCCCCCAGTCTCATTCTGTGGGGGAGAAACTTCCTCCAGAGAGGGACAGTCATCTTCCAGGGAAGAAATAGTGGGAGACTGGGAGACTGCTTTGGGGGGGTCCCCACCCTCCATGGAGTATATCACCTCCATTCCTTCCTCTCCTTCCACCATGATTTTATCCCAAAGACTCCAAGAATCATGGAGATGACCTAGAAGTTGGGTAATTAAACGTAGCTCCTTTCCATTCCTGTGATTTTTAAAACAAGCCACTTAGATCTCTCCTCGCCCCAGTATTCTCAACTGAAATATGGAGATCATGGGGTTATTGTGAGGATTAAATGAAATGGTACATGGGAAACCCTGAGCACAGTGCTGGGCACGTTGCAAACTCTTGATGACTGAAAACTGACATGAGCTCTGAGCTCTTTGGGTGGTCAAGATTTCTCTGACGTTAGTATAAGGATGGAGGTCTCAAAATCTCCAAAATAGCCTCGGCTCTGCCCAGGCTTCTCTCAGTGCAGCTTGTGGAACTATTAGAAATGACAAGAGGCTCTCTTGCAGATTTATACGTATGGGTGAGTGGTAATTTCCATAACAAACACAGGCACACGGAGATTCCTCCAAGGCTCTGGAGCTGCAAAGGGAACACCTACTAAATCAGGACCGGTGGATAAAGCCGAGTGTGTCTTCCTCCCCTTCCCCATGCTAATGAGCTGACAGATTACAGTCATGGTCCAGTGGAAGGGCTTGGCCATGATGGGATTTGCTGATGGCCTCGAAATTGAAACAGCAATACATACAGAGAGGCCGTGTGGAGCACAGGCATCTTTGTAGTCCCAGCACACCTCCTGATGATGACCGGTGAGATTGCAGGAGAGCCAGGGCCTAACGGGGGCTTGAAGGGGCTGTGTGTGGGGGTAAGAGGGTACCTGGAGAGTGGGGGAGTAAGCCCTTGCAGAATACGTTTCTGGAAGAGTTAGGATTTACCTGAGTGAGTTGTAATGGAATCTGACTCCCTCTAGCTCAATTTGTAAATTTGTGATTAGTCCTTGTGATCTTGAGGTCTCAGTTTTCCCATCCTGAAAAGTGGGCACAGTCTATGGCCATACCACCCTGAGTGTGCCCGATCTCATCTGAAAAGTGGGCACAATGATATGTATTTTCTCTACTTTTGAGGGGTTTGGGGAGGACCAAAGGAGATACAGAAAACGTGGGAAATGCAGGTCCTAGGCCATTTACAGATTTACAGACTGCTGGAGCCAGAGGATCATGGAGTTCAAACAAACGCCCTCATTTTACAGTTGAGAAAAACGAGACCCAGGGAGAGGAAGAGATTTGCCTGACATCCTTGAGTGAGTTAATGAATGAGATGAGACCAAGTACCAGGGGCTATGGTGCTAAGCCAAGTGACCTTTGTTTTTCCCCTCATTTTTCATCTAGGTCATATAGGTACAAATTCCCAAGGCACTTATGGCTAGTGAGCCTAGTTGGGTAGCAAATGGTCTTGCCCACTATGCATTTGTGGTCTCTGTGGGTCTTCCGGCTAGTCTGGGAAGGGGTGTCCCTGTTGTAGTAATGCTTTAAATATCATACACGTTGATGCTTTTGTTCACTGCATAATTCATAGTGTATAGTCTCCCCCATTGACATCCCATCAGGTGAGGTTTGTTTCTGGGATGATGGGCCATGAGGAGTGGATTAAGTGCTCTGCGTGCCATTCCTCCCCAAGTGGTAGTCCATTAATTGAAAGAGTTTGAGAAGAATTGGCATAAAAGAAGCAATAGATTCCATTTCTAGATGAGCCATTTCTAGATGAGCCAAGTGGCTCTGAAGTCATCATTTCATTCATTCTTTCAGCAGTAAATAGGACATAACATGTGACCCTGTGCCTATTCTCTCATAATATCTCACAAATGTATGGCATCGGTTAGAGGAGGGACCAGAGGAAGGGAGCATGGATGACTCAGAGAACTGCATCCTTAAGTTGAGAGATAAAATTACATGTGGAGGGAGGTAAGGAGAGGCTACCATCACCATCATCTCTCAGGGGACCATTGTAGCAGCTTAACTTGGTCTTCCAGCTTCTCCTCCCAATCTCTCGCTAGTCCATTCTCCACATGGCAGCTAAAAAACCAGGTTGTTTTAAACATAAATCATATCATATCACTCCTTTGCTTGAAACCCAAACTCCTTATTAGACCTACAAGGCCCACGTGATCTGGTCCCCTCCTACTTCCCCAGGCTTGTTTCCTCCACGTCTTCCCCTCGTGCTCTATACCCCAGCCACACTCGCCTCCTTTCCATCATTTGAACGCGTCCCATTTGTTTCCACCTCAGCACTTTGCAGATGCCACACCGTTTTCCTGGAATGTATTTCTGTTAGATCTGCACAAGTCTGGCTCCTCCTCATTGTTCAAGTTTCAGCTCAAACACCGTCTCTTCAAAGCGGCCTTTCCTGGCCATTCTCGCTAAAGTAGTTCTCACCCACTCACTATACAGCCTGTTACTCTACTTGCTTTCTTCATAGAACTTACCACAAACTGAAATGATCCTAGTTATTGATATGTTTATGTGTCTATTGTTGTTCCCTCACACTAGAATGTAGACTCCACAAGGGTAGGGAATTTATTCGGTTCATCATTGTATTTCCAGCGCTTAGCACAAGGCCTGGCACACAGTAGGCTTTCCACAAGTATTAGCATTTCCACAAGAATGAGCTCATGGTGCCCGTATTTTGAAGAAACGATTTCTAAATAACCTCCCTTTTCACTCTCTCAGAGTGGATGGTATTCTTGCATCTAGGTTTCAGAGGAAAATAAGCTGGGTCCCAGGGGTTCTGTTCTACTCTGGCACTCCACTGACAATTCTAAATATGAGAAACCCCATTTACCTGGGCATTCCCTGAAGTTCAGGTCCGTTGGGGAACGCCTGGATTGGAGGAAGGAGGTGGAGGTAGAAAGGAGGTAAATGTGGCGTGTTTTCCAAAACAATCTTCTCATCACACATACGTTTTTAATGCTGTCAGAATTTAATTTGTTATACAAAGCTGGAAGCAATAGTGTTGTGTGTAAAGAGCAAACCGTGAGAAGATTGCTTTCCACAAATACGTTTTGCTCTCCCAGTCTATTTCTATGCCCATTTAATGCATGAGCCGCTGTCCCTGGTGCTGAAACAATAGAATCAGCCGGGAGCCTGAGCTTCACGCAGGGGCGTCTCTGTCCGAGGTGTTGAAACAGCCTCTGGGAGCTGCCCGGCAGTACGTGGTCACCATGTCCTGCCATAGTTGGGTCACATTGCAATAACAGCTGCTGGAAACCACAAGGCTGGTCTCTAATTCAATTTTCATTTGGCATCTCTTGAAGTTCATCCTGGAGCTGCTGCAATAACCATCCTATTCTGCTCTAGGGAGAGTGGCAGGGCTATGGGATGATGAGCCCTTTTGGTAACTTGGAGGGGCGTGTCCAGCCTCAGGCATTGCGAACCACATCAATAATGCCACGAGAAATGATAGGGGTGCCACAGATCACGGATAACAGTCTGCACCCACCATGACACCTGTCTGTCCAACCTTAGACAGCATGGTCTGTAATGGTGCCTCTACCTGGACATTCCATGCCTCAGTATCCTCATTTGCGCTATGGGCAGGTATGTTTCCATTTTCCTCAAGACAGAAAGTAAAGCACAAACTGTGTGCATATCGTGGCCCTCAAAAAGTGAATGACACACGATGATTTAAATTTTGGAGTGACAGCTTAAAAATATGTGTTAAAAATTTTGAGTTATAGCATATAAAGTACACAAATCTGAAGTATACAACTTAAAAGTGTGTGTGTGCGTGCGTGCGTGCGTGCGTGCGCGTGTGTGTGTGTAACCACCATCCAGGTGAAAATACATAACATTTCCAGCACCACCTCCTTGTGCCACCTCCCACCAAGGGTAACCACTTTTCTGACAGCTGTCAGCATAGACCAGTTTTTCTTGTTCTTGAACGTCATATAAATTGGATCATTCAGTAGGCACTCTACTGTCTCTAGTTTCTTTCATTCAGCATTGTGTCTTGGGATTCATCCATGTTGTTGCGTGTCAGTAGTTCATTCTTCTTTATGGCTTATAGTAATCTTTTGTGTGAATAAAACACCACTTATTGATCCATTCTACTGCTGATGGACATTTGGATTGTTTCCAGTTTGAGGCTGTTATGAATAAAGCCATGAATTTTCTTGTGCATGTCCTTTGAGGACAAAGCACTCAGTGTGTTGGGTATGTACCCAGGAGTGGAACTGCTGGCCATAATGTATGCACATGTTTCCAAAGTGGTTGTTTCACTTTACAGTCATTTTAAAAAGAAATTAATCCCTCCTTCCTGTTTTCGCCTTTTCTGCATTCTCTGGATCAACAGAGATGTTCCGGGGAGGGTCTGTTTAAGTAATGTGGCTTTAGATTTTTCTGGGACACTTTATTGATCAATATTGATTAGATGACTATTCCTGACTAATCTCTTTCTAGAAACGAGAGACATTCTTCCCTCAGACCTTTCTTCTTTTTGGTTATCACCATGACTGATTCCTGTAATGGAATCTGAATGAGATGATGCAGAGTTTAGAATGAATAATCTTCCCTCCCTCCACACCCCAGGCTGCAACACGTCTGAGAGAAGAATCTGGCCAAGGAGAGCTAGGAGCATGGTATTTACCCCCGGTGCCAGTGGAGGAATCCTGGGAGCGCCACACATTCAAAGCCCAGTTGAAAATCTGCAAGGAGTTTTGTGCTCCAAGAATAGGAGGGGGACAGGGAGCAGGGAAAAGAGCAGGCTCCTTATGCTTTGTTCTTCTCCTCTCTTGCCTTTTCCCAATTTTATGAGTTTCTATGAGATTTTGGAGCATTATATCTACTGCTAATATATAGTGTTTAGATAATTTAGGGTTCACATTTGGACTGTATTATAGACAGCTCAACAACCTCGAGGGCACACATGGAGCACTTTACAGATTGTTCTAAACATTGATCCATCCATTAGCAGACTAAGTGCCCACAGTCTGCTCACCCTCCTGACTGTTCTCTCTGACTCTGGGGTCATGAGATTTCCCAATCCACACTTACTCCCCTGTAAAATCAATTTCTCTCTCTCTCTCTCTCTGTCTCTTTCTCCTCCAACCTCCACTTGTTTGGCATACTCTTTGGAGACAAGGTCTCTGGATTCAGAACAGTGTTCTTTGGAGATGGAGTCAAAGCTTCTCATGGCCCCTTTAGGGACAGCAGTAGAGATGGGTAATGGTTTGTGTCTCATGAAATGGCAGCAGTCAGGGCTATGCCAACAAGAATTGAAGACCCTCCACCCTGCCTTTCTGAGTTGGGGTTGGGGAGCTCTGGGTTGGGCTGAGGGTTAAAGGACTTGATACTTGGAATGAAGAGGGAAAGTAGAACACATTTGTGGTTGCACCTTGGCTTGAATTCCCTTGGCCTGGGGAATTGGGAGTCAGATAGGCATGGTGGGACAAGAGAGGGTGCAGTGTTCACCTTGGGGCTCTAGGAATCTTGGAGGGTCACATAGATTCTTCACATGACTTTAGGGAGTCCCTGCAGGACTGGGATTGAGAGCTCTGTCTGTCTCAAGTTTACTTAACATTCCCGTCAGCCATCTAGGCTACCTGCAAGTCATACAGGAAGGGATCTCCAAATCTGCCACAGCTGCAGGATTTTGCCATGGCCCACTCCACCCTTCTGGCCTGAAGATGGCCACTGTCAGCACTCTCCTTCTTTATGTAGATCAATAGGGCCCTTGAATATGACCTCAAGTTCAACTATGGCTTCAGTTATGGAATAAAGAGGCTGTTACTGCACACCTACCTCTTATTAAAAACACTGCACTGGGGGCTGGCAGAGACTGGACCTGGGGGAGATCATTGGCCTACTAATTTGAAATCAATTTAAAGTGCATTTGCTTAATGGTGTGAGCATTGTGAATTATCTATAAATTGTTAATTTAGTTGAATGTCACACTAGATTTTCATTTTATAAATTGCATTTTGGGGTTGGCAAATGTGTGTATCCTTCCTCCTCCCTCCCCTCCTTGCTTCCTCTCTTTTTCTAAAACAAAGCTTAATAATCCTCTCTTCTGGGATTCGACCCATAGCAGGAGGGTTGAACACAATTCAAGTCATAACGGGAGGCCTTGTGCATGACCACTCATCCTCCAGGAAGCTGACGCTGCCTCGTGAACAAGCCTGGTGAGTGACACATGGCCCTGCGACCCTTGTTCCCTCAGCCTGACAGCCAGCCCAGCCCCCACAGCAAAACCACTCAGCTAACCCACAGCTGATGGCGCACACATGTCGTAGCCCTCTAGGATCAGAAGAACCACCCAGCTGAGCCCAGCCTAATTTAATTAGCTCACAGAATCGTGAGCTAAATAAACTGTTGTTGTTTTAAGCCACTAGACTTTGAAGTGGTTTATTAGGTGGCAAAAAATAACTGGTATATTGAGGCTCAGAGGGATCGTGTGGCTTGCACAAGGTCACACAGCAGCTGTAGGTGGCACCCAGGCAGGCTGATGGTCTGATTACCACACCACGGGGAAAGGATGTGTCGTAAGGTGTCAGATTCCTCAAAGTCTCCCTGGGACAAGGGCCCCACTAGGTGGGACCTCTGGAATTCAGTGACCCAGGAGACAAGGTGGGAGGAGTCTTACATCAGCTACACCATTTGCTTTGAGACCCTGGGAGGAGTCACTTCACCCTGCTGAGCCTCGGTTTTCTACTCTGTAAAATGTGGTGGTAATGAGCCTGCCTTGCAAAGTTGCGAGGAACCCATGAGATTCTGTGCGTTGCATAGGGTTGTACACATTTTGGGGGGGTCTCTCTTTTTACTGTAATAATGTCATTGATGCTCTCTGTCCCCTCTGATACCACCTGCAACACCGAGGTGCTCGGGATCATTGCTCCCTGTGGAGGCAGTTACAAGTAGTAGAAATTGACCTTGGAGATCAGCCAGCCTGGGTTAGACTCCCAATGCCGGGTGAAGGTGGGCAAGTCACTTTCTCTTCTGAGAAATGGGGATACACTTTCCTTCCAAGGTGGGTGGTGGGGTTGAAGTGAGCTCATGGGTGGAGAGAAAGCATGTGGAAGAGACCCAGTTACATCTCAGCTTCCTTCCCTCCATCCTTCCCTCCCCTGCCCCGCTTCTGCCTGCCCTCACCAGGACAAGGCAGGTCAGTCCTGAAGGCACTCAAGTAGGCAGAAGGGAGTGAGTGGGCACAGCCCAGTCAGAAACCCATCTCCTCTCCCTGAGCAAGCCAAGTGAGTACAGGCAGCATCTCTGTCAGGTAGATAGACTTGTGCAGAACAAAGGCTGCATTGATCTTCTGCTGACAAAACACGTCTTTCACCTCGAGTCCCTTTGAGAAGAGGCAGGGGAAGAGTCTAAAAGCAAGGAGGGGATGCAGGTGGCTGGAGAGTGTGAGGTACCTGCTAACTCCTTCCCTGCAGTGAAACAAGGCACAGGCATCACTCTGCCCCAGTTCTGATGTGATTATCCCCATTTAACAGGTGGGCAGATCGAGACTTGAAGGGGTAGGAAGTCCATTCAGCCAATAAGCATCTACAATGAACACACTGTATGCCAGGAACTGGGGGCACCCGGGCTTTGCCTTCACGGGGTGTGCCCTCGTGAGAAGAGAGACAAGTAGGAGGTCATTAAACATACAGGGCACAGGATGGAATGAACAATGCTTCCATCAGCTATTGCTGCCATAATGCTGCATAACAAATCTCCCCAAACTCAGTGGCTTAAAACAATCATTAACCGATGTCAGCTGAGAGTCCAGTGGGCTTGGTCCAGGATACCATGTGGGTCAAGTCTGCTCCATGTGTCTCTCAACCCCCTGGAACCAGTGGGCTCCCTGGGGCATGCTCTTCCCATGGAGAGGACGAAGCTCAGAGGGCAAGTCCCCTTGGACAGGCACATTTCAAGCCTTGGTTTGCTGCACTCTTGCTGCCATCCCAGTGGACAACGCAAGTCACACGGCGAGACCCAACATCGATGGGACGCGAAGACATATGCCACCCGTGGTCAGAAAGAAACTAGTCAGAGAGGGAGTAGTTCCTATTTATTGAAGCGCTTTGCTACTCCAAGCACCTAAATGCTATCCTGAGTTAGGAGAACTCTGTTTTAATAACAATGATAACAGGAATTATGATGGTTTAGTAGCTCTCGCTATGGCCAAGCCCTTGGCATATATTACCTCATTTATTAATAAAACACAACAACCAGGGACTTCCCTGGCGGTCCAGTGGTTAAGACGCCGTGCTTCCACCGTAGGAGGTGCGGGTTCGATCCCTGGTCAGAGAACTAAGATCCCGCAGGTTGCGCGGTGCGGCCGAAAAAACAAAACAAAAAAGCCAACAGACAAAAAACCACAACAACCATTCATGATAGATATTGTTATTCTATTTAACAGACGAGAAAACGGGTTAAAATAGAGAAAATGACTTGCCCTAATTCACAGTTAATGGAGGCAGAGTAAGGAGGCTAACCCCCAATTTCTGGAACTCCACACCAGGAGGGTCACAGAGCCCAACTGCAGCCTCTTTCTTTGTTGTTTTTTTTTTTTGCGGTACGCGGGCCTCTCACTGTTGTGGCCTCTCCCGTTGTGGAGCACAGGCTCCGGACGCGCAGGCTCAGTGGCCAGGGCTCACGGGCCCAGCCGCTCTGCAGCATGTGGGATCTTCCCGGACCGGGGCACGAACCCGTGTCCCCTGCATCGGCAGGCGGACTCCCAACCACTGCGCCCCCAGGGAAGCCCTGCAGCCTCTTTCTATTACCCTGTTCCAAGCGTGCCCTCTGCCTGCTCAACTACAAAGAGGCGAGGGAGCGGCATGGAGCAATGCCACACTCCTGATCCCTCCAAAGGCTCTTGGTCTCTTTGGCTCCAGAGCGGGTGATGGTCCACATCTCTACTCAGACACGGCGGGAGGGAGGCTGTTGCTAGCCCCACAAGATGCTGGCAGCGCCTGGGTTTAGAGCACTTCAGATGATGTTTGTTGATGCCTTCTCGGGGTGGGGGCACCCCTTCCGTCCTTCCTCACTGCTGTCCCTGCCCCACTCCATATCCTCCTGAGTGCATCCTCTGCCCCGCAGCCAGAGTGAACTTTCTAAGGAGTAAACAAAAACCATGTCTCGTTTCTGCTTTAAAAAAAAAAACCATCCAGATAATATATTCCTGCTGTCAAAAAATGCAAGAGTGTGAGAAGATTTGTAATGAAAGTCTTCCTCCCGTGGCTGTCTGCCATCGGCCTAGTCGCCCCCACCCCCTGCCCCTAATTCCCACAGGTAACTACTGCCTTAGTTTTTCTTGCATTCCCTTCAGTTTCTTTATGCATATACAAGCAAAATGAGCATACATCCTCTCTCCCACCCATTTTTTCAACATATTTTACACACACTTTTGCAACTTTCCTCTCTTTTAATATAGCTTGGTGGTTTTTCGCATATCAGCACTTAGAGAGCTTCCTTATTTTTCGTTTATAGCCACAGAGTATCCTATTGTCTGAATGGACTGATCATAACTTATTTCATTTGTCACTGCGCTGATGGACGTTTAGGAGCTCCCAATCCTTTGATATACTAGACAAGGCTTCAGTGAATAACTTGCCCTGTGGAACTTTATCCGCAGGATAAATTCTCAGCAGTGGCACTGCTGAATCAAAAAGATCGTGCCATTTTGATATTTACTGCCAAATTCCCCTCCACGATGGTTGAACCAGTTTAAACTCCTACCAGCAATGCATATGAGAGCCTGTTTGCATATGTAGCCTTGTCAACAGAGTGTGTTACCAAACGTTTAGATTTTTACCACTGAACAGGCATAAGATGGTCTTCTGCTTTAAAAACCCTTCACTGTATCCCCATCCCCCTTGCATAGAGTCCAGCTTCCTTGGACAGTGTAGGGGTGAGCACAGCCCTGTCCTTTCTCGAGGGCTCTTTCCCAGCCAGGGAGATGGATGTAGACACAGCTCAACCAGAGCATGGGACTCGGTGTTCCAGTCAAAGAGCAGTGAGAAAAAAGATGGCGGCTTCAGGGAGGAGGTAGCATCTAAGCATCTAAGCCTTCAGGGACAGGTCAGAGTTTGACAGGTGTCAGTGGGGGAAAAGAGAGGGGGATTGTGTGGGTGTAGACCACAAGGGAGATGGGGAATGTCTGGGGAGGGTGAAGAGCCCAGGATGGCTGGAGGACCTAGAAGGAGATGAGCCTGGAGAGGGGTTGGGGACAGGTCACGATGGACCTTGAATGTCACGTGAGAGAGAGTTGGGGATTTAACCTGTAAGTGATAGGAGCACAATGAAGGCTTTTGAGAGGGTGTGTGAAGTGGGTGGGTGGAGGGAGTGTTTAGCTAGGACTTTTGACTTAAAGTCAGAGAGAATATTACTCAAAGTGGCTTAAGGAGAAGGGGAATTTATTGCCTTATTTATGAAAATAATCTAGGGATACATTAGCTTCAGGCATGGCTGGATCTAGGGGCTTAAGTGATGTCATCAGAAATCTGTCTTTCACTCTTGGTTCTGCTTTCCTCTGTGTTGCCTCGTCCCCAGGCAGGCTCCAGTCTTTCCTCCCACAGCCTAGAAATATAGATCAAAAGAGAGTGTATCTTTCCCAAGAAGATGCTCGTGGGACTGATTTGGGTCAGGTGTCAATTCCTCAACCAATCACTATGGCCAGGAGGATGGAATGCACTGATTGGCTGGGTCTGGGGCACATGCCTACCCACCTGGTGGAGGAGGCGGGTAGGGATAATGTAAGGGGGTAATGGGAGGAGTGTGTATGGCAAGTTTGCCTCAGCTTCACCCGCATCACAAGGTCTGGATTGGGGGAGGATTCCCAAAGAAAAATCAAGGTGCAGTGTCCAGAAAAGGGAAGGATGGGCTTATGTCGGAGACAATTAAAGGTGGGGAAACCCAAGCAGAGGCTGTAGAGCTCAGGAAGAGGATGAAGGAACTAGAAGAGGTTCCTTTTGAGCTCCTCCCTTGGAGGTGTGGTGCGGGGCCCTGAGCGCCTCCTTGTGGCCGGGAGGCGCACCCCACCCGCTGCTGCAACCGGGTCACAAGGTGAAAACTGCAGAGCTAGTCTCAGGCAGAGCCAGGCAGCCTTGGCGGGCAGGGCTGGGCAAAGACATCAGGCCCTATGCCAGCCCGAGACCTCCAGGCACGGTGGTGTGTGGACCCAGGGCCTCCAGATGCTGGGCTCCTATTTTAAGTCCATTTGGAGTGGCTGAGTTTTCACATGACGCCACTGAGCCTTGAATGCCAAAGGCAGTGGTATTTAGCCTGCTGGAGAGGACACGAATGCCACTCTGAACTCCTCTGGAGGCCCCAGGAGGAAAAGGAGACTCGGTTCTATCTGGGTAACTTTCTCTGTGGTGACCGAGGCAGGACTGAGAACTGTGCAGGCCATTCCATGCCTCTCTCTCGAGTCACCGGGTGGGGTGTGTGTGTGACTCTGAGCTTCTAGAACAGCCAGATGTTCTCTCCTGACCCAGTGTGTTGCCGCTTTCCCTGTCCGCTGCCCCCAGAAGCTCCAGCCTCGTCCCCTAAGATACAACGGAATCCCTCCTTTTATGCCTTAGCATCAGCCTGCGGTAGGCTGTCCTGTAGCTCAAGAAGGCCTGTGTCTGGTAGGACCAACCCCCAGAGGCAAGGGAACTGGTCCTTATCCTTTATTTTATTTATTTATTTTAAGGCATTAACCTTCTGTTTATTTTTTTTATACATCTTTATTGGAGTATAATTGCTTTACAATGTTGTGTTAGTTTCTGCTGTACAACAAAGTGAATCAGCTCTACATGTACGTGGTCCTCATCCCTTCAATCCAGGGCAGGGACCCCTCTGCCAGCCCCAGACACAGGGCTTTGTGCCCCTACCCCTCACTCTTCTCCCTCACAGCTCTCTGGTTTGTGGTTAAATATCTGAGGGGTTCTTTTATTAAAGATTTCCCCCACCTCGACTGTAAGGTCCGTGTGGTCAGGTCTGGGTCTGTTTTTGCGTTTTCTTGGATGGCTGAGGCCTGGAACAGTGACTGGCACATAGTAGGTGTTCAATAAATTGTTGTTGAGCAGACGACAGCTCCAGTGGGCATCCTCCTGCTTATTGGATGTGAACGTGACGAGGACAAGAGAGACTCACAGGAGAAGACGGCCACCGACAGTGGGCACTGGGGCAGCTTGATTTAAGGAGACTCAAATCCTGGTAGCATAGCACTGGAAGGAGGCAGAGCCCTGGACACCACGCTGTCCCCTGCCCCACTTTCCAGGGCATTGAATCAGTGTGCAGTGGCTTGCTGTAGGTCACCCAGGCAGGGCTGGAACCTAGACTTGGATGCTGGACTCTCCCCTCTAGGCCTGGACTCTCCCTTCTCCAAGTAGCACACAGGTGGGTGACTGTGAAGGAGGGAGGACCCTGGTGGCCCAGTTGGCCTGGGGCTGGCTGCTTCTGTGAGTCAAATTTGCTTGCAGGAGAGGCTGTATCAGAGAGCGAGCACATACTCAGGAGCCATCAGCCTTGGGTGGGAATTCCAACTCTATCTCGCACAAGCTGTGTGACCTCAGGCCAGTTACTTCACGTCTCTGGGCTTCAGTTTTGTTAGCAGTGAAATGGGACAGAAACACTCCCTGCGAGAATTCCCAAGAATGCATGGATGGGGCCTGGGACACGGCCGGCACTTCAAAGCACCCAGCTCTCAGTGATTTCCTGGCTTCCAAGTGAAGGAGAAAGAAGCAAGGGCTCAGGGAACCTTTGCAGGTGACAGGGGTCCCTCTCCATGGGCTCCTCTCATTGTCCTCTGCCCCTCCTTAGCCCACCAAATGCCTGCACACCCTCACAGACCCCAAGCTAACTGCTGTGCCTGAGCTAATGAAGGGCATCTTGTTAACGCTTGGCAAAAGCTCATTAAGACCATGAGCTGTGGACTTCCCTGGTGGCGCAGTGGTTAAGAATCCGCCTGCCACTGCAGGGGACATGGGTTTGAGTCCTGGTTCGGGAAGATCCAGGTTGCCATGGAGCAACTAAGCCTGTGTGCCACAACTACTGAGCCTGCCCTCTAGAGCCCGCAAGCCACAACTACTGAGCCCGCGTGCCTAGAGCCCGTGTTCCGCAACAAGAGAAGTCACCGCAATGAGAAGCCCGTGCACCGCAACGAAGAGTAGCCCCTGCTCGCCACAACTAGAGAAAGCCCACACGCAGCAACGAAGACCCAACCCAGCCATAAATGAATAAATGAAGAGAGAAAGAAAGGAAGGAAGAAAGAAAGAAAGACCAACCTCCAGAAGGACCCACGCTGCCAACACCTTGCTTTGGAATTCCAGCCTCCAGAAGTGTGAGAGAAAAAAAACCTGTTATAAGCCACCAAGTTTAGGGCACTCTGTTTTGACAGCCCAAGCAGACTAACACAAACCCTGAGAAGGGCGTCTGGCACAGTCAGTGCTGTGTCAACTTGTACCATTAATCGCGTTTGGTGTCTGTCTGATGCTCCCTCAGCAAATACTGAGCACCTGCTGGGCGCCAGGCATGCACCGGGTGGGGACACGGTGCTGTGTGTCTGTCGTGCACGCCCAGCACCCCCCGACCCCGGTCAAACTTCACAGATGACCAGGTGAGCTGACCTGGAGACAACCCTCAGGGATGTCTACCCCGCCCTAAGGGTTTAGTCCCAGCTCAGTCTGTGTCCAGCTTCCGAAAGCCCAGGGGCCAACGTCTGTCCCAAGGCAGAAGGTCACAGCACAATACCAGACGCGCTGAAGGGGCCGACGGACGTCCCTGTGGGGAGCCAAACAGGCCCCCTCCCACGGTGCTCCCCCAGTGGTACCCAGCCTCCTGAGCCTGCACAGCACGCTGTGACCCTGCTCCCCAGAGGGTCTGGCACCTTCCACCCCACCTCCATCTCTTTCCAGGCCCGGCCCCACCCCTCGTGCCAGGTTCCGGCCGGGCGGCATGCGGACACTTAGTGATTTCCATTTTAAGAACACGATGGAGCCAGCGATCTTACAACGCTCGTGTTAATGGCAGCGGTCTGCAGTTTCATTTCACTTTAATAAGAACCATCTGCTGTGAGCAGGCGGCAGGCACGGCCAGCTCCCCCTCCCGGGGCTGCCCCCCTCCCCGAAATCCACCCCCAGAGTCAGGTGGGGGAGGTAGGGGCTCAGATCTGTAAGGAAGGCTGTGCTGGGGCCCCATGGCTTCCAAAGGGCAGGAGCCCCTTGAGGCTGGGGCCAGGGGTGGGACATGCAGTACCCCAGGCCGGTCCCTCTGTGCTCCCCGGCCAGGACTAAAAGCCCTGGGGAAGATCACAGGACCACCCAGCACTGGCCGCTGTAAAACTGATGGGGAGGCGGGGGCAGGGAGCACGAGGCCCTGCCCTTGCACCCACTGTGTTCTTCCTGCAAAGTCCCCGAAGGAGGCAGCTCTGGCTGTGCCGCCACAGGTCAGTCGCTTTGCCTCCTGATGCCTCAGTTTTCACATCTGTAGAATGGGGAAACTGTAACACCCACATCAGAAAGTTCTTGTGAGCACTGAGGCAGTGTGCAAGGGAAGCCCCCTGCAAAAATCACCTGACCCTCATGGTGACCAGGCGCAGGGGGAAGGCTGGTCTCTTCCGCCGCCGGGCATAGTCCAGGGTGGCTGCCAGCTTGACCACCCAGCGGTGGATGGCACTGAGATGAAGGCAGTGTGGGTCACACAGGTGAGTGTCGCCTGGCCCAGGCCTGGGAACATAACTAGCTGTAGCCAAGCTGGGAACAAAGTGCCCCTGGGGTCAGAGAACGAGTATCTCGTCCCCGCCCCACTGGACCAAAGGTGTGCAAGGCCGGACGTAGTGCCAGGGCTACAGGGAGGTCCCATCGGGCAGGGGGATCTTATAGCCGCTCTGGAGGAGCAGCAGGCAGGCGCCCAGCCCCAGGGCCCCTGCCAGGAGCACGGCACCCAGGGCTTTGAGGAAGGAAGTCCTGGTCCGGGTGAAGGAGCCGGGCGCCATGATGCCGAGCAGGGCTGTGCTGACCGTGAGCGTGTAGAGGATGGAGACTCCAGTGTTGAGTGCGACGATCTTGCCAAACTTGGCAAACGGGGCGATGATGCAGAAGAAGAGGGGCACCGTGGCGATGACTGTGGTGAGGGCGCTGGAGACGATGGCCACGCCCACATGCCGCACAGCCTCCAGCGTCCGCCACTGGCGCTGCGAGTGGGCATCCTGGGTGTGGGTGAGAGAAAGCTGGGGCCCCAGACGCAGGAGGGGGTGCCTCCCTGCCTGGGGCTTTGGAGTGGGGGCTTGGACCCGGGATGAACACGCATCGCTGTCCAAGGCCAGCCTTGCTCTCACGGGCTCCCCATTCCACCTCCGTGAACGGGGGTGATAAGAGCACCTGCTCCCTGGGGTTGGCGTGAAGCTGAAGCGGCTCCCCTGCAGCAGCTCACGGTGCACAGCACACAGTAGGGGCGCGTTAAATGTGGCTATGACAACCAGAGCACTGATGATCTGCACAGCAGGTCCTCAAACATGTGAGCCGTGATTGGAACTGATTTCCTTCTGACCAAGAGCAGCTAAATGTATAACCGATTTAATTTACATATTTATGAATGTTTCACACCAACACAATTCCAAACTAAGAAAAGCCAAAAACTTTACGAGACCCAGAGCTAGTTTTGGCACTGGTACACGGGCATGTCCTCCCTAAGCCACGAGGTCCAGTGGGGGCAGGGGTTGGTGGCCTCAGGGTCACGACTAGAAGGGCTCAGACTTGCTTCCCGGGCTCCAGAGTGAGACTTAGACTCAGGGAACCGAGAAGCAGGAAGGGCCCTTGGACATCACCTGGTTCAACCCCTCACGCTCACTCAGGGAGACAGAGGCTGGGGGGA
>NW_020173679.1:7093923-7138783 GCF_003031525.2 Neophocaena asiaeorientalis asiaeorientalis
CCACAGCGATGCTTGGGTGGAGCTGCTTTAGAATTTGAGGCTCCTGGATGTGGAGAATGGCCCTGGAAACTGAGCCTCCTGGAACACATCCTGGCTGGGCATTGGCACCAGGGGTGTCCAGCTACGCTTGGGGGTCCTCACTGGCACCGAGAGGGGAGAAGATTTGCTGGGGAGCGGTGGGGCAGGCAGGGTGCTCACCTCGGCCTGGTGCGGGGGCAGGTTCTCTCCGGCCAGCAGATAGCCCTCGACCAGATGCACGCAGTAATCCACGGAGGAGCCGACGAGGATGGACAGGGAGATGGCTTCCACGGCGCCCATCTCCCAGCCGCTCCAGTACATGACGGTCACCACGAGGCAGACGCTGCCTGCGGGGCGCGGGAGGCGGCGGGGCGGCAGCTTGGACCTGGTCCCACCCATACAGTCCTGGAGGGTTGCTGGACAAATTCTAAGGGCCCCTGGGGAAGGTGGTAACGTCTACGGTGGAGCCCCCAGCTCTGGTGACAGGTGTGATGAGTAGGGCCAGGGCCAGAGAGAGCTGGGTTGGGGGGTGGTGCTGAAAGAGCGGACAAGTGCAGCAACACGTCCCTGGGACGAGAGCTACCACCTGGTGACACCTGGCTCCCCCCGGGGAGCACACGGTCCTATGAACGACTGTGACAGAGGTTCTTTTTGCTTGGGGTGGGGAGTCGGGAAACCTGCGCTGAAAAGACGGGACCGTTAAGGGTGGAGAGAAACCTGCTGACCGGAAGCCACCAGCGAGCCCCCTGCCCACTCCTGACCCCCGGGCCACTTACCCAGGATGCTCAGGAGTACGGGCAACAGGAGCAGCACGTGGGTGGTGAACACGGTCACCGCAGCCACGCAGATGAGCAAGGAGAGGGCCAGGCCGTACAGGGCGCTCTGCACCCCTGGAAGGGAGGGGAGGGGGCCCTCAGCTGGGCTGCACCGGGGGCACCCCCACTCCCCTCACCCTCATGGACCAGAGGTACTGGGGTTATGCAGGTGGGCACCGTCACAGCTAGCTGTGCCGCTCTGGGTGAGCCACTTGACTTCTCTGAGCCCCCATTTCTTCATCTGTAAAATGGGGTAATGATAGTACCTACCCCCTAGGCCTCGTTTGGAGTTTAAAGAGATAACATAGGTCAGGCCTCAGCCAGGGCTTGGCATCAAGAAGGGCTCCAAATGAGAGACCACTGCCATGAGGGCCATTACTTTTTAGGTGGCCAAGGTCAGGATCAGAGAATGTGGCCCCCCAAGCAGGAGGGGACCCAAACTCTGGTCTCTGATCAGCGCTCCCAGCCACTGTGTCATCCCAGTTTCTCCAGGGCTCTCGGCCAGAATTGAGACCAGTGTGGCTCAGACAGGCCAGGTCGTGCCCTTCCTGCTCTAGGTCACCTCCCCGTGTCCCTGCCGCCACCACCCACCCCACCGGGACCCTGTGGGCGGTGGGCTGGGCTGCCGCTTGCCTATGATCTCCATGAAGATCCGCTTCCAGTGCTCACACGTCTGGAAGCCGCGGTGCAGGGCTGAGCCCTCGGGGAGCGTCTTCAGCTGCTGCTGCAGGAAGCTCTCCCAGCGCAGGTAGTCCGAGTAGGTCTGGAAGGAGGACTTGCCCTTGTACGTGGTCTGCGGGGACATGAGCCAGTGAGACAGGCGGGCAGCTGTGGCCCACGCTGCTGCCCTGGTGATAGCTGGTCTGCTCTGTGACAGCTGCAGCTGGCCTCTGGCCACTTGCAAAGAGAGTGTGCTGTGTGAAGGGTGAGCCCATCTGAGATCACTTCCTACCAGCCTCTGGGTGCACGTGTGACTCTCACAGCAGCGGCAGGTCCCCATTCAAGCAAAGTCCCCATCCCTTTCCAACAGAACCACCTCCAACTTCCAGAGCCCCCCAGCTCCGTGTCCCACCCTCGGCCCACGCTGTCCCTCTGCCCTCTGCACAGCTTGCTCCCACCCCTCCTTCAAGCCTCGTGAGGTTTCCGTCTCCTCTAGGAAGCCTTCCTTGATGCCCCAAGATGGTCATCTTCTGGGCTCTGCGAGTCCTCGGTGCTTCCCCATCACAGTTCTTGTCACTGCCCGGCAACCTGGCCCTCCTCTCCTGGCTGAACTGTGAGTCCGGGAGGGCAGGTGACCTGTCTGGTTCACGGCGCCCAGCTCTGGAACGTTTCTATATGTTACCTCGCTGGTCCAGTCCTGCTCTCCCTGAGCACAAACCAGTGTACGGCGTGTCTGTGTGCACGTGTGTGTCTGCGTGCTGGTGGGGGAGGCTGAGCAGGGATTCTCTCCTCCAACTGTCTGCGGCTTCGGCCTTTTTGAAAAAGGAGGGAAATTCAGACGCCGGCCACAACATGGATGGATGTGAAGAACGCTGTGCTAAGTGAAACGAACCAAACACGAAAAGAACAGCGCTGTGGGATTCCGCCGCTGTAGTCAAATCCATGGGGGCAGAAAGCAGAGTGGTGGCTGAAGGGGGTGCCTGGGGAGTCCGTGTTTCATGGGGACAGTTTCAGTGTTGCAAGATAAGAAGTTTTACAGATGGATGGTGGTGACAGTCGTACAATGCTGTGACTATGCTTAGTATTACTGAACTATACACTTGAAGATGGCTTAAATGGCCAATTTTATCATGTATATTTTACTACAATTTTAAAAAACTACGTGGGGCTTTGAAGGGGTGTCTGCGTTAGCCTGGGGCTCACTGAGAGCTTGGAGGGGGTCTGGGTCCTCCTCGTGGTGGCCAGGGGTTTGGCTGCTCGCGCAGTGCGTGGCACAGGTGGTGGGACAGAAAGTAGGGCTGGGGCCGAAGAACAAGAATCGCCCTTGTCACATGAATTCTCGTTCCCCAACACCTTCACGTGACTGACCTACCCTAGCTTCTCGATGACTGCCAGAGGGCGGGCAGGGAGCCGTAACCCTAATCTTTAGAGGAGGAACTGGAGGCTAGAGGGGATGAGTGCTTTGCTCAAGGACACAGAGCGCAGCAGGATCAGAGCCAGGACTGGACCCCGGGGCTCAGCACGGAGACAACAGGGGCAGACCTGGCAAGTCTCACAGTGCCAAGTGCTAGGGCCAGGCCCGCAATGCCCAGGTCGGGGACGTGCGTGTGTGCAAGTGTGTATATGTGTGTGCACATGTGTGTCCATGGGTGTCTCCTTGGCAGAGCCTAGGGGGTGAGAGAGGAAGCAGTGAGGTGTCGAATGGCTGGTCCCCTGTCTTCCGATCTCTCCTGGGGGCGCCCAGCACGGGGGCTCTGTGGTCCCAAACCTGCCCCCTCACAGTGGCAGAGGGGAGCGTCCTGGACTGTCACCTGTCCCCGGAAAACGATGTGGACCTCGGGCTGTCGGGGAAGGAGGGTGGTGGGGGGTGGGTGGCGTCCCGTGTGGCAGAAACGCCGAGCTTGGCAGTCAGACGGCTGGTTTAGCACTTGCTGCCGACGCTCACCAACCCCGTGGCCTTGGGCAAAGCAATTTCACCCCTCTTGGCCTCAGCCGGCCCTCTGCTCTGGTCTGGGACGAGGTCCGGGGATCCGTGGTGACACTGCGCTCTGTGAGGTCAGCACACCGCCCTGCACCCGGCGGCCCACCCGGGGCTCACCGACTCGAAGGCCATGGAGACCCACTGCACTCGGCCATCCTTGACGCCCACGGCCCCGTGTGACAGCTGCCCTGGGAGCAGGTGGGGCTCAGGCAGCTGCTTGCACTCGGGGTGCAACATCTGCAGGAAGGAGGAGATGCTGTAGCCTGCGGGGAGAGGGGAGAGGTGGGTCGGGGCGGGGACCCGGGAAGGGAGCACCTCTTCCCCCCATCCTGCCTGCGCAGGTGTACTTACCCAGCTGGGTGTGTACGCACAGGGGCGCGCACCCTTCCCCCAACCTCCTAGTTTAAAAAGCGTCTGAAACCACTGGCAATGCCATCGGGAAACCTACAACACCCATTAGCCGTCAGGGCAGAAACTGACATCTCGTTCCTTCTCAGGAAGAGCCCCGGCCGGACCCAGGTCATCGTCTGTGCCGGCTCCCGGCCTCGCTCCCAGTTCCGGAAAAGCTCCTCCTGCAGGTGCGCCCTGCACACCGCACACCTCCCCACATCCGTGCGGCTCTGCGCCGGTTCACCTTTAGGCACGAGCCCACTCTCATCTGGAAGATTCGCACGCCCCCCCACCCTAGTGTGGACACACATAAGCTTGGACGCATGTCTGCAGACGCCCTCACGCCAGGCACATGCGCCCTCGGGGCTGTCCACCCTCGGGTCCCCCACACACACCTGAGGGCAGGCACTGGGCCCCACCCGGCTTCACCAGCTCTGAGTTCCCCGCGATGGCCTTGCAGAGGCGACACAGGTGCCCGATTTCTTTGAAGAGGTCAAAGCTGCTGTCGTAGATGACGCTGCCCTTTCCCAAGGAGACACAAGCCAGCGCGACTGCTCAGTGAGTCGGGAACTCAATCCTGGGCCCCACCCCCGGGGAGGAACCTCGGGCAGCTCCTGCTACCGTCGTCGCCAGCACTTGGAGCCCTCTGCCTGGTCACCCGCGGTCCTGCCCGAGCCTGCTCTGCCCTGCCCCCGGCAGCACCTCTGCTGCCACTGCTGCCCACCTGCACGGGCCCCCTCAGCCTCCCCTCCTTGATCTTATTCACCACGCGCTCACCTGGGCTCCCTGCCTTCCCCTCTCCCTTGTCCTCCAGCGCAGGCCTCCTCTCCTCCCCGCCTCCCCACCCCTCCTCTGAACACCTGCGGACTCCCGGTCCAGACTGGACAGATCTCCTCTGACCCCACCTGGCTCCCGAATTACCTTCTGTCTGAAACCCTGTACACCCAGCCAGGCTGACTTCCCAAGGCAGGGGTCATGACCAAGGGTACCGACGTCCACGGTCCTTCCCACCATGTCTCAGTACCCAGCAAGTGCCAGGCACAGACCTAGTCACACCTCCGTGTCAGTTCCTCTCCCGTCCAATGCCCAAGAGCCCAGCCCTGGCACAAACATGTACAAGTGGGGGAGACCACCCCAAGCGAGGGCACCATGGCCGAGGCACGCAGCAAGGGCTGTGGCACAGGGAGGGCCCCGTGCAGGAGGAGGAGGGCAGGGAGGCTTTGCACACCCGTACTGCCCTCCCCTCTGTGCCACCCCTAATGATGTGGGGCCGCTGGCTCAGGCCCCACTGTACCCAGATTCCTGGGCGATCCTAAGAGCTCAACGCTGCTCAGTCCTCAAGAGAAACGGTGCCGCGTAGCGGAGCCTGTGGGCCAGGTGAGCAGCCAGGGAGCCGAGAGGGGGTGTGCGGAGCCGGGCCGGCGGGCCCTGGGCTGGCGCTAGCTTGCAAGCCTGGTGTGGCCGGGCCCTCTGGCATCTGCCCAACGTGGGCACGCGTACCGGGTCTCCGATGACATGGTTGTCCACCTGCCGTGTGCGGTTGATGCCAACGATGCCAAAGACCACGAAGACCATGGCCCCTGTGTCCACGAGCGGCCGCACCGCCGGCTTCCCGCAGCCCGTGTTCACGCAGGGGTTGAAGCCGAAGGTGGCAGAGGGGCGGGCCTTGGGCGCTGTGGAGGGAGTCACAGCTGTATGGGAAGGCGGGGCCCAGCCTCCCAAGGCCCCGCCGCGGCCTCCCCGCGTGTACCTTTCTCGCTGGGCACGTAGAAGAAGCCTTTGGTCGGCCCATCGGGGCTGGAGCCGAGCAGGCAGCCAGGAGGGGCCGCACACACACGCCCGTGGAAAGGGGGCTTGTGGGACTGGGCAAAGTACAGTTTCCTGTGGAGGCAAAGGAGGCGAGGCCAGGACTGAGGCCAGGAAGGCCAGGAGCAGTGGGGGAGGGGAGGCACAGGCGGCCGTGCGCAGGGGCTGGAAGAGCGCAGGGGACGGACTCGGGCTCCCCCAGCACAGGGATTTAATCTTAGGTTCAGCCCTGGGGTTTGGACACCTGTTCTAGTCCCGCCCCTGCCAAGGCCCACCCTGTGGTCCTGCTCAAGGCACTTCCCCTCTCTGCATGTGTCTCCTCGCCTGTGGCAGGAGGGGTGGAAGAGACCAGTAGCTTCCAAACGGTCCTCAAGGGGCCCCAGGGCTAGCCCTGGGGGTCGGTGCTCAGAAGCCCCTGCCCCACTTTAATCTGAACAGTGACAGAGCCTCAAGATTCTGTTTGAAGAAAGGATTCCACGGTTAGCTTATTCACCACTGGACTTGATGTAGCTCAAGGCTCTTTCTGGAATGTTCTAAGCTCAGCCAGGCAGCCTGACCCCAGTGGCTACTGTATATATATGTGCAGCGTGAGCCCGACCATGGAGGGGAGGCAGAGGGACCCCCTCATGCCCCGAGCCGAGGTGTGCCAGGCCAGAAGGGCCCAGGGAGCCCACCTTGGTCATCCCCCTGCCCCAGGCATCAGCCTCGTGTGGGCGTTCAATGTCCTGAGGCCAGGCCCTGTCAGAGACCACGGGTCCCTGGTGTCACCAGTGCAGGCCCCACGCTGCTGCTCTCTGGACCACAGCAGCGGTGCGCTCTTCCTTTCAGAGCACGTATCGTAATTTGCAATGACTCCGTGCTGTTTCCCGAGGGCAGGAGCCACATCTGTCTTGTTTCCCATCCGCAGCACTAGCCCCGTGCCCGTTCACAGTCGGTGCTCAGTGTTAAATGAATGAATGGATGAGAGACAGGCCCTCGGCTGACACAGCCTCAATGGTCAGAACGTGGCGGGGGGAACCTGGGAAAAGATGGCCCCAGCTGGCTCAGAGACCCCCGGGGCACGGAGTGCAGTTGATCATTAGGTGATCACGGGCACTTACTTCATGCCAGGCACCAGGTAGGGCGTGCGTATTCAGTAGGTAAAGACAACAGACATGGGCTCTCTCCCATCACCTTACAGTCCGAGGGAGGGGGGACATTCAATAATTGTTTTCTGAATTAACTGTAGGTATTGCGAGTGTGGATAGTGCCTCGGAGAGGAATGCAGAGTGCACTCATTCATTCATTCATTCATTCATTCACTTAGCAAGTGTTTCCTGAGCACCCGCTACATAGCACTAGGTGAGGGGACACAGCACAGAACAGTAAGCTGCTCACGTGGGATGCCTGCGTGCTCCTGAGCAAGGACAGGTAATAAGCCAGCAGGTCAGTATGATTCCAGGTGGTGGCAGAAGCCAGAACGAGAGCAGCGGGGTGATGTATGGGGAGAGGCGGGTGCGGCTATTTTCGCCGGGGAGGGAAACCTTGTTGGGGGTGGGTAGGCATCTGGGTAAGGACCTGAATCTTGAGAACAAGTCAATCCCGGGAGGAGCTAGGGGAAAGCAGCCTAGGCCCAGGGAACAGCAAACGCAAAGGCTCTGAGTTGGGAACTGCTTGGGTGCTGAGGGGCCAGACAGCCGCTGCGCCTCCCGCGGGAGCCATGCAGAGGGAAGACCGCAGGTGGGGGGCCGAACTGCGGGCCTGGCGTCTTGGTGTCCCCCGATCCCCAGTCCTGGGCAAGAAGCGTCTGAACAGATGGGTAGAAACGGACTGGGGTTTCTGAAAGGTGTGGGAGGGGCAAACGGGTGGGCCGGGCTGGTGGAAACCAACTTATCTGCGAGGCTGTTACCGGGTGTGCTGGTGCTCCTTGGCGGCCACGTAGAAGCTAAAGTCAAACTTCCAGCCCCGCTTGGTGTCGCAGGCCAAGGTCGTCACCATCCACCTGCCGGAGGGGCTCGCCGCCTGGAGCAGCCCTACTGTAGACATACAAGCGGTCAGCTTCTTGGTGAAGTTACCAAAAGGCGCTCTATACACCTAAGCAGTGGATTGACAGAGACAAGACAGGTGACTCTGGGAGGCTGCCTTGGCCTGGGCCCAGCCTCAGGCTCGGTCCCCTCCCTCCTTGGAGCGCTCGCTGCCCCCTGCCCCCATTCCAGCCCCCAGAGTCGGGGGGTAGAGCCCTGGGCAGAGGCGCAGGAGGCCTGGGTTCAAATTTAAAGACAGAGCAAATCCATCCCTACCTCTCTGAGCCTCAGTCCTTCCTTCAACTGAGGATCTACTCCAGGCCAGGCCCTGAGCTGGGCTCTGAGGGTGTGGCTGTGAGCCAGACGGGCTTGGTCCCTGCCCTCCTGGACCTGCCAATTACGATGGCTTCAGATTCTTTGAAGGGCCTTGAATTAACTATTAGGCCGATAAGGCACAGAACGAATGCGGCAGTGGAAGAGGAGGCCAAACTGGTAAGGATGGCCAGGATAGGGTCCCAGGAGGAGGTGACATTTAGGCTGAACGGCGAGCCAGCCACGCATGAAGCTGGAAGGAAAGCCCTCCAGGCAGCGAGAACCGCAGTGCAAAGGTCAGAGCCAGGGAACGCCTCACACACCCCATCTTTCGAATGGAGATATAAACCCCGAACAAATGAGGTGACATGTGTAACTGTCACCCTGGAGGTGTGACATGTTAAAGAAACACAAATGATTCCTGAGAGGGAAAAATCAGAGGCCTGGGTTGGCCCTGGGAGCCCCTTTTCTGGGGCGCTAGAACAGACGGCTGAGAACAACAACCTAACTAACAGCTCCCATTTTACTGGGCACTTACTACGTTCCAGATGTTACAGAACGCACAGGCCTTGCCTCACGTACCTCCAACATCCCTGGCTGGTACCTTTCATGTCCCTGTATCACAGATGAGGAAACTGAGGCTCAGAGAGACTACATAATCTTCCCAAAGACGTACAGGTTATAAATGGCAGAGCCAGGACTCGAACCCAGGCCTGGCTGACTCGGCAGCCCGTGCTCTCACCACTCTGCAGGTCCCTGCCGCAGGCCTGGCTGACGGCGGGAGAGGGTCCTCACCTGCCTGGAGCAGCTCCATCCTCGCAGGCCCTGCCTCCACCCCCATGTGGCCAGTGCCCACCAGTGTGGCACTGAGGGCCCCCTCCCCTGGTAGTGGCAGCTCACTTAACGACAGCCAGGCTCACCTGGAAGGAGGGCACCTCCCCGTCCCCAGAGGACACGGTCTGCCAAGGGCCAGGCAGGCTGGCGTTGAGGGAGAACCTGTAGACAGCCGGGTGGCCTTTGCTCTTCACCTTGGAGACGTACACAGTGCCCGGGGAGTCTAAGGACAAATGAGGGGAGGAGGAGGGACAATCACCTCGACTGGCTTCCCCTAACCCTACAACAGCCCAGCCTCTGCTCTGTTGACTGAGGAGCTGGGCCTGACCTTGGGGTCATCTCTGAATGGTGGCTCTGTTCCTCTCTACCGGACCGAGCCCATGGCAATGACGGGGGACTGGTTGTTGGCGGTGGACACTGGATGGGGTGGAGGTATAGATGGAGGGGAGGTGGTGGTGGACACTGGATGGGGTGGAGGTACAGATGGAGGGGAGGTAGTGGTGGACACTGGATGGGGTGGAGGTATAGATGGAGGGGAGGTGGTGGTGGACACTGGATGGGGTGGAGGTATAGATGGAGGGGAGGTGGTGGTGGATACTGGATGGGGTGGCAGCACGGGTAGAGGGAATGACAGTGATGGTGGGAGCCATGGTGTGATGTGCCAGTAGGAACTAGGGTAGTGGAAGTGACGCCAACAACGATGCCCCAGGCATGGCGTGAACGGTGGGGGTGTGTTGCTGGTGAGGATGGTGGGCACAGAGGGGTGACAATGGCCGTGTGATGACAAGGACACGCAGAACTGCCCCATGTGGGGGGTTTATTCCCACATGCACCCTGGCATCCCACATCTGATGGAGACCCCAGCAGGGATAAGCCAGCCTCCAGTGTTCAGGACACCCCTGCCCTCCCCCAGACACTCAGAATGGATCTGGCACACAAGGCAGGTTCACAGTGCACCACAAGCCAGGCTGGCGTGGTGGCAAGAAGGGATCGCCCTGTTCTGGCTGAAGAGAGCTGGTGGGACGAAGGACAAGGGCCTCAGGTTCACCCCCGCACCGACCCTTCCACGGTGACCCAAGAACACAGGCTTTTGTTCCCGAAGGGGAATCAAACCATGGATTTAATGTGCTCTCCCCACAGGGCCCCTGCACCCTTGTACCAGGACCCCCCACTGTCCCACCCAGCCAGTGCACACTGCCCACTGACCCTGTAGGGCGGCCTCAGGCCGGCCGGCCCAGGACACCCCCGAGCCCCGCTTCTTCTCCAGGGACGTCCGGATGTTCTGCAGGCTGTGGGGCTTCTCCTGGAACAGACCTACCCATCCCCCCCAACCCCCGCACCGTGTCAGACAGCAGGGCCTCCCTGACGGGGCCGGCCAAGGCTGGGAGACAGACGACCTGAGGGACATGGGCCCCAGGGCCCTCAGCTTGGGAAGGGGGTGGTATCAGGGGTCTGAAAGAAACTAGATGGAACTGAAGAAAGGCCAAATGCTGAATTTACAAGAATCTTGAGGCAAAGGAAAGGAACCTGCCAGCCCCATCCAGGGAAGGACACTCGCAGCCTACCCTACTCATCCTCACCACGCCTCACTTCCCTCCTCTGTCAAGTGGGATGACACCCAGAGGGTACCTCCAGAGGGTGGGTGAGGGACAAAAGGGGATGCTGCATCTCCTGCGCTTAGCAACGTGTCTGGCTTGTGATGAATGCTTGATAAATAGGGATAATTAGAAATGGCATGTTATCAACTAGCAGAGATAGGGGAGACCTCCTGTTTCGCCCCAAGCAAGCAGAGGTTCAGGGAGGTTACATGACCTTCAGGGGAAGTGAGAGCCCCATCAGGATCGGTCTTGTCTGCCCCTAAAGCCGAAAATCTTTTTGCTACAGCCTGAAGGGCCCCTTTAAGAGGCAGTTCAGAGGCTAAGAGATAGAGAGGGGCTGGGGCTGGACTCTGGCTGGGGTCCTGGCCCTTCTCCAGATGTTTCCAGGAACTTCGGGACCATCCCAGGGTTTGTCCATCTGTGAAGTGGGAGCAGACAGGCCCTGAGGGACAGTGGGAGGCCTTACAGCGGCAGTGACATTGGAGCGAAATTCGATGCCCAGGCAGGTGGGAGAGGAGCAGGGATGTGGCCAATTTAGGAGGGGCTCCTCGGGCACCTCTGTGAGCTGCAGCCAATTATCATGCATTCGGCTAATGCCATTTACCAAGGGGAAGGCCAGGTTAATCTGAACACCACCCTAATTACATGAAGGCAATTACAGCAGTCAGCGGGTCTTCCCCCGGGAGCTGGAAGCAGTCACCCAAGCGTCTTCTCATTTGGTTTCTAACCACTCGGCAAAGCTGTATGACCTTGGGTCGACTTCCCCCGCCCCAACTCCAACCTCAGGCTCCCCTCTGTAAGACGAGAGCCTGGATCAGACTAACTGTAAGGCAAGCAGACATCTTTATCTCACCTCTTAGCTCATCCCCGGCACGCGCTCCATCACCAAGTCCTGTGGGTTTCACCTCCTAAAAACCTCGTGTCTTCACTGTCACCATCGGCCACACCGGCTCCAGCCCCCACTGTCTCTTGTCTAGATGACTGCACGAGACTCCCACCTGGGTTCCCAGCCACGCTCCACGCTGGCCCTTCTCTGCTTAAAGCCCTCCACTGGCTTCCAGTGCCAATTACGATACAATCCAGACTCCTCACTGTACCCCAGCAGGCCCTGGCCCAGCCCGCCTGGCTAGCCTTAGCTCCTGCAACTACCTCCATCAAACTTGGCCCTGGTCTCTCCCATTCTGGTGCTCGCCTCTGCCTAGACCGCTTCTCTCCTCTCCTCTCCCAGCTTGGTCAACTCCTTCCCTCCCTCCCTGCCACCCAGGCAGGCTCAGTCTTGCCTTAGACATTCCCTCCTCCAGGAAGAAGCCTTCCATGATGCTGAGCTCCCCAGTCACCCTCCTTTTAGTCCACCACAGCTCAGATCTACTATTATATGGCCTGCCCCAGCAGTGGAATGAACTCCCTGAGCTCGAGAAGCCTGTCCTGCCCACTGCGGCCTCCCCAGCACCAGCACAGCTGGCACCCAGTAAGTATTCGTTTAATGAAACGTGAAAACACTGAGGCTTAGAGGTGGGGTGATTTGCCTGAGGTCATACTGTGATGCGGAGCCTGGATCTCACATCTCTTGTCTTGGAGATGTGGACTCCAAAAGGGTCAGGGGCCCACAGGGGACACCCTGGCAGGAAACCCTCACCTGAACAGGTGATGCAGGAGATGCCCTCGGCGCTCAAGTTGTACTTGAGGTCTAGCAGCACCTGGATGTTGGTATCCGGCCGGAAGAGCAGCGGGGCCCGGCTGGCGGGGCGGAGCCGGCTGGCGAACACCAGGGACAGGATGAGGATGGAGACAAAGAGCCCTGCGAGGAAAGGATGCTGCGCTAGGCAGGGCTGGGGCCAGGGGTGGGGTGGGGTGTGGGCATTCGCAGCCAGGGCTTCCAGAGCCCTGGGAAAGAGCTGCTCCCTCTATGGGGACGGGAGGGGGAAGCGGGGGACAGGTATCCCAAGGGAGCAGGCAAAGGCCCAGCGTGCCAACCTGTGGGTGAGGCTGCTAGGGGTCCGTCCCTTGGAGGTAGGGGCCGGTTGTTACACGTGTAATTGGTGGTCAGACTGTAAGCTATAAGCTCACATTCCTGGACAAGAACCAGCCACCATCTTAGAGCCCTTAACAGTTTATAAACAGCCAGCATATCCACTCGATCTTACACAGACCTGAATACAGTCAGTGATGATAATAATAGTAATAGGAGCACTTAACTTTCATTGAGCACTTACTACATGCCTTGCACTGGGCTAAGTTCTTTACATACACTGTGGCTTTCCTCACAACTGCCTTAGTAGATAGATACTATTCTTATCCTCACTTATAGGACAGGGAACAGAGGCTCAGACTAACTGGCACAGTCAAGGTGACACTGCTAGTACACAGCAGAATTAGGATTCCAACTTAGCCAAGCTGGTCTAAGTCCAGAGCCCAAGCACTGGGCGCTCTGCTCTGCTGCCCAGCCTCACGACTGGCACATAGTAGGTGCTCAATAAGCAACAGCTATCGTGGAACCAGCTTTATTCTACACAGGAAGTGGGGTAAAGCTCCGAGAGTGAGGGACACCAGCCCAGGTTTCTGACCTCTAGCTCATTTGGGGAACAGGAGTGGGCTCCCAATGCCTGCACGTTCTTTGCATGGGGTGGGGTCTGTCCCCCATGCCTTAGGCACTGGGAGAAGCTGCAAGATGGGAGAAAGGAGAGTGGAGAGCCCACTTACCCACAATCACCCAACGGCTCTTGACGGCCGACCACAGGACCCAGTGGTGCAGCAGCTCCTGCAGCTGGGCGATGAGCTGCCCCCGGCTGCCCCCATCGGGGGCTGGCTGCAGGCCCTTGGGGGGCACAGACACCAGGGACGCGTCTCCCAGCTCCAGCGACACTGCCGGGGCAGAGCAGCGGCCTGTCAGAGGGCCAGCCCAGAAGCGGGTCAGAGCCCACCCTGGTCCCTGCCCTCTCCAGGGAAGCCCAAATGCTCGATGGGGATCTCGTCCTGCCCCGCCCTCAGGACAAGCCTGTCCTCATACCAGCTCGCCAAGGGCTACTTCCCCTGGCCGAGGCAGCCCCTGGGTCCCAGCTGGCTCAGCGGGAGGCCCGCACCAGCTCTCACCTGGCTCCTCCTCCACATTGAGCAAGGGGATGTCATCATCCAGGTAGGGCATGGGGCCCTGAGCAGGGCTGCCCCCAGCCCGCTCAGCAGCAGCAAACACGTCCCCGGGGAAGTGCAGGGAGCTCCTGCAGCCACACTTCTGGTGGCAGCTGTGGAGACAGTGGGAGGAGGGGGTGAGTCCTGGGTGTCCAGGGAAGGAGGCGAAGGTCCCGGCTACATGTGAACCCAGGTATCACACCGCTGCTGACAGCTCACATAGGACACTCATCACAGGTTTCCAGGAGCCTGCACCTGAGTTCTCTCTAGCACCATCTCTCCTGGGGCCCTTGGGTGCCACTCTTCCTCTGGGGACACAAATGGTGACAGCAGCCATTACCCAGGGAGAGGGGATGGTGACTCGCAGCCCAAGCATCAAGGTGACCAAAGCAGGGGAATCGTGTCTCCCCCATCGTGTGCCCAGGGACCTGACACCAGGAGGACGGGGAAGCGGGGCTGGGCTGAGGACACAGCTGAGGCCTCGGCTGGAGTGAATGTGAAGGAGACAAGGCTCACCCTAGGGACTGCGGACAAGAACAATGCACACGGTGAATGTGCCAGGAATACTACATGCCAGGCAGTGAGGAAGATTCTCTCACTAATCCTCACGGGGTTACATGTACCCATTATATAGAACAGGAAGCTGAGATGCAGAGAGGTTAGGTAACATGTTCAAGGGTCCGCAGCCGCCAGGCAAAGAGGCTGAGGCTGGAGCCCAGGACTGGGAAGACTGCTGCGTCCACTGCCCCAGACTGGGGGGCGGGACAGGGCGGGCTTAGTTGCTGTCTCTGTAGAGATTAGAAACAAGCAGCCCTTTACCCAAGACACTTTGCTTCTATGTCACAAAACTGTCATAGAAATAGTCAAATCTGAATGTCTATAGTGCAGACCGCTATGCCTCGGCCAGAGTGCCCTTGTCCAGTGCCCAACCCGTACCACCATACATGGTGGCCCTGAAGCAGGGGGTATGTGTGGGAGAGCTGAGTGTGTCCCAGGCCTGAGTCTGAGCTCTTCGCTGCCCCTCCTTGGCTCGCCATGGTCAGGTGGACACTGTCATGGACCCCTGACAGTCCTGCCCTTGCATGCCCTGCCCCAAGCCCAGACCTTCCATCATTCCTCAGGACTCCCAACCCAGGCAGCCACCCAGGCTGGATTCCATTTGGTCACTGTCTCCGCCACCGCCCCCGCCCCCCACCGCCACTGACCACCTGGCCCACGAGACCCCCAAACCCCTAGAAACTTCAGCAGCGGCTCCGGGCTGATCCATTCAACTCTGCACACCACTCACTGCACCTAAATATCGTTCCTCTCCCAAGATGAGAACCTTGAGGACATTTAACGTGGCGGCTAAGAGCATGGGATCCAGAGTCAGATTATGTGGTCTAAATCTCAGCTCCACTGCCTATTAAATGGGTAACCTTGAGAAAGTTGCCCAACTGCTCCAAGCCTCTGTTTCCTTGTCTATAAAATGGGTGAAATAAGAGAACCCAGCTGCCAGGGTCCTTGGGGAGGGTGGCAGTAAGATCTCGTACGAAAGCTCATTGCCCACTTCCTGGCACATAGCAGGTGGTCAGATGTAACTACTGGACAGGCTTCTCTTCTTCCTCTGCTCCCCCAGTAGAGCCCAGCATAGGACTGGGCATACAGAGGGCGCTCAATGGTGAATCACGAGGCTCTTGGGAGATAGGAGGGTGTGCTGAATGGCCCCCCAAGGGCCTGCTATGGATATTCTGTGAGAGGAGGACACGCCCCCCTGCCTGGCTCACCTGGTCTGGCAGGCGCTCTCCAGCGGTGCCATATAAAGGCTCCAGATGCCCAGGGCAGCAGGCATGGTGAAGAGCACAGCCAGCCAGCAGCAGGACACGATGAGAGACATGAACAGGCCAAAGTCGTGGACGGCCGGGATCTGGCAATGGGGAAGTAGAGGAGGGATGTGGGACTACCAGGCCTGGAGCCCAGGGAGCCTGGGGACTCTGCAGCGAGGCACTCAGGACCCCCAACCACCCTCAGACTGAGGCAGGATGAGGAGGCCGGGGCTGCTGGAACAGAGGCACTGGCCTAGGAGGTGGTCAGAGGGCCGGGCTGGTGCCAGGGGCAGGGCAGGGGAGGAAGAGTCCCACCTCTGGTCCACACTGCAGCCCTCTGCCCGGAACAGTGCTCAGCACAGAGCAAGCGCTCCATAACTGTTATTACATGAAGGACAGAGGAAGACGTGCCCTGTTGGAGCGGGCCACGTGTCAGCGAGGGGGAAGGGAGGGAAAGCTGCTGTGATGGGAATAGGGAGGCTGGGTGTGCTCCCTGCGCAGGGTCACAGGGACCTGCACGGGGTGTGGCAGTCAGAAGGAAACCGTAGCCCACAAGCAGACAGGCCTTCACTGTTTGTGAAACACTTTCACAATCATCTCATGTCAGACCCTGATGATCCACACGTGAGGAAAGTGAGGCTCAGAGAGGTTAAACAACCTGCTGAAGGCCACACAGCCAGAAAATGGCAGAGGTGGGATGTGAACCCAGCTCTGCCTGTTTTCTGGATGTGGTTCTCTAGGAAGGCCTGGAGAATCCCAAAGCACCTAGTGGTTTCTAGATAGGATCCTCAGCCCAGGTCATAAAACCTCTCAGATTCAGGCAGGCTCACTGTCCTCTAGGCTCTGTTGGCACCAAGGACCTGGCCTAAGATCCTTCCCCTGAGCCCAGCTCAGACGTGAAGGAGCGTGGGGTCCGCGAGAGAAAAGTGAGTGTGAGGCGTGACCATGTGGCGTGAAGCCAGTGGGTGGAGAGGGCCCTGGACCCCGGTCAGGAGACATGGGCAGGCTCACCACTTACCAGCCGGGGGCCTCTGGAAACCGCCAAACGCCCTTCAGGACAGAGGTTGTTTCAGTAAGAAACACTATTTGTATTATTATAATTCTCCCATTTGTTAAGTTCTGGTAATGACGACGAGTAGCAAAAATGGACTCTAAGCGGGGGAGGGGTAAATTGGGAGATTGGGATTGACGTATACACGCTACTATATAGAAAATAGATAACTAATAAGGACCTGCTGTAGAGCACAGGGAACTCCACTCAAGACTCTGAAATGGCCTATATGGGAAAAGAATCTGAAAAAGAGTGGTTATGTGTAAATGTATAACTGATTCACTTTGCTGTACACCAGCAACTAACACAACATCGTAAATCAACTATACTCCATTAAAATTTTTTTTAAAAATGAGAAAAGAATGGACTCTAGGGACATGGCAGGAGCCTTGAGGCAGAGGCTGCGTGGCCCCAAGAGAAGGCGCGGGTAGGAAGAGCAGAGACCAGGGGCCAGGTGTGCACGGGAGGGACGGGGAGGTCAGGTCGGGGCGGGGGGAGGGCGGGCTCCCACCTGGGAGAAGACGTTAGCTGCATACGCGGCAGCCGTGGTCAGGGAGGTGAAGAAGGTGGCCTTGCCCGCCGTCTGGATGGTATGGATCATCCGCAGCTGCGGGTCTTCCAGGTGGGTGGCCTGGCGGTAGGTGTTGATGAATACAAAGACGTCGTCCACGCCTGTGGGAGGGAGCCCCGGGCCAGCAGGGCTCAGGATCACTCTGCTGTGTCCACGGTCAGACCCAGCCTGGGCCAGGAACCCAAGCCCCACCCTCCATGCTCCTTGCTCCTCACCCCCGTCCCCACCAGCACCAGGCCCTTTCCTCCAAACCTCAGCCCCCTTCCCACTTTTCCCACCATTCTTAACCTCCACCCAGAAAAGCTACCCATTCCTTCCACCCCGTGGGGGCTCCACCTATCCTATGCCAAGGATCACCCACCACGCATATTCTACCCACCCACCACCCCAATTCCAAGGCTCCGAGGTCTGGAAGGGGACTTTTTGGATCCCCCATGGAAGCCAGGCTTTGCCTCCTGGAAGAAGGCCCTTTTGGGGACAGAGTTCCCAAGTTCCCAAGGCCCATTACCATGGCAACAGAGGCAACTCACCAATGCCCACTATCACGAAGGCAGCCACCCCATTGAGGATGCCCAGGTACTGGATACCAAAGACCACATGGTACAGGAAGAGTGCCACCAGGCAACTGAGGCCGATGCTGGCAATTCCGAAGAAGGACAGGAACACTGGGCAGGGCAAGAGGCACAGGGGACGGATAGAGTGGGTGGACCCAGAGGAACGCACCTCTTCAGTGCCCCTGGCCCCTGCTGGGTCCTGCCTCACACCCCCCCAACCCCAGGGAGTACCTCTACCACCCCACCTGAGCCCAGCACAGTTTTCTGCACCCAGAGAAGGGGCTGGGCAGGAGGGCTGAGGGGCAAATGAAGCCATTTTTGAGTAGGTTCATCTTTGCAGAACTTGTCTCAAGTGCTAGTGGGGAATTATTATATATTTACATCTGTCACCCCAGTAGACTAGAGGTTCCATGGGGGTAGGAAGTGTGTCTGTGATGTTCACCATGTGTCTGGATCCCTGGCACCTTAGAGCATCTGGCACATAGTTGGTGCCCAGTTAATATCTGTTACATGGATGAATGAATGTCTTTTCCATTTTTGAAGGTATGACCAATCTCTCATTCACTTGAGCAACCGAGAGTACCTACTGTATATGCAGAAAGAAGCAGCTAGGGTATATGGGGAGATGGTGGTGGAAAAGTAAACTGGGGGACTAAGGGCATCTGACTGGGACTATAGAACAGGCTACAGAATAATTCATAAGGTATCCGATACTCCAGACTCCCCAACACTTATCAGCAAGTTTATCGGCAAGAAAAAGATGGTCAAAGGGAAAAAGGTTCAACTGTGGGAGGTCATGGGGATGGGGGCCCTTGGGCATGGCCCAACCTGCCTCTGAACCTCAGTCTACTTGCCTGGGGTTAGAAGGTGATGTCTGAGCACCCCTCCCCCCACCAGTTCTGACATAGTGGATTCAAGACCATTTCTGGCATTCCTGAGCAGGAAGGCTTTGTCCAGAGAGAAGCACACTGGTAGAAGAGAAGGGGCTGGCTCCACGTGGGGCTTTTGAAGAAACCCTACCTGAGCAGGAGGTGAGAATGTAGACGAGGGCGGCAATGCAGCTGCTGCTGATGAAGGCCAGGAGCATGTCATTGTTGAAGGTTCTGCGAACCTCGTAATCAAAGAGGTCCGTCCCCCCATACAGAACCTGCACTTTGCTGAAGGAGGGAGGACACAGAGAGAGGAAAGACGGAGTGGATCAGAGACAGAGGACGTCTGGGAGCCATCCATCTCACCAGTGTCTCTTTACCTTGGCCATACATTATGATCACCTGGGGGACTTCCAAAACTCCTGATGTCCAGGCCATACTCTAGACAAATGAAATCAGAATGTCTGGGGTGGGACTGAATTATCAGTGAGGTTGAGGCCACTGCTCTACACAAATAATAATCAATTATAGCCAAATTCTATGTCACCTTCCAATTCTCAATTATCCACAGCAAAATTCTAAATTCAAACCAGCTTCCAGATGCTGTTTTACACCGCAAGTGTGCATTTAACAGCAGTTGTTCTTAATAAGTAAAACTTAACCGAGCTGGTCAAGTTGGGCTTTAAAATACAAACAGGAGTGAGATCTGCTTCTGGCCAAGATGGAGTAACAAGGTGAAATCTAGATTTACCCTCCCAGTGAAACTAGTGAAAACCATAAGAAAATACATGAGACATGAGATAACAAAGAATGGTGATCTCTGAGAGGTGAGAAGCAAAATGGACCCTATGCTTACCCTGACTTACTGGCTTGAGAGAGTTTCCAGGCTTCACTGCAGCCTAATATATGGCTTAGTGACTTCTCAAAAGAGGCTGAAAGTTTTCCAAACTTGATGAAAACTATAAACCCATTGATTCAAAAGGCTCAAGCAATGGACCCCAAGCCCCCCAAAATGATGAATAAAACAACAACAATGCACATCATGATCAAATTGCTCAAAATCAGTGACCAAGATAAAATCTAAAAAGCAGCCTGAGGAAAAAGATGCATTACACACAGGGGAACAAAAGTAAGGATAACAGCAGATTTCTCTTCAGAAACAATGCAAGTGAGAAGACGATAGAGCAAGGTCCTTTACCAACTGGGGAAAAAGTCAACCCAGAATTCTATACCCAGAATTCTATATCTTGAAAAATATATTTCAAAAACAAAGGCAAAATAAAGACTTTTTCAGTATACAAAAGCTGAAAGGGGGCTTCCCTGGTGGCACAGTGGTTAAGAATCTGCCTGTCGATGCAGGGGACACAGGTTCAGGCCCTGGTCCTGGAAGATCCCACATGCCGTGGAGCAACTAAGCCCGTGCGCCACAACTACTGAGCCCGCATGCCACAACTACTGAAGCCTGCACACCTAGAGCCTGTGCTCTGCAACAAGAGAAGCCACTGCAATGAGAAGCCTGCGCACCACAACGAAGAACAGCCCTCACTTGCCACAACTAGACAAAGCCTGCACACAGCAACTAAGACCCAACGCAGCCAAAAATAAATAATTTTTTTTAAAAGCTGAAAGAATTCATTTCCAGTATACCTGCACTACAAGAGATGTTAAAGGAAGTCCTTCAGGCAGAAGGAAAATGATTACAGATGGAAATATACATCTACACAAAGGAATAAAAAGGACTGGAAATGGTAACAACATGAATAAATGTACAAAATTTTCTTATTCTTATGTAAATCTTTTAAAAAGATAACTGACTGTTTAAACAGAAATAATAATAATGTGGTATGGGGTTTATAACATATATGAAAATAAAATATATGACAACAATAGCATAAAGGCCAGGAAGAAGGAAATGGTGGTATACTATTCATATATAGTATACACTATACATGAAGTGGTTTAGCATCATTTGAAGATACACTGATAATTTAAGGATGTATACTATAAACCTTAAAGCAACCACTAAACTAAATATTTAGAGCTAAAAAAACCAAAGGAAATAAAATGGAATAATAAAAAATTCTCAGTCTAAAAGAAGGCAGAAGAGAGGAAAAAGGGAACTGAGAATATATGGGACAAAGAGAATAAAATAAAACAGTCTTAGGTCTAACCATATTAACAATGCATTAACTGTAAATGGTCTAAACACCCCAATTAAAAGGCAGAGACAGTCAGATTAGATTTTAAAAAATCAAGACCCAGCTGCCTACAAGAAACTCACTTTAAATATAGACACAAATAGTTAAAAACAAAAATGCAGAAAAAAATATACCACGCTGACATGAATCAAAAGAAAGCTGGAGTGGTTACATTAATAACAAATGAAATCAATTTCAGAGCAAAGAATATTACTAGGGATAAAGAAAGTAATTTAAAAATGATAAAGGGCTCAGTTCATTAAAAGAATACAACAATACTACATGCTTTGGACCTAACAACAGAGCTTTAAAATACATGAAGCAAAAACTGATAGAAATAAAAAAAGAAATAGACAAACCTGCAATTATAGTTGAACATTTCAAAACCCCTTTTCTCAATGATTGCTAGAACAATTAGACAGAAGATCAGTAAGGATATAGAAGACTTGAACAACATAATCAACCAACTTGACTTAATTGACATTTATAGAATACCCCACCGAACAACAGCAAAATATACATTCTTTTCAAGTGCACAGGGAACATTTAGCAAGACAGACCATACTCTGGACCATAAAACAAAACTCAATAAATTTAGAATAACTTAAGTCATACAAAGCATGTTCTCTGACCATGATAGAATTAAATTCAAAATGAGCAACAAAACACTATCTGGGAAATTCATAAATATTTGGAGTCTAACACATTTTTAAATAATACAAGGGTCAAAGAAGAGATCAAAAGGGAAAATTGAAAGTATTCTGAATTGAATGAAAATGAAAGCATATGTCAAAAAATGTGAGATGAGCTAAAACAATGCTCAAAGGTAATTCTATAGCAATAAACACCTATATTAGAAAAGGAGAAAGCTTTCAAATCAATGACCTCAGCTTCTACTACAAGAAAGAACAACAAGAGGAAATTATATATAAAGTAGGTGTAAGAAAGGAAATAATGAAGATCAGAGCATAAATATATAAATAAACAAACAGAAAGATACTAAAGAAAAATCAATGAAACCAAAAGCTAGTTCTTTGAGAAGATCAATGAGATTGATAAACTTCTAGCCAGACTGATCACGAGAAAAGGAGATAAAACACACATGAAAGAAGGGACATCACTACAGTTTTTATAAATGTTCAAAGATAATAAGGGAATATTATGAATCACTTTGACATTTTAATGAAATGTCATTTGACAAGTTCATTTGACAATTTCAATGAAATGGACAAATTTCATGAAATATACTACCAAAGCTTGTGCAAGAATATAGAAATAACTTTAACAGCCCTATATGTATACTTAAGAATTGAATTTGTAGTTAAAACCTTCCCATAAAGAAAACTCCAGATCCAGACAGTTTCATTGGTGAATTCTATCAAACGTTTAAGGAAGAATAATACCAGTTCTATACAAACTCTCCAGACAACCGAAGAGAGGAGAATACTTTCCACCTCATTCTGTAAAACATTTTGATACCAAAATCAAACAGCAATATTACAAGAAAACTACAGCCTAGTATCCATCATGAACATATACCAATGAACAAAGAATACAAATAGAATCTAACACTATATAAAAAGGATGATAGATCATGACCAAGGGGGATTTACCCTAAGAATGCAAGGATGGCTTAAAATTAAAAACTCAATCAATATAATTCACCATATTAAACTAAAAAAGAAATACTGTATGATCTCTCTCTAGATGCAGAAAAAACATTTGAGAAAACTGAATATTCCTTTCTGATTAAAAAAAAAAAGACATCAGCAAATTAGGAATAGAAGGGAACTTCCTTAACCTGACAAAGGACATGTACAAAAAACCTACATAATTCGGTCAGGGATAATACAGCGTTCTCCATTCTCATCACTTATTCAACATTGTACTGGATGGTCTAGCCAGTGCATTCAGGCAAGAGAAAGAAATAAAAGGCATCCAAATTGGAAAGCAAGAAGTAAAACTGTCTTTATTAGCAAAAGACATAATTAACTATGTAGAAAATCAAATGTAATCTACCAAAAATCTTCTAGAACTTATAAGGGAGCTTAGCAAGGTTGCAGGACCCAAAGTCAATTATATTTCTATATGCTAGCACCTAACAATTGTCAAATGAAATTTTTAAAAAAATACCATTTACAATAGCATAAGAATATGAAATAGGGATAAATCTGACGAAAGACATCATATACACCACATTCATTAGTCATAAGACTAATATTGTTAAGATGTCAGTTCCCCTCAAACTGATCTGTGTATTTGACACAATCATAATCAAGATCCCAGCAGACTTTTATTTGGAGAAATGGACGAGCTGATTCTAAAATTCATAGGGAAATGCAAAGGACCTAGAATAACTAAAACAACTTTGAAAAAGAACAACAAAGCTGGAAGACTAACACTTGGACAAGACATGGTATAAAGCCACCATAATCAAGACAGCGTAATACTGGTGTGCAAATAAAAAATAGAGCAATGGAACAGAGCAGAGCATCCAGAAACAGACTCACATATATACGGACAAAAGATTTTTGTCCAAGATGCAAAGGCAATTCAGTGAAGAAAGAATGATCTTTTCAACAAATGATGCTGGAACAACTGGATAGTCATATTAAAATAATAAATAAACATCGGCATGTTACAATATATACAAAGTGTTTATAGTGTATGCCTTGCACCATATACAAAGATTAATTAAAAATGGAATATCACAGATCTAAATGTAAAACCAGTTTTAAAGTGATCAAAAGATCTAAATAGTCACCAGTGAAGATAAATGGATGTCAAATAAGCAAGTGAACATCACTGGTAATTAGGGAAATTCAAATTCAAACTGCAATGAGATATCACCACACACCTAGTAGAATGGCAAGAATTTTTTACACTGACCATACCAAGTGTTAGAGAGGTTGTGGAGGAACTGGAGTTCTTATACAGTGGGTGGGAATGCAAAATGTACAACCAATCTGGAAAACAACTTGACAGTTTCTTAAAAAGTTAAACACACACCTACCATATGATCTAGTCATTTCACTCCTAGGTATTTATCTAAGACACATGAAAGCACTTGTTCACACAAAGGCTTGTTCATAGCAGCTCTATCTGCAATAGCCAAACCTGGCAACAACCCAAATACCCACAAACAGGTGAGTGGATGAACAAAAGGTGGCATCTCCACACAATGGATACTACTCAGCATTTAAAAAGAATAAACCATCTACACATGCAACAACATGGATACAATTCAAAATAATTAGGCTGAGTGAAAGAGAGCAATCAAAAGTGTGCATACTATATGATGCCACGTATATAAAACTCTAGAAAATGAAAATGAATATACAGTGATAAAAAACAGAAAGTGGTCCTGGGGTGGCAGTGGGAAGGCAAGGTGAGGCAGGATGGAGTGATTATCAAGGGGACATGAAGAAACTTCTGGGGGTGACGGGTCTCTTCATTATCTTGATTGTGGTGAAGGTTTCATGGTATATACATGGGTCAAAACTAATCAAATTGTAAACTTTAAGTATATGCAACTGGTTGTATATCAATTATACCTCAATAAAGCTGTTTAAAAAACCAAACAGGACATTTAAAAACCAAGTAGAAAAGATCTTTGGATTATCTACTTTGTTGAACTAAATGGATTAATTGATCTTTCATTAGAGTAGAAAACTGCAAGTTCAATCAATTGTTTATTCATTCATTCATTTGTATAGCTTTTATAGAATGCCTTCTAGGTTCCAGGTCCTGTCTTAGTTACTGGCTATAAAAAGACATGGGCCCAAACTTTTACTCTCAAGTAGAAAGGAATAGCTCATGCAAGAACAATATTCTTGCCTAGAACTACTAAAAAGTCAGATAAAATTGAGAAATCATCTGTTTAATGACATTAGAGACTTCCTGAAGCAATGAGAACTAGAGGGCTAAGACTCCAGAAAGCAAAGAACCTACAAAAGGTAAGCTTCCCTTCTACAGCTGCATTTACCCTAGAGGTATTTGCTGATTCTGAACACAGGCATGAGGCTAAAAATCTAGGCGGGGAGTCAGAAAAACTAGCAGAGCTTTGGGCAGAGACTTGCAGACCAGCATAGCATAAAGCCAGTTTCTTCCTCAGCACTTCTGCCAAATACTGGGGCTGTGTGGAGTATGAGGTTACAAAGCTAAGCAGAAAGGCTCTGAAAAACCAGAGTGGAGATATTTTTAGCAGTTTCGAGAGACAGAGATTAGGGTCTGAAACCTGTCAGGGGAAGGGGCTCTGCAGAATACTCCAGGCTCTCAGTTGAACATCTTAGAGAACCAAGGGCAAACTAGAGGTAGGCTGAGAATTTTCAGTATTGCAAACCTGCCTCGACTTTGTGTAACTGCTGACTAAAAAGGTGATCAGTCACAACTCCATCTGCCTAGTGGAGGGAAGGATTAACTTTCTCCGGAAGAAATAACATCATCTGGACCTCTATGTTTTTATATATAATGTTCATCACTCAGTAAAAATTACCAGGCATACTCACAGGCAGGACCACATGACCAAAAACCAAGTGAAAGAACAGACCACAGAAACAAATCCACAAGTTACCCATAATAACCTAATAACTTAAGACGCTTGTGGTGTGTATAAGGGGCTCAGAACAGTGTGTGGCATGCGGTAAGCACTCAATAAATGTTAGCTCTGATTATTACAGTAGTTGCTCAATAAAGAAACGAGGGTATTTCAGTCAGATTCATTCCTCCTGTGCTGGGGGATGACTTGTCAGGGCAGAGGACCAAGAGGCACTGGAGTTACTGCCCTGCTGGACTGACAGATGAGCTATCCAATGGTCTTTCCTGGTGGCGAGAGGCCCAGTTGTATTCTCAGACACACATCCCAAGGGCTGGAGGACGATCAAAGCACCCACTGCCCAAAAGCTCTTTCATATCTCTTAGTTCGTCTCCTCCTAATGACTGCAGAAGGGTAGCAGGAGTCATCATCCCCGTTTTACCAGTATCAGAGGCCCAGAGAAGTGAAGTGACTTGCCCACTATCTCCCTGGATAGTAGAAGCAGAGAGGAACTCCTTATGCCCTGGTCAATACTCTTTCCAGAAAGCCTTCTAGCACCACCTCAGGAGAAAATCAATACCAAAGACCTCCAGGGCAGAAGTTCCTCCAAAGCTGTCATGTTCACTAAACCAACAGCACTGATCAGGAAAAGTGTCCTTTCATCTGTCAGAGTGATGATGAGGATGTATCTGGCTCCGCCCCTGATCTGAAAAGAAAGATCTCCTAGGGAAAAGGTTGCAGGTAAGGGGATCTGGGGTTTATGAGAAAAGAACCACCTGGAAACCAATTCCCTATGCTGATACAGCCCTTTCCTGGTACAAACAAGGACAGGCCAGGCACACACCGGGTGCAGCTGGACTGCCTACCTAGTGGACTGCTTGGCCAGCATGGCCACATAGGTGACCACAAAGCTCTGAAACTTAGCCCGCTGCTCCTCCCAGCGATCATCCACCGAGTGGTAGCTGGGCAGGGGTGCGCCAAAGAGGATCTCGCTGCGCAGGAGGGAGCTCTTGAGGTTTTCTGCAGAGAGGCCTTCGTCCACATACCAGTAGAACTCCGGGTGAGTCATGGCCAGCTCTAGGGAGCCTGCAGGGGCAGAGGTCAAGGAGTCCAAGGAGCTCAGTGGGTCAGCTCCCAACAACCCTCCATCAGGGTCATCCTGCCCTCCTCAACACCTCACCCCCTTTCTGAGGAAATGGAAAACTGTCCCAGCTTGGGCTACCTCCAGCTGTCTCTAATAGAACGGATGGTTTAGAGAAATCACAGCTGTCCAAGGGGAGCAGCCCCCCAGATATGCTCAGGCGGCTCCCACTAAGTTTACACCTCCATTTCAGTTTGAACCTCACCTAATTCCAAGGCTCAGTCTCTGCAGTCCTGTAACTCCTTCCCATCCCAGTCCCACCTCCACCTGCTTAGAACCCCGCCCATGTGCCCCTTAAAAGGCAAACCCAAGCCCCGCCTCCACAGCCAGCCTCTGGCCCCTCCCCATCCTTTCTCAAGTCCCACCCCTAACGTACTTCAAACTAATGCACCTTGGTCTTCCTTCAACCCCAGCCTCTCTCCAGATGCCCAGTTCTCTGTAACCACACCCCACCTTCCCTCTAAACAACCTCACGCCCAAGCCCCACCCCAAGCCTAACTCTGGTCACAGCATAACTCCCAGTCTCCCTCAATCCAGATGTGCACACAAACCTCCTTCCTTGCCTCCCTCAGATCCCATCTTACACCCAACCCCAACTCCCTGCCCCTCCTCAATGATGGCCCCCAGGCCTGCCCAGCACTCAGCTCCAGCCTGACTCCACCTCACAGCCAATTCCGACCCCATCCTCCGACCAGTCTGTAAAGTACTGAGTCAAGAATCAAGCCTTCCCCTAACCTCCAAGCCCCGCTCCCAGCCTCATTAACCACCCACTTCCCTTACAAGCCCCACCCACCCTCAGCCTCCACCCCTTACAAGCCCCGCCTCCAACCTCCTTCAGACCTGGTCCCTACAGGCCCCGCCCCACCCACACCCAGGGCTGCTCACCCCGGATGTCGGCCAGGTCCTGGCCCATGCCATCATAGTAAATCTTGCCACCCCTCTCAGTGGGGAAGAAGTAGGTCATGAGCGAGCTGGGCGGGGAGCAGTAAGAGTAGGAGCCGAGCGGCAGGTCTTTCAGCACTTCATGGGGCTTCCAGCAGAACTCCCGGAAGCCCGGGTGGTCCATGATCTTGCGCTCTATCTCGTGGATTGTGACCAGCCGCTCACTCGTGAAAATGTTGCGCTCTGCGTCGCCACGCGCCAGGAAGATGAGCTCGATGCGCCAGTGCGCGTGCGTCTGGGTGTTGGCGCTCACATAGGAGCGTGAGTAGTCCCAACGCGAGGCGCCGCGGCGGGCACGGCTCTGATTGGCCGCAGCCGCCGTGGGGGGAGGGGCGCTGGGTTGGCGCCGCCCATTCCTGTCCAGCCCCTGGTTCACCTGGGCTTCACTCTGGTTGGCTGCCAGGCTCCCCAGGGGTGGAGTCGCTCGCCGAAGACGCCGGCTCCGATTGGCTGCTGGCTTCTGAGCGGTGGAGGTGTCCCACAGTCCTGGGCCAAGCTTCAGCGCGGCAGGGACCTGGTACGGGGCCCGGGCGGCCGGCCGCGAGCGATTGCCTGGATGTAGCTGCTGCAACTGCTCTGTGATGAGGCGTTGGAGCGTCTCAGAAGTGAAGTCGGCCAGGTCGCGCCGGTTGCGCCCCCAGGACCCAAACTGGGATTTGAGCGCCAGCGCGAGGGCGTCGAAACGCTGGGAGGCCTCATGGTTGCGGATCTCAAAGGCATTGTAGGAAATGTCAATGTCCAGCGGCGGGTAGTAGAGGAACATGAAGGCTGAAAGAGCCATGGGGATGCTGCAGCCGAGGAAGAGCACCAGCCCCGCACAGCACGGATTGGTGAAGGCCCAGCCCAGTGTATTCCAGAAGCCTGACGCTGGGGGCCGGGAGGGCAAGGTCCAGTGCCGCCAGCAACACTGCCCCCCTGCCCCAGCTTGGGGCCCCGGCTTCTGGGCCCTCCTAAAGGCCTCACCCGTCGCTTCCTCCTCCTCTTCCTGCGCCTCCTCTAGCCACACATCCTGCAGCAAGGGGTCATCCTCCGAGTCCATAGCCTACAGGAGAGGGAGAGGGTCAGCAGGCTGCAGAGAAGGAGAGGATGGTGCCCTGTAGCTGCAGTCGCCCACCCTGAGCGTTAACCCTGCCCACTCATAACCAAGACAAATACTACAATGGAATTGCATCAAGCAGGCACTTAACTGAATTCAACCACGTGTACAAAACAGAAAGAAAAATCCTATTATTTGCCCATCACATCTCCCAACTAGATCAGGGCTTTCAAGGTCACAGAAAAAGGAGAATCACAGCCCAGTTGCAAACAGAAGAGAAATTCCTCCCCGTGTAAGGGATATTCGAGGGCAATTTTGACGATGTATGATTTCCCAATTTTTGCTGCATCCTCTGATTTTAGAACTCAAAGCCAATGTGAGGTGTGACTTTGCTGCAATCACTTTTATTTAACGAGCAACTGTAAAGGCATCCAAAAGTATCAGGGTAGAAGGGAACGAGCGTGCTCTTCGGAGTCAGACCCTAGTTTGCATCCTGAACCTCAGTCTTCATCTGTAAAACAGAGGTGGCCATTCCTGCCTCACATGGCTGTGGGGCGTGTCAAGGGTGGAAGCACTTTCAGTCTGTGTAGTATATTATCTGTCGCTTGAGCAGATTTCTTTGCTCCTCTCTGGGGACTGTAATGTGCTCAGCCAGTGCCCATGCAGCTCTGCCAGGGCTAGATGCCTGTCATAGTTCTGCTCAAGAACTCTCAATAGCTCTCCACCCCCTCTTTGGGACACTGCAGCTGTGGCCACTGTTTGTCGGGCTCAGACCAATTAATATGCAGCTCCAGGGACGTCAAACCTTTAGGCACAGACAGGGGCCGGGCATCTGTCTCCCCAAGACGTGGGCACAAGCAGCAGGAGGGCCTGGCAGGAGAGGGCAGCCTGAGGACTCCAGCAGGGTGGTCCAAAGGCAAGAGGCCTTCCGGCATCCCCGGGCATGGCCTGTCCCCTTGTCCTGCCTGCCCTCTGTTTGGACGGAGAGAGACTCATTATCCAGTTAGAGGCCAGGCAGTGAGAAGGGGAAGCTAATTATGCCAGCGCTGGCTAATTAATGCTGTCTTTCCTATTAACATTCTCTAGAATGCTCCATTTCAATTAGACTGTCTGTCCGGGAAGAGAGGGGGCTGCCCTCAGCCCAAAGAAAGTGAAGGAGAGAGGGCAAGGAGAAGGAGGGAAACAGAGACTGAGAGATGGGACATGGGAGAGATGCGAGACAGAGAAAGATGAAAACTGGAGAGGGACAGGAGAGTGGAGTTAGGGAACGGAAGAGGAGGGAGGGGGTGCCGAGGGTGGGTGGGAGAGGAAGATTTGAAAGGGAGAGAGGCCTGGAAGGGGCGGGAACTGCTTCTGTAATATTCGAGATTCCTATGGATGCAAACATTTAACTTCCCATTTCTGAGGCCCTAACACAAGCCAAGGGGATGGCTACCTGCACTGAGGCCCAATTTGCTTTAGCAGAAACTTGTGGAAGTGAACCAGAGGCAGCTCAGACTCACCCCATCTCCAAAGGGCAAACCCAGGTCTGCATGTGGAGGTGGGGGATTGGGGGAACCTCCACCCCATTCCCAGCCACTGAAGGAGGAAGCTGATGGTAATATGGTGCAAAGGGACAGGGGCCAATTTTGCATTTTTTTTCTGGGGACTAAGTTCATCCACTGGCCGCCAGCCTCAGCCTGCCTTGCCCAGGGTACAGTTTACAATGTGTTGGTGTGTGAGCGGGTCTAAGACCAGGATTCCGAGTCATGTCAGCACTCCCTGGGTGATCCCTCTATCCCATTGCTACTCCATCAGGAATGCTACTCCCGTCCCCAGATGTCCAAGTTTAAAACATCTTTCAAGGCCTTGCTCAAGTGTCACCTCTGCCAAGAAGCCTTCCCAGATCTGAACACCCCGCACCCCCCACCCCCAAGCTACTTGTCTAAGCTTCTCACCACACTTTGGGGGTAAAAACTACTTAGGGACAGGGAGGGAGAGGCAGTGTAGCAGATTGTTAAGAGCCATGGTTTTGGAGGCAGACAGATTTGGGTGCAAATCCCAGCTGTATGACTTAGGGCAGACAGTGTAGCATTTCTGAGCCTCAGTTTTTCCATCTGCAAAACGGGGCTAACGGTACTCAGCATCGAGGTTGCTAGATGATATACAGAGGCTGACCACAGTGCCTGGTAGGCATACGCGCTTAGGAAATGCCAGCTACTATTCTGTAACACTCTGCTTCTCCCCAAAGGCTGTGAACTCCTAAAACACCCACGGGGCCCACTGTATTTGCCAAAGATGGCCACAACAATATCTCCCACCTCACATGTGCTTCTCATGATGTGACTTTAAGACTTCTCCCATCAAGAAGTAATGTCTGCACTCCTTGCCTTGAATCTGGGTGGGCTGTGGCCACAGCAGAGAGATGCTCTGTGACTTCTGAGGCTAGCTAAAAAGGGAGATGCAGCTTCCACCTGGCTGTCTTGGGACACTCATCCTTGAACCCCGCCACCACGCTGTGAGGAAGCCCAAATTAGCCCATGCAGAGAGAACACACGTGGGAGCTCCTGCTGACAACCTGGCTGCCAGCCAGCATCAACCACCAGGCATATGAATGAAGATGCCTCCAGTGATTCTGGGCCCCCTGCCATCAAGCTTCCCCCAGCCTTCTAGTCTTCCCAGCTGAGGACCAGGTGCTGTGGAGTCGAGCTAAGCCACCCTCTCCTGTGCCTGCCCTATCCTAACCCACAGGATCCACGAACATAACATACCAGCTGTCATACATCACTAAGTGTTGGGATAGTTTGCTCCATGGCAACAGTAACTGAACAGTTGCAGTGGAGCCCTGTCACGTATGTATGACTCTGTGCCCTGCAGACTGTACTTGCTAGATTTAAGTGACCCATTCTGCCTCCCAGTGAGAGCCCCACAGCTCAGTGGACATGAGCTCCAAGGGAGCAGGGACTTGGCTGTCATGTTCCCTGCTGTGTTCCTGTGGCCGAAAATACTCTGGGGAGGGAGGTTAGTGCCTAGCAGGTATTTGTTAAATGAAGGAAGGAAAGGGAGTCTCTGAAGAAGCTGGGTTTGATATTAGGTAGAACTTTCCCCTGGACAGAGGACAGTCAGACACCAAACAGTATTAGCAGAGGGCAGAGAGTATGGTTTCTTCTGCCTGGGGTGGGAAGGATCTTGGAGAGGATGAGATGGAAGAGGAGGAAGTGGACCTGATGAGTTGTCTAGCACGCCCCTCCCCGCCTCCACCACCATGCCCGCCTTCTCAGTCTACCCCTGAAAAGGAAAGTTGCAAGGTGGGAAATTACACATGGCTCCAGACCCAGCTCAGCCTCCAACTGTCTGTGTGGCCCTGGGCATGTCCCATCCCTTCTCGGTACCCTGTCTCTCCCATCTGGCAGTGGGATGGTAAAAGCCCAGGTCCCTCCAGCTGTGACACCTCCAGACTCTCTGAGAAGCCCTAGTCTGCAGGCCAAGGGGAGGTGGGTGCAATCTGAGAGATTCCACCAAACCAAGGGAGGCCCGGCTGGCAGCTGGGGTCTGACTCCAATGCCTCAGCTGGCAATCCTGTCCTCAGCGGCCCCTCCCAGGATGGGCAGCAGATCGCAGATGTGTTTGCCTTTCTCAAATTATGGGAATTGATTAGCTTAGTGAAGAGCTCCAGCTGCACCATGCTGGAGCTCTTCACAAAGCTGACGGTGCCTTCAATACCTCTCATTGACTCAGACAAAGAGCCCAAAATAGGGCTGTGATCACGGGGGACTGTCACCCTGCCCTCGTGATCTCCCCTTAGGGTGCCCCTGCTCAGTGACTGACAGGTTTGTTCTCTCCCTCCGTCTCCATCTGTCTCTGACAAACACACACACACTCAGAGACAGTCAAACTCTGGGCCTCCCGGGGGCCCATGAACCAAGGTGGACACACATCCATGGAACATGGTTTCCCTCCTCTTGAGAAAAGCAAATGAGATAGCAGCCTACAAGGGAAGAGCAGACCCTGAGGAGCCTCAGAAGAAAGAACATGGCCCAATTTCAAGGGCCAGGCTTGGGGCAACCCAAGGCCACATTTGCAGCATTATCCCAATTTTATAACAGGAAAAAAAATCTACATATATATGCATTAAAAAACCCCATTAATAGGGCTTCCCTGGTGGCGCAGTGGTTGAGAGTCCGCCTGCCGACGCAGGGGACACGGGTTCGTGCCCCGGTCCAGGAGGATCCCACATGCCGCGGAGCCGCTGGGCCCGTGAGCCATGGCCGCTGAGCCTGCGCGTCCGGAGCCTGTGCTCCGCAATGGGAGAGGCCGCAGCAGCGAGAGGCCCGCATACCGCAAAAAACAAACAAACAAACAAACAAAAAAACCCCATTGATAATGGTTATCTCTCTGTCTGGGAGGATTATGGGTGATTTTTATTTTCTTCTTTATACTTGTCTATTTCCAATTTTTCTACAATGATCAGGTACAGCTGGACTTCTAGAATCAGAAACAAACGTTATTTAAAAATAGAACATGCGTGTATGTGTGTAGAAGGGATTTTGTTAACAGCCTTCAACTCTTTGAGGAGTTACTATAACAGGCACGGGAGGGTGGAGGGTTCTGTCCTCCAAGGAGAGGCAACATGGAGAGTTGCAGCAAGAGAGATCCTGGTTAGAAAGCAGAAGGACCTGGGGAGAGCAGGAGATGGCAAATGCCCAATGAGTGAGTGAGTGTGGGATCTTCTATTCCCCTGAGATGGACAGAGGAGTCTTTAAAATGACCAGGAAGTAGATCCTGTCTTATCAGACTCAGAAGGGCCATCAGAGCACACCTGATCCCACTCCTTCATTTCACCGCTTAGAAACTAAGCCCAGCAAGGGGTCTTACCCAAGGTCATATTTCAATGGCAGAGCCGGGACACGTGGCTCAAAGGAGTGCTCTATCTGCTCTGTCATCAGATTCTGGAGGCAGTTTTTGGCAGCCCTAGGGAATAACCAGGCCTGGGGAAGATGACATGGGGACCCAAAGAGCCAACATAGGGAAGCTATTCTTAAAGTCGAGGAAAGAGGCATTCTTCAAGTCACAAGCCAGATGGACTTCCCCATCCAGACAGAACGGGGCTTTGGTGGGAGGCGGTATTGTCTCAGACATCCTCAGCCCCTCACGAGGCCCTGCTCCTCTCCAGAAAGCCTCCAAGGGATGTGGCCCCATGCCTGAGCCGCCTGTATCCCTGTTTACAACTTCCCTCCTTCTGACGAAGGGTAACAGAACCCTTCCTTCTTCATTTCCCCATCCCAGCCAGACTATTAAAATGTAATAAAAGAATCACATTAGCCTTGCAGATTCGGCTTAAAGCATGTATATATAATTTAATGGTAATTAGGAGCTAATCAGCGTTTTCTTCCCGTCTAGGTGTGTTTTGCCTCCCTGGTTCAGCTCTGGTTCTTGGAAACATCTTGGGGTCTTTGATTTTCCTACTCTTGGGCTGAGAGATTTGGGCAGAAATTCAAAATGAGATATTTTGAGTGAAACAGCTCCATTTCCTCCTGATGAGCTGCAGTAGGGACATTGTGCCCTTCTCCACTCTCTGGTTATGGATCTACCCCTTTGGTGAATTTAGCTCATCAGAGGTAGAGAAGAGAGGAAAGGAAAGATGAGGGCTTGGTCCCTACTAGGCGTCACTGTTCTAAATCCTAATACCCCATCTTCTAAGAGTCTGGCAGCCTCCATATGCCCCAGCTATGTGCCTGCTATCCAGAATTCCAAATTCTTCTTGGATACCTGAGTACTCCATCTCAGGCCAGGAGGCTGCAGATACATTGGAGACATGGTGATAAAACTGGGTCAAGGGGCTTCCCTGGTGGCGCAGTGGTTGAGAGTCCGCCTGCCGATGCAGGGGACGTGGGTTCGTGCCCTGGTCCGGGAAGATCCCATGTGCCGTGGAGCGGCTAGGCCCGTGAGTCATGGCCGCTGAGCCTGCGCGTCCAGAGCCTGTGCTCCGCAACGGGAGAGGCCACAACAGTGAGAGGCCCGCGTACCGCAAAAAACAAAACAAAACAAAACTGGGTCAAAATCACACAGATGGGATGAAGCCGGAAACCCAAGTAGCTCAATGCAGAAACTGACACCCAGGAAGAGAATCATAACATAATTAGCTGTGCACCTACCATGTGCAAGTACCTTCCCTTATATATCAGCCCTGCAAGGGAGGCTTTATAAGCATCCCCACCTTACAGAGTAATAAACAATCAGAGAGGTTAAGGGACTCTCTTGTGGTCACACAGCTAATAAGGCATGGAACTAGCGTTTGAACCTCAGGTCTACTAATCCCGAAGCCTATGTTCTTTTCACCATTCCAAGCAGCCTTTGAGTTCCTTGAGAGCTGAGATGTAAATACTCACTGAGGAAACCCACTGCCCTTTAGCAAGCCTGTGGCATCCCCGTAAGACCTGAAAGCATGCAGGTCTCAGCAATTCTGCTTTTAGTAGGTGACAGGCAGCTCAGGGCATGATGCAAAGGAAGTCTCCACCAGCCTTGGATGCTTGGCCTTCCCTTCAAGGAAAGCATGGACGTGATGGTTAATAGTATGTGTCAGCTTGACTGGCCCATGGCATGCCAGACATTTGACCAAACATGATTTTGGATGTGCAGACTGAGTAAAGCAGATGGCCGCCCCTAGTGTGGGTGGGCCTCATCCAATCAGTTGAAGACTTGAATGGAACAAAAAGGCTGAGTAAGAGGGAATGCTTTCTGCTGACTGCCTGAGCTGGAACATTGGTCTTTTCCAATCTTCAGACTCGGACTGAAACACTGGCTCTTCCTGGGTCTCGAGTCTGCTGGCTTTCAGACAGGAACTTACATAATCAGCTCTCCTGAATCTCAGGCCTTTGGACACAGACTGGAGCTACACCATTAGCTCTCCTGGGTCCCAGCTTGCCAACTGCAGATGTCGGGATGCCTCAACTCTTCTCAATCTCTCTCTCTCTCTCTCTTCTTCTCTACCTAATCAACATCCTATTGGTTCTGTTTCTCTGGAGGACCCCCACTAATATAATTTCCCCAGAGGGAAAGTGGGGGTGAAGCAGGGAACCCCATCCCAGCAGCTGGATCCTAGGATCCTCCTGGACTCTTCTCTCAAGAAGCCCCAAGTCCTATCCAGAATCTCAGATGAAAATGGCAACAGAGACAGGGAATGCCCTTCAAATCCACAAAGGAAGGAGTGTAGCTGGGTGGCTTTCTAAGCCTTTTCCCCAACAAGAAGACCCTAAATCTATCACCCCCATCCTCCCTGCCCCAGCCCTGAAGAAACCTGGCTTCACAGCTGCAGCTGAAGCAAACACCTGCACCCACTCCCCATTAGACCTCCTGCCCCCTAAGAAATACCATTCTATCGGCTAAATCTGCCAACAGAAGGCAGGAAGAGGGATGTACACAACCACTTCTCCCCCCAGAGAAAGTCTGGGCTTATTTATTGGGAGCCCAGGTCGGGTGGGAGAGGGAAGGGATCTGGGAGAGGGGCTCTGTGGTGAGCCCGTCCAGGCGCCTCATTTCTCAGAGAAGGGCAGGCTGCGGAGATGGATCACATGAAGGACGGTTGGCCTCCCCAGGTTGACAGCCGGCCAGGAAACTGTGGGCACTGACTTGGAAGCCCAACAGCTCGATATATATCAGGCAAACCAGCTTTGATCTCATCAATATATCACCCGGGGAAACATCCCAGCCAGCACCAGAGGAACCCAACATTAATGGTCACAACGGCCTAAGCTTCCCCCTTTCTGTGTGTTCTCTCTCTGGTGGGCTCAGTGGAACAGAACTGGTCCCCAAACACTAAGAGGGATGTCAGGTATTAAGAGCACCAGGGCCTGATTTGTGGGGGAAGGGGGAGAGACAGCCCTGGGTTCAAACCCTGGCTCTGCCACTAACTGGGTACCTTGGGCAAGTCTCAGTTTCCTGATCTGAAAAATGGGGTGGTGACACCCTGCTGGCTGAGTCACAGCAGCTAGTATGGTCATGATGAGCTTCAAAGATGGGAAGAACCCCAAACCTGGCCCCTGCTCATGGCCAGATCTACAGGTCGGCTGGAGCTGACTTTTCTATTCTCTGCTACATCGGCCCTCACGCTTTAATATGGATCAGTCACCAGGTGCACTTGTTAAAAGGCAAACTCCTGGGCCAGACACTAGATCCCATCAATCAGATGCTCAGGGGATGGGGCCCAGGAATCTGTATTTACACCACCTCCCCAGGTGATTCTTTTGCAGGTACTCCAGGACTATTCTGTGAAAGACACTGCTGCCCTGGCCACCCTCCCCTATTCCCAGTGGCTTCCTCCAGCAGGTGACCTTGCCTTTGGCCTTCCCCTTGCTGGGGCTCACACTAGCCTCTCCTCAGGCTTGTCCTACCCCCGGCTCTAGGGATGGACTCAGGCTCCTGGATTTCTGGCCAGGGCTCACTCCTCCAAGCACCCCTTTCTTCAGCCATGAGGAGGGGAGAAATGACGCCATTTGGGCCAGGAATAGTACTTTATGTCCAGAGAAAGGACACACACGGGCCATCCAGATCTGCCATCCAGCTCTTTCTGGTGGGACAGGCAGCGAAAGAAAATAGAAGGCCCTACGCAAGGGGCTTCCCATCCACCGAGCACTGCTGTGTGTCGTCACTGGTGCTTTACTTGTTTACGCCTTGTCTGATCCAGCCTCAGCTCTACAAGGCAGCAGGAGTGGGGCTGGGATCTGAGCCTCTGCAGGCCTGAATCAGAGCCCATCCTTTTAGCCACTGTGCTCCACTGCCCAAGGGAATTCCACTCACTGACCCACTCTTGTCCCCTCCCTCCCCACCCTGTCCCACCTGCACAACTCAGGCCTCACAGCCCATACCCATCAGGCCTGCCCGCCAAGCAGTCCTGCATTTCTGAGAAAAAGGCAATAAAAGCTTAATAGGGGACTTCCCTGGTGGCACAGTGGTTAAGAATCCGCCTGCCGGGCTTCCCTGGTGGCGCAGTGGTTGAGAATCTGCCTGCTAATGCAGGGGACACGGGTTCGAGCCCTGGTCTGGGATGATCCCACATGCCGCGGAGTGACTAGGCCCGTGAGCCACAACTACTGAGCCTGCGCGTCTGGAGCCTGTGCTCCTCAACAAGAGAGGCCGCGATAATGAGAGGCCCGCACACCGCGATGAAGAGTGGCCCCCGCTTGCCACAACTAGAGAAGGCCCTCGCACAGAAACGAAGACCCAACACAGCAAAAATAAATAAATTAATAAACTCCTACCCCCAACATCTTAAAAAAAAAAAAAAGAAGAATCCGCCTGCCAATGCAGGGGACACTGGTTCGAGCCCTGGTCCGGGAAGATCCCACGTGCCGCGGAGCAACTAAGCCTGTGCACCAAAACTACTGAGCCTGCGCTCTAGAGCACAAGCCACAACTACTGAGCCCACGTGCCGCACCTGCTGAAGCCCGTGTGCCTAGCGCCCGTGCTCCGCAACAAGAGAAACCACCGAAATGAGAAGCCCGCGCACCGCAACGAAGAGTAGCCTCCGCTCACCGCAACTGGAGAAAGCCCACGTGAAGCAATGAAGACCCAACACAGCCAAAAGTAAATAAATTAATATTAAAAAAAAAAAGCTTAATAAACCCAGCGATGCTTACAGAGCCTGTGAAATACAGCCAGGGACCCAGACACCCCTCGCCCAAAGGATCAGAAGGTTCCTGAAAACCCTCACTGCATACCTTGGTCAACCTGTCCAGGCCGCCCCTTCCCACCACCTCTCCCCCACCCCCAGTCCCAAGTCCTGGCTGCTGCCTGGAATTCGTGGGAGCAGGAGGGCCCACGGGGCCCAGCAGCCGGTCAGCTCCCCAGCCCCCAGACCGCTGGATTAATAAAAAATAAAAAGATCTCCACGAAATACAACTAATAACAATGGCCATAAAAGCCAAATGGGATTCCTTCCTGGCTGACCAGCTCAGAGCCCTTCTCTCTCCCTGAGACCCAATTAACAAATATGTAAAACAACTCCCCTTGCATCTCCTCTCCGGCCCTAGCCGGCTCCTCCTGCGAGCTCAAGCTCAGGGACAAGAGAGGAGGCGTCAGTGGGGGAGGGGTCCTGGGGCAGCAGCAGTGGCCCTGGAGGCTGGGAGTAGGGACCTGCCCTGCCACCAGCCTGCTGTGTTACCTAGAGCAAGTCACTTAACATCTCTGGGTGGGTGGTTCCCCATCTGTCAGACCGTGGGTTGGGAGAGATGCTCTCTAAGCTCTCCACCTCTGATTGTTAGCTGCTGCCCAAGACGGGGAGGCAGAGGAAGGGGAGGGGTTCCCCTTCATCCCTATTCAGAAGCTAACATACAACTGGATGGGGGTGGGGACACCCAGGCTGGGTCCTGTATCATCAAGCCAAGAAGCAGGAACAGCCAGATAAAGTGTGCTGGTTGGGTGCCATCTGCTTCGCTGGGACATAGCAGGTGGTAACCTGCCAGTCCTTAGCTCTGAGGAAAGCTTTGGAGACCATTACCCCTCCTCTCCCCCCACATACCCAGACCACATCTGTGGGTCTGGGGACGTTCCAAGACTCTTCTTGGCCCCATACCACAAAAGCGAAGCTCGAGGGCTAATTGGAAGCTGAAAGATAGAAAGCAGACATGCAAAGTGCTCAGACACACCGACGGGCCACCACGACTGGTTTGGGATGGAGCAGTAGAAAGGGGCTGTATCCCCACCCTCACTGCCCAGAAAGAAAATGAGAAGGCTTAGGACAGATCTCCCCTTCCGAGAACCTGGGGCTCCCCCAGCCCCTGCTGCCTGGGCTCGTGGAAGGCCAAGGAGGCTAGCCCCAGATGGAAGCAGCTCAGCAAAGATGTTGGCGACTGCTGGGGCTCTCGCGTCCCTAAGCCATAGCCTTGATCCTATCCTTGATCCTCTCATCCTGAGGGACTGAATGATGCTTCATCCCTGTAGCAACTTACAGCTTGTAGGTGATCTTCATATAGGTTTTCTAGTCTTAGGAATTATTTCCAATTTGCAAGCAAGAAAACTGAGGCTAAAAGAAGTAAAGGGATTTATTTGAACCTGACTTCTGATAAGCTCAGTACTCGTCTCATTATACTAGGTTTTATTTGAGTCTCATGTGTTGGAAAATTCTCACAGTGCTAGAGTCTGCCTTCCCAATCCCCACTGGTATGTGCACATGTTGCCCCCCATCCCCCCGCCCAGCCTCTGCCCCCAGGAGTCATTCTGGCCACAGGCACAACCCTGGCTCCTGGGAAGGGAGGAGAAAAAGCACCAGGGGGTGACATCCAACTTCATCATCTTGGTTGGCTGGGTAGAAACGCACCTTCCGCTCCTGTACGGGGAAGTGCTTCCTGGCTACCCTGCTGATTGGCAGTGCAGGTGCGTATAGTTGGGAGGGAGGGGTCAGTCCAGGAGTTGCACTCAGAGCCCTTCCACAGCCGGGGCCAGCAGAGAGGCCCCTGGCAGGGTGGGGAGTCTGACCCTGGCCCTCAGCCCACCCTCCATGATGGTGTAGCTGCCTACAGAGACAGGAACAGAGGGCTGGAGCTCAGCTGCCGGAGCAGAGGGTCCAAGATGAAGAACAGACCCCAAGTAGCACCCCTCCCCAACTCTGCTGCCTTTCCCATGAAATGCTTGGGAGATTCAAGGCCCCAGGAACTCAGAACTGTTGCTCCTGGCCCTGCTTCAGAGGCCAGGAAAGACCCAATGAAGCCACCTGGGCTCCAGAATGTCGGGCCCCTTCTGCCCCACCCCCACCCTGCTCTGTGATGCAGTGTTATCCAAGGCCTCATAGGAACTTCCCTCAAATCCTCCTACAATGATAGGGCTCAGTCTCCTATTTGCTCATGACCTTGGGCTAGTCTTTCTTCCTTCCTGGACCTCAGTTTGCCCTTCTGTAAAATGGGAGGGCTGGACTCAATGAGATTTCAGGTATTTCCTAGTTCTGTCATTTGGAGTCCTCAAAAAGCCAGGACACAGAAGTGTGATAAAAGAGAAGACGGGGTGGCTTAGGGCTAGGGAAGCAGCTGGGAAGGTGAAGAGGGTTGCAGATTTTTCAGGGTGCTGGGGCTGCAGCCTCCATCAGCTTTGCGGTCTCCTGGGTTCCAATCCCTGCCACGGCCAGGGGCCAGAGGAGCCCAGTGACCAGAGGGCCCTGCACAATGGGGTGGGGATGGGATATGCAGTGAGAGGGCAAGGTTCAAGGATTCAGACTCTGTCTCCCTGACTCTGAGCTGAAGGGTGTTCCAGCGGACAAGAACAGAATCCTTTGCCTTGTCAGTACTTGGGGTCAGGTGTGGCCAAATCCAGGTCCTGGCTGTCAAAGTCTCTTGGCCCCATTCACCAATTCTACGTTTATGCATTCATTCACTCATTCACTCATCGTCTTCATTCATTCACTTGTTGGTGCTTGCTATATAAAATAAGGGCTTTCTGTTAAATCATCATCATCTTAGCTTTGTGGTGTCTTGAACTCCTTTCCTCTGTAAGGCTCCATGAACCTTCACATCCCAGATCTATTCTCATGAGCATTAATGCCCAAGAGTGCCTCTTGGCTGACTCGTCCCTGTTTATCACAAATTTCTGGCTCTGTTACTCTGGGATCATCCACTCAAAGCCCCTGGAAGACCAGGTCACCAAGTCAGGAACCCTTGCAGGGAACATGCAGCAGCTACTAACCTACAAGGCTCTCCGCCAGCCACAGCCTCTTCCCAGCTTCTCTGGTTGGAGAAGGGAAGGGGGTTACTTTTCTTCTGGCTGCTGAGAGATCAAAGCCTGATTTCTCTCTAGCTTAGCTGAATGTCTCCCAGGCCTGGGTTGCAGAGAGGAACCAAAACCAGCATCCTGCCTTTGTCAAGTCACAAGGTGATATTATAAAACCAGCAAATAACATTTCAAACAGAAAGTTCTCACACACAATCGTGTCCAGAGGTATGCGTGTCCCAGCTGTATCTACATGGGATGAAAAGGGGAAACTTCTGGATGAAAGCCAGAAAAGCCCTGCCAGTCTGCCAGATGTTGCCCACATCTGGATATCCGAAAAGTGATCCGTTCGGTGGCTTGGTAGTCAAGGAGCAAATGGTCAATCCACGTCACCCTGTCAACCAGGACGCAGACCGAGCCCATATGTACAAATTACCCAGATTACTGAAGGATCCAAAGGGTCGTTTGACTTCAATCATACTCATCTGTAAGGACCCAAATCAAGTTGATATAAAGGCCACAAAGCACGAGCCACAATCGTCACATGGTGGTCATGATCGTGCACTGAGGCCAGCTTGCCTGGGTTTGGGTCCTGTTTCCGCGGCTTACTGGCAAGCTGTTCAGTCTGTTTCACATTTCTCATCCTTGAAATGGAACAATAATGGTAACTCTCTCACAGAGCAGGTATGAAGATGCAATAAGATGATACCTATAAAGCCCTAAGCCCAGTGCCTAGCAGGTAGTAAACAGTCAAAATACGTTGGCCACTATGATAATCATCGTTATCATTGGGGTGACCACCCCGCAGACCCTCCCGAGTAAGAACACGAGAAATCCTCCAGGACAGTGCAAAGGCCGATACAGTGGGAAGAGGGGTGGGGGTGAAACACATACTCCTCCCCAAACACCCCAGGAACTCCAGTTTGCCACATCTGTTCCAACTCCGACCCCATTTAAGCTGCCTTCCTCCGAGACAAGATCGCCATTCTCCTTCATGACAGGAGTGGCTTCCAGCGGGCAGTCATGTCTCCTCTATTAACAAGGTTTGGCAAAGGACGCATCGTCCAGGTGCTAGTATGTGTGTTGGATGCCTCAAGCAGATGGCTGGGCGGAAATGAGCCTTCCCTACCATACCCCCTCTCCCACCAAGACATCGAGCTGGGGAGGGAACCCGAGTGTACTGCAGGCACCACCCACAGGAAATTCCCTTCTCACTGTGAAATGACCACTGGCCTGGATCATGTTATCCTGCCCCAGAGGGCACCTGGGTCCCTCTTCTACTTCTGGTGGGGGACCTGGGTGAGCTATTACTTACCATCCATCACCTCTGGTCCAGGTAGGCGGTGCTGGGGCAGGGATGGGAGACTCTGGTGAGCTCTACAAGGACAGAGACTGAGGCTTTCCCACTTCTGCATGTCTGGCACACAGTGGGGCTGCGCAGGCACACTCGTGCGATGGGGGATTAAGGAGAAGGCTTTTTCTGGTAGAGGAGATTTAAGCCTCTGGACACTGTATCCCAGGACAGCATTCCCTAGTTCCAGGGAGTGTCCCCTATAAGAGACCCGGATGGCACCTGCTGGTATCTAAATCCAAGCCAGTCCTTCCCACTGTCACCACTACTTCCTAATTCCCAGTGGTCAAGTTCAAATCTTCCACCTAACGGCCCTTTCCAAACTGCCCAGATTCCCAGTCTAGTTCCCTCAGAGGAAGGAACAAAGAGAAAGCAAGATGCCAGGACTAAGGGCATCTCTGGGAGTCCCACATGCCTAGCGGGTTCTTTCCCTTGAGTTCAGGAAGAAACATACCCAGACCCTACGCTTCGCTAACGTCCCCCAGGGGCTGGTCCCAGGACCCTGCGCTGGGCTTCTTCCTTCCAGGTTTTGGCAGAGGGTCAGCCTCTGCTGGCACCGATGCCAGCAAGTGTGACGAGGCCTAAAGGTGTGATATAAATAGGCTGCTACTGCCCATGAGCTCCTCCGTCCCCTTGGCTTTGGTTCCAAACCTCCTCCCTCCTCACCCCCAGAGTAAACCTGCTAGCAGGGGCTCTGCGGGGCTCCACATGCCTCTTTCCTAGCTGTGTGGCCTTGGGCAAGTGAGTCAACCTCTCAAGCCTGGGTCCTTCAATTGCAAAGTGGAATAAGTACACGCTTACCTTGCAGGGTCGCTGTGGGGGTTACATCAATTAGCCCGCGTCAAGCTTTTAGCACTGTGCCTGGAACACGGCAAATGTTCTGTACCTGTTAGTGCTGTTCTTCACAGTGACGAACGGGGGGAACCTGGGCAGGTCAGCAGGGTCAGTCTTGATATCAGGGGGGATGCGGAAAAGAGGGCTTGGCAGTGAAAACCAGCTGCATCTCACCTCTGTGCTTGGAAGGGGAGTGTTAGATTTACTGTCTGCACCCGTTCAATCCCCTTCACTGGGGCCATGTGGACGCTTCCCACATACTCAAGGAGGCCAGCCTGGCCACATGGCACACCAGCCTGGGATTCTGAGATTCGGGCTCTGCCACCAACATGCTGTGTGATGCTGGGCAACTCACTTGCCCTCTCTGAAGTAACTTCCCCATCTGCAGAGGCCTCTCGCAGCCCTAACCTCTTATGGAGTGAAATTGTTTTTCATAGTCCAGGCTTCACAGCGGGACTCCCATCTGAGCCCATCCCCCCAGGCAGACAGGTCTGGGCTCTCATGGTTGGGGACACAGCCCAAGATGCAGAGGTAAGACACCCAGTTCCAGCCCCAGCCTGGAAGCCTGGAGTACTGATCCTGGGATGGCCAGAGCTAAAGTCTGCCCTTTCCCCCTGGCCCAGCCGGCAGATGAATTTACATTCTTTTGAAAACCATCACATAAGTGTGTTTCTTGAAAAAAAAAATGTATTGAATAAATGAATGAATGAATGGCAGAAACAATGCAGAGCACTGGGCAAAATAGGGGCTCTTGCTTCATTCGGATGAAAATCTGACCCCAACTTGGCCCCTTCTAGCTGTGTGGCCTTGGGCAGACCTCTTGACTTCTTCGAACCTTGGTTTCCCCTCATATTAAATGGGGTAACAGTCCACATGCCATGAGATGGTTGCGAGGTTAAGTGACCCCTTCCATTTACACGTGTAAATGCTTGGCACCTGGCACATAGTAGGTCCTCAACAAATGACAGCTATTATTATCAGGATTGTAATTACAAGCCTGCTGCCCCCATTGTAAGGCAGAGGAACCAAGGCCATCAGCCTTGTTTGGTGCCCATTTCCAAAGAGCTCTGACTACCAGAGACACATTATCTCAGTCCTCCCACCTGTGTACCTTCCAGCTGGTGAGGAACAGAGCGCCGTCCGGTCTCCCAGGGCCAGGCAGGGAGTAAGCTCGCGGGGGAGGCTCTGCCACCTTCCCTGGACCAGGCCTGGCAGCATACTTGCTTCCGGCCTTAGTCGAGCAGCTGGAGCATGAGCCACGCTGTCTTGCCCGTGAAATGCAACTTTTGGAAAACATGCATATTTGTGAGTTGGTGCGTGTTTCTATTTCGGGCCAACACTGCCCTCTTTACTTATTTTCCCTGGGCTTTGCATCTGGAACCCAGCTTGCAAGGGTGTTCTGACAGACTTTGACGCTGCTCCAGGCTTCTCTGGCTGGAAACATGCTCAGGTGTGGGAAGGGTGGGCAAGAGAAGGAAGATTTCAGATGACAAGCCCTCTTCCTTGGCTAAGAGTGACAGATGATCAGACACCCCTGCCTCCCTGCCCAAGCTCTCGGTTTCTCAAAGTATAGGTGGGGGACGAATATAAGCGGTTCGGGTGGGGAGCAATTTCAACGAGGGGGAAGAGAACCAAAGAGGCAAATCACTGAGTTTCCAGCCATCATAATGCTCCATCATGCTCAATACCAATAACACCATTACCAACCACTGCTGCCGCCACCACCACCCTTTGGGGGCACTTTTTTTTTTTTTTTTTG
>NW_020173679.1:7139005-7142639 GCF_003031525.2 Neophocaena asiaeorientalis asiaeorientalis
GCATGTGGGATCTTCCCGAACCGGGGCACGAACCCGCGTCCCCTGCATCGGCAGGCGGACTCTCAACCACTGCGCCACCAGGGAAGCCCTGGGGCACCTATTTTTATGACTGAGAGCGGGCTGGCTGATTACCCTCAGGGAAAGCACCTCATCTTTCAGCATCTCGCTTCGCTCATCTGTAGAGGTGATTTTCGCAGTACCCAGCTCGTGGGGTTGTGAGAAGTGGTTGCTTAGCCAAATGGTAGCGATGAGTGTCTTCCCACCCGGCTGCAGATCCTGGCCAACTGCCCGTGGACAGCCTACTCGGTAGAGTCTTCGGGACTTGGAGTTGACTGCCAAGCCTCTACCCACCAGGCATGGCCTCTAAAGCTGCTCTCAGCTAGCCCCTTCTCTGTGGTCATCTGCAACCAGCCCAGAGTCTGCCTTAAGGGGGGAAGGGACTCAGACAATTCCATCCACCTTTGAATGACCAGGTGAGTGGAAGGGGAAATGAGGAGACAAGGGAAACATGTCTAAACTATCAGAGAAAAGGGCTTAAACCATAATTCCAAGATTCCGAGGGTCAGGGGATCCAGGTTTTAGTCCTGACCCTTCCACTCATTCATTCATTCACCAAGCTGCCACCAGTACAAGCAGTGGTTCATGCAGAGGATATACTGACAGTAGAATCAACACCTGCCCCAGTGGAGATGGCACTCCAGTGGTGTGACCTCAAGAAAATTACTTGACATCTCTGGTCCTATAAAGGAAATCATCTGAACATCCATTGCTCAGGGGACAGGATGCCTTCACCGGTGGTGGGTGCTCTGAGGAAGGGGAAAGGTACAATAAACTCTGGGGTTAGAATCACAATTTTCAATCCCACCCACACTCAGGAGAAAGGAGACTCGGGAGAAAGCCAGTGTCCCACGTTATTAGGGCCAAACTGGGACCCTTGAAGGTCACCTCAACCAGCCCTGTCCTCGTACAGATGCGGAAGCCTAAGGCTCAGAGAAGGGAATTTGCCCATGGACACACTGGGAGCCTGTGGCCACGCTGAATCTAGGATCTGCCTCCCCGCTCCGCACTTCCACTCCAGTGTTCCTTCCACTACATCACTCTGTGACCCTTCCTCTCTCAGCTCAGTTTCTGGATTTTAAGGGGCTTGCTGCGATTCCAGAACTGAGGAATCCTGGCCCCTTGGAGAGACTGTGAGGGATCTGTGTCATCTGGCCCTGGAGATTTTCCCGGGGAGGGGGCAGAAGCTCCCCATGGGGAGGAAGGTCAGACTTCCAAAGAGAGACGTATGGGGGCGTGGATTCTGCTGGGGGAATGAAGTCAGCTCCCCCTAAGGGTCAGCTGTGGCCGCATTGGAGCAAAGACCGGCTGGATCAGACCCCGGCTGCAGGAAAGTTGGGGAGAGAGTGAAGGCAGCTGGGAAAGAGGAATTGGGAAAGACAAAAGGGGTGTGTGTGTGTGTGTGTGTGTGTGTGTGTGTGTGTGTGTGTAAGATAAACATGGGGGAGGGGAACCGAGCAGGGAAACAAAGAGACAGAAAGTGCGAGCAAAGAATATGCAGAGAGACGGATGTGGACCTTGGCTGCGGGAGCTTTGTCTGAAGTAAGAAAGGGGAGCAGGCATGAGGGTGGTGAGCTGAGAAAAATGGACTCTGAGCCCAATACCAAGATTCTGCAAGGCTGGGGCTCTGTTTGCTGCTTCCACTGGGCCAGGCTACTCCTTCCATTTGGCATATACCCTGGTTCCTGACCAAGTCTGCACTGGGGTGGGGGGAGGGTTTTCTTTGTGACTCGCTGCTTCCCTCAAAGGGTGTGTGTGCATGGGCGGGGGGAGGGCTGAGGCTGAGGGAGGGAGCCTGAGTAGCTCTGTGAGTCACTGGGCATCCCTGTGAGCACCCGGAGGTGAGCTCTGAAGTCTGAGGCTCAGTCAGGTGTCCAGAGACAGCAGGACCTGAGGGAAGATATTGCTCGGCTTGCTGGTGCTTGTGGGAAGATCTGTGTTTGTTCACGTGCGTGTGGATCTTCCCTCCATGTGCCGATTGTGTGGAGTGTGGGTGGATGTATATCGCGTGAGTGGACTATGAATCTGTGGGGATTGTTTGCGGGTCTGTGGTTTGCGGGTAGACCCGTGTCGGTGTGTGCATGGACTGTGGGTCTGTGTGCTCTTGGGCCCGTGGGCACGTGCGCGGGGGTTGTGAGTCTCCAAGGCCGCCTCCAGGTGCTGTCCGCGGAACTGACCCCGGGCGTGGGCGGGCGGGCACCTGCGCCCAGTCTCAAGAGGAACCTGGGGCCAACTGTGGAGCAAAGAGGGGCCGAGGAAAGGACGCCTCCTAGGAGGCGCCTTCCTAGCCCAGCTGCGGGCCCCCCAGGGAGTTTGGAAAAGTTCTCCCAGTGGCGGGGTTGCTCCCAGGAGTCGGCGCCACTCGCGCCGAGAATCTTCCCCACACCCTCAGCGCCACCACTGCTGGCTGCCCACCCCATCTCCACACTCACTAGCGTTCTCAGCAGGGCCCGGAGACCCTCTCGTGCTCAGCTTCCAGAGCCTACCCGGTCTGCCCCAGAGCTCCCGCGCGCCCGGTTGGACCGGTTGCCAGGTTAATTGGGCCCCAGCACTCCGGGAAGGTCCAGTCGAGAGCATGAGTGCGCTAAGGTAGAAAGTGGATGGAGAGGAGGTCGTTATCTTTTCCAGTCCCCTCCCTGAGCTCCAGCTGGGGTGAGAGACTGATCCCGGGCGGCTTCAGACTGATGCTCAACTTTTCCGGAATCAGTCATCCATCCGTAGGGACTAGCAGGGGACTAGAGGTCGGAAGCCTCGCCGTTTGTGGGCATCAAACAGGCTGGTGCAGACCCAGGCCGCTCGGGCCCCGCGGGGAGTTGGTGAGGAGGGAGCTCGGCCGCGGGGGGCTATAGCTCTGGGCTCTGCGTCCCACCAGTGGGCTTTCCCGGAGGGTCCGAGGCCCGCATCCCGGGCTGGCTGGACAGCGGGAGAACTTCACATACAGAGCCGCGCAGGCCGGGGTGGGGGCGGCGCGGAGGGCTTGCCCCCCTCCTCCGAGCAATGCATCCCCCTGCCCCGACCCGGATGGCGCCCAGCGGCCGTCGCACTCACCTCGGCTGGCCAAGCTGAGCTGGCTGAGCCGCGGGCGCGGGAGGGAGGCGCGCCGTAGGGGGCCGAGGGCTGCGGCCACCCTGCCGTGCGGACTTGTCCCTTCGCGGGAGTCGCAGGGAGAAGCTCTTCGGAGCTGCAGGAGGCCGGCGTTCCCCGCTCCGCTCCAGAGCGCACAGACCGCGCTCGGCCAGCTGTGTGTCTCGCTCCCCAGCGCGCACCGGGAGCTAGCTGCGCCGCCGCCGCCTTTTATTCGCCGCCCGCCTTTGTTTGGGTCCGGGCTCCTACCACGGGGCGTGGGGGTGTGCAGGGCAGGCTCTGGGGCCACACCGCCCCCCAGACCCTGGTGCCGCCGGCCTCCGCGCCGCCCGGCTTTGAGTCAGTAGCCAGCGAAGGCTGGCGCTCCGCCGCTCCCTGCTGTCTCCAAAGCCCGCCGCCAGGCGCCACGGTGGCCGCCGCACCCCCTGCGAGAGCCGCGCTGTGGTATAGCCGGGCTCGCAAAGCCTGCGGGCGGGGACTGCGAGGGGCGCAG
>NW_020173679.1:7142688-7155071 GCF_003031525.2 Neophocaena asiaeorientalis asiaeorientalis
AATCCGCGGTCCTCTCCCCGTCCGCCCGGCCTTGGCAGGTCACCAGCCTCCTGGACACTGGAGGGCATCCTCAGGTCTCCTCTGGAGGGAGCTGCCAAGCCCAGGTTCCTGGCGCCGTCCCTTCCTCCCATCTCCATTCATCTCTCTGGCACCGGAGCCCAGAGCCATGCCAGCTCCTGGGACCGGGCATCCCTCCAGCCTTAGTACACGCTCTGCCTATATCCCTGGTTCGCGGGCCACAAGGAGAAGGGGCCAGGGAGCCAAGGCTATTATTGCCTGGCTCATTTCTCTCCATCAGGAGAGAAAGACTCAGAGGACATTAGCATTGGTGTCACCCAGGGAGAGCCAAGGGGGATGCCTTGAAAGAGGACCGGTTGCCAGCCCCCAGCAGCCGGATGGAGGGGTTTTACTTATAGAAGCCAGAACGAAGGGAGGCCATTGTTACTGTTGTGTGAGGGGTGAGCCAGGAGTTTACGATACATCCTCAGTGTGTGCTGAGAGCAGAACAGAGGAAATGGAGAGGGGGGTCGAAATGCAACCCCTGTCTCTAGGAAGTTCCCAGCTTACAGGGCAGATAGAAACACGGTTGAATTCTAAAATGAAACACCAGGCCCCATACCCACACACGGGTGCTCAATCCATGCCGCAGCCTTTCTTTTTAAAAGAGGAAAACTGGGGCTTCCCTGGTGGCGCAGTGGTTGAGAGTCCGCCTGCCGATGCAGGGGACATGGGCTCGTGCCCCGGTCCGGGAAGATTCCACGTGCCGCGGAGCAGCTAGGCCCGTGAGCCATGGCCGCTGAGCCTGCGCGTCCGGAGCCTGTGCTCCACAACGGGAGAGGCTACAACAGTGAGAGACCTGCGTACTGCAAAAAAAAAAAAAAAAGAGGAAAACTGAGTTGGGAGCACCTCTAACATGGAAGGGCTCAGTGGAGCTTCTGTTTGCTCCTCACCTTCCACCCCTGCTCTGTCTCTCTGGTGTGCAGCCCCTGGGGGCTGTTCCCAGTGGCTGGCTGCCAACTGGACACATGGACGTTTATGATTCTGGATGCCCTGAGAGCTCATCTATGCAGAAGCGAATGGCCCGAGCCGGTGTTTCTATCCTGGCACTCACTCCCTATGTACTCAAGATCATCATGGGAACCACTGCCAGGCTGGCCAAATCTACCAGGGAACTCCCAGTGGTCCCATCTGGCCTCGAAGACATTAGGGTTTAGGACAGCTCCTGTGTGATGGGTGCCTCCCTGAGCTGTGAGCGGAGAGAGAGACAGGAGACCTTTCCCGAGAAGTGGAGAGCGCGTGTGTGACTGCCCCCAGATCAGAGGCCAAATCTGACACATGTGCACAGAGGAACAGACTCAGCATGGCCCTGCAAACGTCTAGTCTCTCTTGCCACATCCCAGAGGGAGGGCAGAGAACGTGGCACCATGGGAGAGGGTGGGAGGAAGGAGAACCAGGAGAAGATCTGTTTATAAGGGAGACACAAAAGTGTGTTCCCAAGCCCAGCTGAGAGCAAAGGGTTTTCTCTGCGGGTGAATGGCTTACGCTTTTCCATTTGTTTGAAGGCTGCTTCCAGGAGCCTCCTCAAAGCTCTCCAAGGCTCATTCACTGTTCCTCCCAGTCGGACAAATCCACAGGGAGCAATATTGATGTGCTCCGTGTGTCACCCTCAGCCCATGCCTGGGGACACAGCCCTCACTTTCCTGGGAACTATTTTTAGTGGATTTGGGTCCTAGCTTCATGCTGTCTAGCAGGTCATAGCTGTGGCCCCTCAGCCACACCCTCCTTGGAGTCCTCCCTGGCCTCCTGGGACCTCCAGATGATCTCCAGTGGGGGCTGGGTTTGGTCAGCCCTTGATGTGGGATCTTCTGGGAACAGAAGGTCCAGAGGCAGAGGCCCAATGGAGCAAAGGAGGAGGTGGGAGTGTGGTACCCAGGAACACTGGAAGCATGCAATTTTCTCAGGCTATCAGCGGGGTTTTAAAAATGCAAATGGAACTGGGACTTTGAAATATGCCTGCCATAAAGTGGAACTGGTGGTGGTGGCAGCGGAAGCTGGCGCCGGTGTGGAAAGTCACAAGAATCCCCCTCCTAGAGCCTCATCCTCGGACTCCCCCCTGCCCTCTACTCCATGTTTTGCCTGCAGGAGAGAATGCCTGTTTACAGGGGCCTGGGAATGCTGGACTCAGAGATCCCTGCCCAACCTCGGGGCCCCTCCCTGAAGCCTTCTTTCCCTCCAGGTGTTAATTAAAGATGACTCCTAGAGTCAAATGATCCACCCAACTGCAGGGCTGCAGAGAATGAGATTCTGCATTCCCCTGGCCCCCCACTCTAGTGATGTCTGTTGGAAGTCCTTCCAGGGTCTGATTTAAATGCCTCTTGGTGCCGATAAGCTGCTTCCCCTGTTCTCTGTCTTCACGACTAATTGAAAGGCCTTCTTCTGTAAGAAGTTGGAGCTATAAAGGGCTGCTTTGTCCTTAGCTCTCATCCCTTTATTTCTGTTTTCTCTCCAACCATGTCTGAAGCAGAGCCTCTGAGCCCAGCATCTAATTCCACTACTCCCAGTAACCCTGGTGAGGGGGACTGTGTGCAGATCAAGTCCTCCCACTAAATGTTAAAGCAACTAAGGGAAAGAGTATATGGTGACGGATGGGGTGTTCATTTTTAACAGTGCAGTAGATTGAGCAATTTCTCCATTATACCCCCCATCAAGGAATAGAGTAACTGTATTTATAGGTGTTTCCCTCTTCAGTCTGCTAACACACTGAGTTTGGCCCCAACCCAAAGAGATTAGAGGTTTCCCTCTAATCTCACCTTCTCCAGGATGCCCAGAGGCAAGTGAAATGGGGTGTGCTGTAAAGAGTTCTAGATTTAGGAAACTGACTTTGATTTTTCTACGTGTTGTTTATTAACTGTATGACCTTGGGCAAGTCACTTCATTTCTCTGAGACTCAGTTTCCTCAACTGCAAAATGGGAGTAATAATGAACTCTGCCTATAATACTCCTGCAATTATCTTTTCAGCTGAGGTGGAGCACAGATTTATAGGTAACAGTTAGGTAATTAGTCATATATATAGTTATATATAGTCAGAGAGCCATATGCTAGATAGAATGAACAATCCCTGTTTCCATGACTTTCAAGGTCGATTGCTCATCATGTGATATAATGGATGCAAAAGAGCTCAGGAAACTTGCCCAAGTTCATGGTGAATGAATTTCTGACTCCAGGTCATGTAGCAGGTCAGTGGAATAGTTTGGGTTGGATCCAGGCCTCCTTCAGTCTCGAGCTTCTCCCAAGACAGCGTCTTTCCTCTCCCCAGCCCCGTTCTCCCTGAAGTTCTGTTCCGGAGGGGAGTGTGAGTTTATGGGGGGAAGAGGATAGAGGGGCCAATAATTCAAGAGAAGAAAAAGAGGTCTGGGGAAAGGTGATGGGGCCAGGCTGGGGTGGGGTTGCTGCAGACGGGGCCTGGGGGAAGCTGGGCAGGTGGCAGCCCTTCACTCCTGCCTCTCCAGAATTTCGCGAGCAGCAGGCTTCGCACTCCTTTCCCAGCCTTGCCTGCCTCCTCCAAGGAAGCAGGCAACTTATGCCAGAGTGAATACGATCCAAGTTATTAGCTGCCTGCAACAATTAGCCCCAGCGCCTGTGCCGGCTGACACCTCGGCTTGGAAAGAGGGAGCCAATTACAGCATCATCAGTGTTCATGCTGCCACATAATCCTCTCCCAACACGCCGTCCCCTCATTCCCCATCCAGGTTTCTAGAGGCCTTTGCTCTGACTTCAACATCTGGAGAAGACCGAGTAGAGGCCTTCAAGAGTGAAAGTCAATGAGGGGTTAGGCCCCAAGGGACACTGTACACAGCGGGGCTAAGGCACTAGCCAGAGACTGTCTCATTGTGAGGGAGAAAGTATAACCTCCCTCACAGTAGAGGTTATAAATCCCTTTCGTAGATTTCTGAAAGGGAGAGGTCAGAAATACCCAAAAAGTTCTCGTTTAAATCCCAGCTCAGTCACATACTAGCGCTGCGGCTTTGGGAAAATCCTTTCATGTCTCTGAGCTCGTTTCCTTACGTATAAACCTGCCACAGAGGCCACACCTCCCCAGGGAGGGAGATACTGCATAGTAGCACATAGTAGCACAGCTAGTGGCACACAGTGAGCTGGAAATAAATGGTAGCTATTGCGTTCTATACGGAAGGAGTCCTGGAAAGAGATTCTATGCTTCCTGTGAGTCCCCTGTCCCTTGGCAGGGGAGTGGAAGTGTGGGGCAATGGGGAATGAGGTAGCTGGGGAGTTAGGAGACCTGGATGCTGACCCCAGGTCTGCTACAACTCACAGTGTGGTCTTGGTGCCCTTTCCACTCTGGCCTCTTGTTCCAACCTGACAAATGAGGGCATGAGACTAGATGAGCTCTAGAGCCCCTCTAACTACGATCTTCCAAGAGAGTGTGGGTAGAGGGAGTGAGTGTAGGGTGGGTGGGAAGCTGTGGGGAGTGTGGAATCCCCAATTCTTCAAGAGGGTGAATGGCATCAATGGTAAATGTGATGGAACTGCCAAAAGAACGTGAAACCAGTTACGCAGTTAAGCCTAGAGTCTGTTGGTTCTACATCAGTAAAAGAAACCACATCCCTTCGATCAAGACAGGAAGAAAAAGATCGCCGCCTGGTGCAGAGCTCCTGGGAGAGGCTGAGTAGAAGTCCCCGGTGCAGCTCTTGTCTTTGGAGATGTTCTAGAACAATGGACAGTGGCTGACGACATCTTCCAAACCCCTGAGCCATAGCTGAGGCAAGGGCAAAGGGATGAGGACATTCTGGCCCCTTGGAGGTGGTGTGATGCTCAGGGTGAGCAGTGCTGAGGCTCCGGAATAACTCAGTTACACCTGATGGAGGTTTCTGAGTACCCAGTGGGGCTGCGCAAGCATTAGAGGGTGGGGTCATGTATAGGCAGGTGCACCAGGAATACCTAAGGCTCCCGATGCTCCTGCCTGTGTGTGAGCTCTTTCATGACTCAGCATGGAATGCCAGCCCCATCTTCCCACCCTTTCCTGCCCTTTTATCCCTCTGGCCTCGGCTTCCTGGCACAGGCTGGTCAGCAGCTCCCCCTGCCCCTACCAGCCTGGCTGGGGCCAGCTTTAACACTGACCATCAGGCTCTACCTGGGCCTCTGCAATGGCAGCAGGAAAGAGCTTTTCTGGCATTTTCCCAGTCAGGAATCTGTGCAGTTCTGATGGGCTGCCCCAGTGCCAGCTCCTGTTCTAGCACATCCAGTGTGGGCAGGGCAAGGAACATTCCATGCCAGAGAACTCTGTGGCCAGGGTCCTTGAGCCGGAATGAAGGGCTGGTAGACAGGTCATCAGTGCCCAGGCAATTAAAATACATTTTGGGCACCAAGGGATTCTGCTAACAACGTCAGCACCAGTAATAATGAATGGCTACCATTTAGTGAGTACCAGGCCTTGTACGTGCATCACTTCATTTAAACTCACCCCATGAGGTGAGCCCTCTTATCATCCTCATGTCCAGGTGAGGAAATTGAGGCCCAGAGAATAAGCTCCTTTAGGTCACACAGCAGGTAAGTACTGAAGACTCAACCCTAGGCCGTTTGATTCCATAGCTCAAGTCCTTTACCACATTCTTATTCTCATCTTACAAATGGAGAACTTGAGAGTTGGGGAGGATAGGGATTTGGTTAAGGTCACAGAAAGAGTCAGCCATGGAGAGGATTCGAACCAAGATACTACACTTATCTGCTCTACTCTACTGCTCCCCGATGAACTTGGTCCCTGTTAAGATACCACTCTCAGAGACCCCTACTGTGGCACTTAGGTCTTATCCTAGGTCTAAAACACAACAAAACTCACCTCCCTATTCATCCTTAGGGAAGTCACCGCCTCTCTCTGTGAGCCCCAATCTACCAAAAAATCCTAAGACAGAGCTGACATTCTAATCTGAGAATCGTTTTGTCTGATGCGATTCTCTCACACAAACTAGAAGGGCTATCCGGCAAAATGGCAAGACAGTTCCCAGGACCCAGGAGGGCAGGGTCATACCTATACCTTCCAGGACAAGATGTAGGGGCCAAGGTCTCTGGCTGCGGACACATCATGGGATTGACATCCCTTGATACGAAATGCCACGTCATCTCCTAGCTTCTCCTTTACCACTGGGGAGACAGATCCAGCGCAGTGATCGCAGTGGTGTGGTTGCCTCCTGACAGAACTGTCCTCTTGGCCACCCCTTCAAGGCCTCTGTGTCCTTCACAACACCGTTGGGTCCTCATTTTGCAGCTGGGCACGTCTGGGGACAGCTGTTCTTGCTGGCATCCAGGGCCACATCTGACAGATGTGGCAGAAGGATGCAGGGGGAATGCATGAGTGGTCTTAATGGCCACTGGGGGATTAGACCGGGCCAGGCTGGCATGGCTGGGTGTGTCTGGGGATGCAGACTGATGGCATGTTCCCTTACTCCCCCCTCCTCCTTTTCCTTCTTATTTTCTTTCCTATCTCTCCCCCAGCACCCCCAAACTCCCCACCTTTCCTCCTTTACATGTCTTCCTTCCCTTGATAATGGCCACAGTAAACATATATCGAGCACTTACTGTGTGACAAGCCCATACCAAGTGTTTTACATGCACCATATTCTTTCATCTTCATGATAGCCCTTGGAGAGTAATTATTTCCCTTTTGAGGAAAATATGACTCAGAGAGGTCGGAGTCTGTAAGGCCCAGCTGGCTTCTGAGCCCACATTCTCCTGTCCTTCTGCTCTGCTGGGGACAGTAGAACCTCATCACACGTAGGGCAAGAGGGCCAGATGCGGTGCAACCCGTTGATTGATTGGCATTGACTGGATTGATCGGCAAATGCTTTTTTCCTTTTGATTTTCCTTTAAAACTCTAAGCTGATTTCATCTCCCTCCCTGAATTGTGACATTCTCTGTACCTTCTCATCCTTCTATTCCCAATGTACATTTGGGCAGCCCAGGGTCAGCCTATGAAGGTCCTGAATCTAGGCCCTGCCCTCTCCTGGGCCTGGTACGGGAGGGCTGGGGAAGCCGGGAGATCTCTCGGGGCTCCCAGGAAGCCCTGATGACACCTGCTACTCCCTGCAGGAGAGTCTGCTGCTCCATGGCCCCACGCTTCCCCACGGCCTGCACGACACCGTCCTGACCCTGAATATGCACTCAAGGCCCTCTCTCCTCAGTGGCCTCTCTCCAACCTGCTCGACCGGCAGCCCAATCCTCCCCGCAGCAGCCCTGACTCGGTCCTAGCTGAAGAGCTGGCCCCTCATCACTCAAGCACACCAGGCTCCTTTGTGTCTCTCAGCTTTGACTCACATCCCTCCCTCTGCCTGAAACATCACTCATACTCAATGCCAAACTCATCCCTTCCATGATGAGGCCACTCCCAAACCGACCCTCACCCTTTCCCCCAAAGAGTTTCAACTCTCTCTCTTCTTTGCTCCTAGAACGATCTCACACATCTATTTCTGCCTTTGTCACAGTCTGACTTGTTTTCTATATAGAGTGTTGTGTGAGCACGCACGGAGTGCAAGGTTGCGTGAAGACTCCGCAGGGCGGCCGCTTCCCGGGCTGAGGCTGGGGGCAGGCGGGGCAGATCATGAGAAGCAGCAGAACCTGGAGTTCCGGGACCATCTCTACCGGGACCTGGATGCTGAGCTCAGAAGTCAGAGTCAGACATTCTTCTGCTCATTTTAGAGATGGGACAATCGAGGCTCACTGAAGGAAGGGATGACTTTCCCATGATCACATGGCACTTTGTGGGATAGTGCCACATGACCTAACGGTAGACCCCGGGGCCCCAAAGTCCCAGTTGTAGGGCTGGGCTGTGGCACACACCCTTTCTCTGTCACCCAGAGCCTCCCGTTCTCCTTGCTACCTTTATCGGTCAGCTATTGCCACAATAACGCTGCAAAACAAACCACTTCAAAGTCTCAGTGGCATTTAACATTAACACTCCTACGTGGCTCACAGGTCTAGACGCGGCTGGAGAGCTCTGCTTCGGGTTGTGAGCCCGCTCACGTCTGCTCCAAGTGTCATGTTGGGGGCCGCGGCTATTCCGGTTAAGTTCCTTTTCTGGCTATGGCAGGAGTGCAAGCGGGCAAGCACAACCACGTAAACACATCTCAAGCCTCTTCTCTCGTTGTATCTGCTGCCATCCCATTGGCCAGAGCAAGACACCTGGTCAAGCCCAAGGTCAAGTGGTGAGGAAGTAGACTCATGGAGCCCTGGCAAGGGTGTGAATGTGAAATATTACTCCAGGAGAGTGAAGAATTGAGGCCAATGATTCAATCCTCTGTGCTGTGCTTATGCCTCTACCTTTCCTCTTACAGATTCAAATTGATAACCGACTGCCCCCCAAAGCCACGAGACAGGCCCCCCAGCTTGCTTCCTTACAGCCACTAATCACAGAGCCTTTAGCTCACTCTCCACCTTCCCCATCAGAAACTTAGCCATGCTATTTTCAAAATAACAGCAGAGAAGAGATGTAAGGAGAACACTCAGGCTCCACGAGTTGAATGTAAAAGAAGAATAAAGAGGCATGTAGTTTGTTTAACCTGGAAGAGTGGAGAGTTATCTTCACCCTCACCTTCCAGCCCCACCCATTGTCCCAAATCTGAAAGGTGAGCTTTAGGGATCCCTCAAAGCTTTGAGTCAAGTTCTCATAGGATCACTAATCTACATAGCCTCAGAACCTCTTTTAATTTTTGCCTTCCTGCCCCTGTTCACCACCCTTTTGATAGCTACCCACCAGTTTCCAACAGAGAACGACCATTCCCGTTCAGCCCACGTGATTTCGGTGAGGGCAACGCACATGTGACCCGGGCCTAGGCCAGAGTATCCCATCACCCCGTGGCTACAGAGATTGATTCAGGGATAGACTCACAGCAAATTAAGGCCAATGAGAATTCAGTCCTGGGCTTTTCGTCAAACTGCTGGGCTTGATATGAGGAGTTAGAGGAAGCCAGAAAGAGACTGCTTTTCCTGCAGGACTTCGAACTTAGAGGATATAGGCTTTGTGTTACCAGCAACCGCAATGCCACCATGTCAATTCCAAGAATAAAGTGTGCCAACATCGCCGTGAACTGAGGGACAGAGACAGACTTGACTTGAGCTCCTGGATCAAGCTACGCCTGAAGTCCTAAACTGCTTTTGGATTTTTCAGCTATGAGACCAGGTGGAACAGTTTTTCTGTCACTTACAACTGAAAGCGTCCAAGTAAACTTGGACTCCTTTAATCATAAAATACGGGACATCTAGAGCCAAGGATGCTTCAAATCATCAGTTTGTTGCATCCCAGGGAGTTGAAGTCCTTAGACTTTAAGCATGACTTAGAGGAACATGGAGAGGGTCCCGGAGCTATGGGTGTGGAGAAGGGGAGGAACCAAGGTATCTTTAGGCAACCCCACTGATGCCAGCACATTTGTCCTGTACCAGGAGCTCCTGCAGCACCAGACACTAGACTATAGATTAGCCCGGGCGGGCTGGGTGGAATGAGATGCATAATCCCAGCTTCCTGGTCTCAGCAATGACATCAACTTATAGCCCTTCATGTTTGTGCTCCTACAAGGCACTCTCAGCCCTTCATCCAAGGAGAAGATGGGGTCTGAGCTGGCCTGGGGCGATGCGAGCAGTGTTGCTAGGAGAGGCTGCCGCAGACAAGGGCCTGGAGAGCACAGGGATGCACAGAGGGAGAGGTGGACCTTGAGGACGACCCTTGGAAGGGTTGCGTTTGGCCGGCAGAGAAGCCTGCCCCAGACTGGAGTCCCCTGTGCCAGGGGCCTGGCCCCAGTGTGCCAGCCTCCAGCGTGGCATCAGTGCCCACTCGTGCTGGCTAACCTTTCTGAGCAGATATTTCAGGAAGGGAAACGAAGGCTCCCACTCCACTCTGGCTTCCTTACCTGCTGAGACAATTTTCAAAAGTGCCAACGGCTCACCTGGCTCCTGGGCTATATCCCTCTGCCAGGGCTGAAGCTGCCACTGGCCCAGCTCACAGGGCCTCCCGCCTGGCCACAGCTCCTGGATCCAGCTTCACTTCCCGTCTGGCCACTGTTCCTTGAGAGCAAATGGCTCTTTTGCCCTGAATGAAGTTTCCTGAGTGTAACAGACCTGGGTTCTAGTTTCACTTTCTCCAGTGACTTGCTTCTTGTGTATCTTGACATCGGTTTAGCCACCTGTAACCTGGAGGCCTCCCCACTAATGATGAGCCTCGCTACACTCTTATGAAACGGGCCTTACCACTCCCGTTCTACAGGCAAAAAACCGAGGTCTGAGAGGTCCTGACTTCACTCATTCAGCAGCATCCATTTACCAAATGGATGAGCAGTCTACTTGCCAGGCACTATACTAGACTCTGAGGACACTAAGGTGACTAAAATAAGGTCCTGACCCATAAGCTGCTCACTTAGGGTGAGTGAAAAACTTGCTCAAGGTCATAAAGCGAACTGTCACCCCCTTTGCACACAGTAGGTGCTCAATCAATGCATGAATTGGCTGAAATACCGTGTGGGCAACTGACAAGGAGGAATCGTGGGCAAAAAGGCAGTAGGATACAAAGGATGCAAGAGGAGAAAGAGGAGATGTCCATTTCCAGCCTCGAGGCTGGGTTTGCAAAGAAAATATCTATCATATCTGATGCTGTTTGTTAAAGATCAGAATGGAAATGAGGGGTGGCGAATGGTGTGCTTCGCTCCTGTCTGACAAAGCAGCGTGGGGTCTGCAGGGGCTGCACTTGGCAATGAGCTCTGGAGTGGTCCCCAGTTCCCCCCAGTCAGGGCTGCAGAGAGGATGGAAACAGTGCATTCAGCGTGGCATGCTGGTAACACTGGGAACAGGAAGGGAGGATGCAGACATGAGAATGAACCCTTAACTGCCTGGTTAAAATATCCCGAAATGTGCCCAGCCTCACAGATGATAAGAGCAAGTTCTTTCTCTCCTCTGGACCTTGTTTCTCAAAGCGTGGTCCATGCAGCAGCAGCAGCAACACCTTGGCATGTATTAAAAATGCAGACTCTCAGTCCTATCCTGGACCTACTGAACGCAAAGCTGCATTTTCAGCAGGGCCCCCCACTCTCTCCCAAGGCTGGCCGCATGTTAGGATCACCAGAGGAGGTTTAGAAAACCCTGATGCCTGCATATACCCTGGGGATTCTGACTTAATTGGTCTGAGCTGTGGCCTGGGCAGCAGGACTTTACTGAGATATAATTGACATCTAACATCGTGTAAGTTTAAGGTGTACAACGTGTTGATTTGATACACGTATACCCTGCAAAGTGATGACCACGGTAGCATTAGCTGACACCTTCATCACACCACATCAATGCCATTTCTCTTCAAGCAGGACTTTCTAGTGTCCAGCAGGTGACCCAAATGTGCAGCCGAGGTTGACCATTGCTTTCACTTTACAGAGACATTCCCAACTTGACCTCCTATGCTCTTTGCTGTAACCCTAGGAGCTCAGGAGGGTATGGTTCTCCCCACTTTTCAGAAATGAGGTTATTCTCATTTTTCAACCCAGCAGGAGGGTGTGGAGCAGGGGTTCTCCAAGTGAGGTCCCCAGACCAGCCGCAACAGCATCCCCTGGGAGTTTATTAGAAAAGGAAATTTCAGGATCAGAACTCTAGGAGTGGGACCCAGAATCTGTGGTTTAACAGGCTTTTCCGGGTGATTCCTACACGTGCTCAAGTTTGAGAACTGCTGGTATAATGGAGAGAGCCCTGGACTGGGAGAGGAGATCTGACATCTCCCTCAGCTCTGTGCGTCCTTGGGTTTCCATCTCCACATGTGGAAACGGTGGGGACTGGACCAGATCAGGGCTGCCCCACCCACACAGTGTTCCCCTGGCAGACATTGCTAATCCATCACAGCACTGCTTCCCACTGAGTCTCGGTTGACCAGAGAGCTTTTCTCAGCACATCCTTCCCCTGCCTCCACCACCCTCAGGGAGTGCAGCCCTCCCAGGTGGTCAGGGTTGGCACCAAAATTAAACTCTCTTTGCGACCCCAGATGCTCCCTGATCTCTGAGAATGCCTCCACCTCTGTTAATGGCAAGTGTGGGCCTCAGACCTTGGAACTGGTGCTTTCTCTGTCCTCCCCCTTCTCCTCCGCTGGCTCTAAGAAAGCTGTGGAAGCTGGTGCCTCCGCATGGGTCAGAAGGCGGGTGTTGGAAGGCAGGTGACCCGCCCCCAGCTTCATGCCCTGTCACACCTCCACGCTTTGCAGAGTCTTTTGCCACATCTCACGCACCCTTCTTTGCCTCCTCCTCTTCTGGACTTATCTTATGCAGCCATCAAGGCCCAGGTCAAATGTCACCTCCTCGGTGCCACCCCCTCCTCCCCCCCCTCCCCGCCCCATGCCTCCAGGTAGGGAAAA
>NW_020173679.1:7155363-7160672 GCF_003031525.2 Neophocaena asiaeorientalis asiaeorientalis
AACTGAGCTTCCTTGAAGATGGGTGCACTTCCCACCTGCGTTACACCTCTGCATTACAATCTGTCTCCCTCAGTGGACTGCAGCTCCTGGAAATCAGGGAGCAACGGGATCCCTAGCACGCAGCCCTGAGCTTGGTAAGGATAGCTGCTCAAGACAAATGCGATCGAACGAGGCACCCAGATTCCCAGTGTCGGGGGCAGGGTGTCCGCATGGGTCCAGTACGCTCCCAGTCACAGTGTCTTCTGTGCCTCATTCTAACCGCGTATCGGCCGACTTCCCACCTGCCAATCCTCTGTCACTCAGAGTCGAGCACTGGCCCCGGCACGGTGCTGAGAGGTGCACTGCCCAGCCCGTCCGGCCTGGCACCTTCCCGGGAAAGTGGGAGGCAGGGAGCGAGGCCACAGAGACATCCCCGCGTCTCCAGCAAGCAGCTAATGGGCAGGTTAGTGAGGCGCTGGCTGCAGTCAGATTATTCACCCCAGAGCGCTGGGGAAGTAGGCACCAGGACTGCAGTCATGCCCACACATCAAGGCCAGTTCCAAGGAGGTGGAGAAGCTGCCCTCTCTCTGCTCACCTGCACACCTCCCATCGCTGGGCTCAGTCTGTCTGGGAGGGAGGAGGGGCGAGGTCCATTCAGCCCACACTTACTGAGCACCTACTGTGTGTTCAGCCATGGGAGAGATGCAGCGGGGCAGGGCAGTGAAGAGGAGATGCAGCCCCTGCTCTTAAAGAGGGATGAGAAGGGGAAAGACGCGGGCATGTACTGAACATGGCCGTATACTGAGTCTTGTGTGAGGGCGACATGCATTGAGCATCTACTGCTCACCAAGCCCTGTGTGGGGATTTAACTTCACAGCGGTCCTTGCAGGCAGCTTCCTGACCTGGGTTTGCATTCCTGTGCCTCCCTGCCCTACAGGGATCCAGCTTTTCCTCATCCGAGGCCCAGCTCAAATGCCATCTCCCAGGGGAATGCTATGGACATGCCGTCTACTATTAGGAGCCTTTCCCGCCCTGTCGGCCAGAACTCTTGGTTCTTTCCTCTGCCTGGGGTTATTGACAGCAGGCTGCTGTGTGTTCAGCCCTTCCCCGGGGGGCCAGAAATGACGCCCAGTACTGCCGTGCATTCTCTCTCAGTCCTCACCACCCAGCTACCGGGTAAGTACTGCTGTTACCCATTGTACAGCCAAGGAAACTGAGGTCCTGGGAGGCTAAGGGACTTGCCCAGCACGGCACAGCCAGCAAGTGACAGAGCCAGAGCCTGACCCTAAGCCCAGCTGTTTCCAAGGCCACTGGATGAATGACCCAGGCCAATTCCTGGGCCCCTGTGCATGGCTGTCCCCGAGGACATCCACTGGCCATTTTAATAAGAGTAAACTGAAGCCTTTGTCCTAATGTGGCTGCCCCTCACCCCACTCCCCACTTGGCATGCAGACACCTCTCCCCTGAAGCTCATGGAGACTCAGGATGTCATATTTCCAAACTGAGAAACAGCCTTACGTTTCTGGGGGAGAAAAGACCAATCTGGAGAAGTTGGGCATTCCCCTCCTCCCACCCCCCGGGGAATTTGCATATTGCTGTTTCCCATGATGCTCTCCCTCCCACCTCACAAAATAATTGCTGAGCAGATTGCATTGGAAGGAGAATTCCTGAATTATGGAGTCATAATTCTAAATGGCTGTTTATCTGTGTTTTGCTTCATTTCTTAAAAAAAAATTGTTAGAATTTAAGTAAGTGAGTTAAATGCAAAGGCAACGGAAGCTGCGTCCATCACCCCGTGGAGGATGGTGTTGGGCATCACGGGAGGAAGAGACCGCGGGAGGCGGTAATGGCCGCCGTCGGCTGCCTGCTGGCTTTCTGGGCCTGCTCCCTACTTGTCTGTCACAGCCTCCCTCATTGTCTTCCCCACTGCACACCTGAGGAAACGAGAGCCCAGAGAACTCAAGTGACTGGGCTAGGGTCACACAGCTGATATGAGGTAGTGCTGGGCTTGAAACACCTGTGAGTCTGACCCCAAAGCCAAGCTTTCCTCCCTCCCATGGTGAGCTGGGGCATTTTTCAGCTGCCTCTCTCTGAGCCTCACTGGTGGGTCGCTCTGGTGTGATGGAGAAGGACACAGAGGCCCAGCTGGTTAGGAATCACACCTGAGATGCCAGGCTCTGCCTGCTGTGAAGTGGGCAGGGCTCTGTAAGAACCAGGTGGGGAGGTGCAGGAGGAATCACTGCCCTGACCTGCCCCAGGGAGCTCACAATCTCAGGGATAAGACGAAGGGCCCCAGCCTGGTGATGTGGGAGAATACTCCCTCCTCAGTCCAGGGACACATCACACACCGATGCTCCTGGGTGTCTCCTTGGACCCGGAAGTACGTGCTTCCCCCCCTGCTGCTCATCTACGTGGTCCTTCAAGGAAGGGTAGGGTCCTCCCTCATGCTGCCAGAGTCAAATCTCCACCTCTGCAGTTTTTAATAATCATCAGACCTTGGACAAGTTGCTTAACCACTCTGAGCTCAGTTTGTTCACCTGTAAAATGGGGATAACAATAGCACCCACCTCGTAGGGTCATTGTGGGGGTAAACTGGGCTAATACAAATAAAGGGCTCAGGACAGCGTCTGGCATTAGGACCTCATAAGTGCTCAGTAAATGCCGGTGGGTAGGATTCTTCATGCAGTAATTCACTGGGCATGCGTGTGCTGGGGACGCAGAGGGGAGATGCAGACCCTGCCGACTCAGAGCCTGTAAGCTAAGGGCCTGAGGAGGAGTGGCAGATGGGTAAAGACCACCCTGTGGGCCGTGAGCTGCTGTGCAGGTAAGCACAGGGCATTAAGGGAGCCTAGAGGCAGAGGGTCAGTGAGGGCTCCCTGGAGAGGTCACAGCTAATCTTGATGGATGAAGAGGCATTCACCAACTGGCTGGTATTGGGGGGTCAGGTGGGCAGCTAAACACGAGCCAGGCACCCAGGCAGAGGAATGACACATAGAGAGGTGTGGCCCATCTAGGGACTGGAAAGTGATCCAGGATGGCCGAGGTCAGGTGTGTGAGGGGCTGTGATGAGAGACGGATACAGAGGGGGAGGCAGGGACCAGACCTCGGGGAGCCCTGGGAGCTGTTATGGGTGGAATCATGTCCCCCCCAAAAGATATGTTGAAGTCCTGGGATTTCCCTGGTGGTCCAGTGGTTAGGACTCCACGCTTTCACTGCAGGGGACACGGGTTCGATCCCTGGTCGGGGAACCAGGATCCCGCATGTCACGTGGATATGTTCAAGTCCTAACACCCAGTCCCTGTGAATGTGACCTTATTTGGATATGGGATCGTTGCCAATGTAATTAATTAAGATGAGGGCGTACTGGAGTAGGGTAGGCCCTCTAATGGGTGCTCTAATGTGACTGGTATCTTCATAAGAAGAGAAGAGAGACACGGGAAGGAGAATGCCGTGTGCAGACACAGACCCATGAGAGGAAAGGCCAGGTGCAGTCAGAGGGCTTTGATGCAGCCTCAAATGCAAAGGATCGCTGGCCACCCCCGAAGGAAGCAAGCAAGCAGCTTTCCCTGGAGCCTTCAGAGAGAGCGTGGCCCCGCGGACACCTCAATGGCGGGCTTCTGGCTTCCAGAGCTGTGAGAGCATCTGGTTTTATAAGCTCCCAGCTTATGATCCTTTGTTACAGCAGCCATAGGAAGTAACCCAGGAGCCAAACTACTTACAGCTCTCAGGGTGGAGAGGGTTAATTCCCAAGAGCCCGGCCACAATCACTTCTCTGTGTCCCCCTTGGTGCCCGGTGCTCAGCAGCGCTGCACAGAGACCTGGCGCCCTGCTGCCTGCTTGTTGCACCCCCATCACCTCTGCCTTCACCCCCAGTGCCACTTCCTGTCGGGACCTCGCTGCTGTGCCCAAGACAGACCATGGCGGCAGCCACAGCAGCTCATCATGAGATATACAGCCGGCCTTGGGCAGGGTGACAGGGCCCGGCTGTGCTGGCGTGAATCATGTTTATCGCAAAGAGGAAACAAAGCTGCTGGAGGGGGCAGATGGGCAGGCGGGAGTGAGGTCTGGGGGCGGGGGCCGAGCGGAGTGAGAGGCGCTGCCCACAGAAAGACCCATTAATTTCCTGATGTTTGCTCCAGGCCCGGGACCAAACAGCCCAGCGCTCTGTTGAGGTTTATCTGTGCGCCTCAGCTGCGAAGCGTGATGCGTGCCAGCTTCTTGGGTGCTTCAGAGATTTGCCAGGCCCGGGATGGGTGCCAATAGAAGCTTCCAGCCCCTCCATTACCCCAGCAAAGGCCTGGCTTTCAACGCTGTCCATGGGTGAAACTGCGCTACATTCTACCTGATTATGAGGTGTCTGTGGGACCAGGAGCCGCTCGGGCCTGAGTCACCCCCAGCCCAGACCGGCCTGGCCTGAGAAGCCAGAGAGGGAGGGCATGGAGGTGCCAGAAGAGAAGGAGGAGATGGCAAAGGCAGAGGGTCAGCACCAAGGAGACGTAAGGGAGCCGGAGTTCTCGAGCACCAGTGTGTGTGCCCAGACGCATGTTCAGAGGTGTTCCTCTATCATAACAGCAGTGCGTTAGTTTCCTGTTGCTGCTGTTAGCACATCAACACAAACTGGGGCGGCATAAGGCAACAGAAATTCATTCTGTTACCATTCTAGAGGCTAGAAGTCCAAAATCAAGGTGTTGGCAGAACTGGGTCCTTCTGGAGGCTCTGGGGGGAGAGTCTGCTCCATGCTTCTCTCCTAGCTTCTCGAGACGGCCGGCAATCCTCAGTGTTCCTTGGCCTGTAGAGGCCTTGCTCCCCAAATGGCCCCATTTACTCAAATGGGGAGAAGAGAAGGGAGGGACGGGCTCAGGGCAGGGGCAGGCAGGAGGACGAGGGCTTGGCAGCTGACTTCGGAGGCAGGATCTGAGAAGAGGACCCAAGGACCCCTACCCCCCGATGGCACCAGTCATTTGGCTTCCCAGCTGCACCCTCCAGGCCCCGCCAGCATCGCCAGCCCTGCGTCCTGTCCGTCCCACGTCCTCCTTCAGACATGCGGCCATTTGCAGGGAGCCTGTTTAACTCATTCTCCGGGACTCACCTTGGTCACTCCTCTTGTATGAGGACAGCCTGACCTCTCCACTTCCCCCCGACCCCCGCTTCATACAGGACTCTATACACCTCCTTTCACTGGCCAACCTCCAGGACACGAGCCCCTGCAAAGCAGTGCTGGACTTGTATTTCTGATCCTCAGGCCCAGCACGGGAAACATTTCTCAATGAATGAAATAAGTCAATGAATGCATGTGTGGGAAAGAGGGCAAATGACAGTCACCAGCCCTC
>NW_020173679.1:7160700-7170266 GCF_003031525.2 Neophocaena asiaeorientalis asiaeorientalis
CCCTACAGGGGAGGGAGCCCCGCAGCCACTCTCCCCATCACCCCTGGGCAGAGAGACCCTGGTCCAGAACGCGAGCTCCAACAGGCACCAAGAGTGGCTGGGACCCTGCCATATGCATCCCATCTCTTCTTGCAGCCTCAGGGGTGGGGAGCTCTGATAGGTGGGGGGAAGAGGGAGGAGCCATGTATCTGGTTGGTCACGGGGAGATGTGGTCCTTACCTGGGGAAGGGGTAGATTCTCCCCACCCCAGATTCGCCGGTGTCCTCACCCACTGGGCAGGCTCTCCATCTTCCAGGGTCCCTGATATTTAAGGAAATTAAAGTCAGGTCTGGATGCTAAATATTTGTCTAAGCTAAATAGAAAATGGTACCAGAGAAGAAGGCCTTCAATTTTATGAGCAAATAAATCATATGAGAGAGAGTAGGCTGGTGAGAGGGAGGCAGGGCAGGGCACTCAATTATCTAGGACAGAAAGGGTTTCCCAAAGTCTGGGGCTCTGTCCACATCCCCCTTCTTTCAAAGTGTGCTTCTTCACCTGGCGCTATGGGCCAAGGCTGCGTCTTGCTCTCCTTGCCTAGACTCACAGCATGCGATTTCAAGCTACCCCTCCCCGGATGGTTTGGGGAGGGAGAGTTTGGCCTCTGGGTTCAACTGGACCCAAGTCTGAATCCCAGATCCACTACCAACCAGCTGTGTGGCTTAGCAAGTCTCAACTTCCCTGAGGCTCAGTTTTCTCATCTGTATAATGGGGGCAAGCTAGCAACGATTTCATCAAGTTGTTGTCAGCATGAAGTGAGTTGCTGAATGTAAAATGCTCAGCCTGGTGCGTGGTCCATGAGGATGTGCCTGTGGTTGGCAGAATAATGGCCTCCAAAGACGTCCACGTTCAAATCCTCAGAACCTGTGAATGTGGCACCTCATGTGGCAAGAGGGTGTCAAGTCTGCTGATGAAATTAAGGCGGCTGATCAGTTGCCCTTGAGACGTGGAGATTAAGCTGGATTATCCGTGTGGGCCCAAGGTAACCAGAAGCGTCCTTAGAAGTGGACGAGGGAGGCAGGAGAGTCAATGTCAAGGTGATGCCATGTGAGGAAGATTCGACCAGCCACTGCTGACTTTGAACCTGGAAGGGGACTGCAAGCCAAGGAATGCAGGCAGCCTCCAGAAGCTGGAAAATGCACAGAGGTGGCTTCTGCCCTCGAGCCTCCGGGATGGAGCACAGCCCAGCCAACACCTTGATTTTAGCCCTTGAGGCCCATTTCAGACTTCTGACCTCCAGAGCTGCAGGATAATAAACGTGTATTGTTTTATGCCACTAAGCTGTGGTGATTTGTTACAGCAGTAATAAGAACCCAATACAGGGCCCACTGAACAATCAATACTATCGCCACTCAGCAGTCACCCAAGGAAAATATGTTGATTCAATGAATAAAAAGAACCCCGGCCTGGGCATCAGGAGCCTTAGAGTCTGGTTCCATTCTGCCCCGAACTAGCTATACTACTTGAGGTGACGCCCTCTGCTCTCCTGACTCAGTTTCCCTATCCGCAAACAGGAGGATTTGGATTACAGTTGATCTTCAAGGTCCCTGCCTCGCAATTCCCAACACCTTCTTGTTGTAACTGTCCCCTGAAAGGTTCTTGTGTCCCCCCCCCGCCACGCCCCTCCTTTCTACCTGCAATCTGCTCCCTGCTCCCGGGCAGGGTCCAGGCTGGGCCTGGAAGAGCCAGCGGCCCCTGGAGGAGATAGTTAATAAAGGCGGGCAGAGGGGAATCAATGTGTTCCGACATCCCTGACAGGTTGGCGAGAGCGACAGATTTAATATCCTGCAGTTTCCCTTCCTCAGCCTGGGGGCCGGAATTGATTAAATAAATTAAAGCCCCGCAGCCCAGGATGCTCTGGGTAAGGTCGTCTGGTCCTCCCGCTGTCACCGTCCAGCTACACGGCTCACCCCGCCCTGGGGCTCACACCATCCGGTGGTCCTGGGTCACCAGCAAAGGATGGAGTCCTGCAAAGTGCGGGCATGTCATCCTCTGCTCGGACCACCCAGGCATGCACAGGCACCCTGGTTTAGGTGGGAAGTGAGGGATGGGATGGGGGGGTGGGGGAGGAGAGAGAGAACATCAGAGGCAAATGTGGACTGGCACCCTTCCGAGAGCCGAGTACAGGGGTTGCAGGAGTGAGCTAGATGGGCAGGGTGGCTGCTGCATGCAGGTTTGGGCTGGGTATGTGCCCGGGCTGGATGGAACAGGGGGAGCCCTCGGCAGAGGCCCAGCAGAGATGGGAAGGGACTTGCCCAAGGCAGCATGTGGTCAGACGGGGCTGAGCCCACATTCTTCACTCCCGGCCTGCAGAGCCCCCTCCCAGGGCCCGATGTCAGCCTGCGTTGGCCTCCGCAGCCTCTGCTTCTTTTCCAGTTCTTCCCCTGACTGCTCAGGGAAGGCAGGCTCGTCTGAACGGCCCCCTGAGCCTGGAGGATTAGGGGTAACTCGAGTGTTAGCAATGACAGTGGAACACATCATCAGGCTCAGCCAGAATGATTGGCCGTCTGGGGATGGTCGGTCCGTGTGCCGGATCCTGTGGGGTAAGAGCTACCTGTAAGGCCATGGAGCTTGGCGGTGCGGGGAGGAAGCGCTGCCTCCCCTCCCCTCCCACTCCCCGTAGCCTCTGCTTTGAGTCTCTGGGCCCTTCATGATGGGTGGAGGCATCTTTTAGTCAGTTTCCTTCCCACAGTGTTGAGTCTGAACCACCCAGTTGAGTCAAATGCAGACCCCACTTCACAGATGTGGAAACTGAGACCAGAAAAGGAAGTGCCTTACTCAAGGTCACGGTTGCAGCCTGGACTGGAGCCCGGGATGCCTGGCTGTCTCCCGTATCAAACTTGTTCCACATCAGAGGAAGCACAGAAGGGGCTAGAGGTTAGCCAGGGGCTGGGACAGGGCAGGGGTGATGGTAGCGCAGGGGCAGGCTGGGGATAGGACAGTGAATTTGGGTCTGGACTCAAGAACCTGATCTGAGAAATGGGACACAGGGACCCCCACCCTCCTTCTCTGCTCTGCCAAAGATGTCATTAGCTTCCTTTAGACCACGCTGACCAGGCAGTGCCCTGGCGAATGGAACAAGCTCTGGAGTCAGATTAACCAGGGTTCAAGTCCCAGCTTCCCCACTGACCGTGGGCCCTCAGACAAGCCATCAGCTTCTCAGAGACTCAAGTTTCCCTCTCTGTCAAATGGTGCTGATCAGGGCACCAGATCCATGAGAAGTGACATCTGAACTCAGGTCTGCCCAGCGCCTGTCCGAGCCTGCGACTCCCCGCCACGTTCAGGGAAGAGGTGGTCCTCATCCAGAGCCCCCATACCAGCCAAGCACACAGCAAGTGCGCAGGAAGGGTCAATCACGTACCAGTCTGGGGGGAAGGATGACACACCCTCCCCTCAGCTATTTTCTGAGATTCAGTTCAATTCATGAATTCATTCAACAGAGTCTGGGATGTTAGTGGAGCCACCCGTTCACAGCCCAACCCTTCTCTTTTTCATGAGACATTTGATCAACACCCTCCAAAACAAACGGTCCCCAGCCACCGAGATCTCCAAGGAAGGAGCTTGCGGCTAAGCGTTTGGGTCGCCTGCCCAGAGCTTGCTTCCTTCCTTCACGCCACACGGCAGCTGCTCTGCCCAGGGACGTAGGCCACGGTCTGTCTCTCCACCTTGAACCAGACCTTTGGTCTCTCGAGACCTCAGTTTTCTCTCTCCTGCAGTTGAGGTGGGATAAGCAGAAGTGAGAGGCAAGCCAGGTGCCTGGGGGAGTCCTGAGCACGAGGTCCACACCCTGCCGTCAACCAGTCTGCCAGCTCCGTCCAGCTCCTGACCAAGGCTCACCGGGCACCATCTCTCTCGCAATTAATTCCTGCTCCCATTCAAATCCCTCCTGGGGAACGTTGAGCCGGTGCCCTGTGAATGGATGGATCCTGGAAAGGAGGGCAGATTGGAGCCCGCAAAAAGCAGGGCAGGGGGCTTGGGGTGCAGCCCGGAAGACCAGTGGAGGGCCCCTAAGGAGAGTGAGGAGCCCCCGTGTCCCATTTCTCAGATCCTGCCCTTGAGTCGAGAGCCAAATTCCTCCTCCTCCCAGCCCACCCTTGCCCTGCCATCACCCTTATCCAGTTCCAGCCCCTACCTAGCTCTTGCCCTCTGTACTTCCTTTTTCTCCAAATGCACCTCAAAAAACAGCCCTCCAGGTGCTGAAACCACCCACCGTCTCAGGGAAGGACAACAATGATGACAGTAATCGTAATAGCCTCCGCCTCGCACTCCCGTGACGAGCAGGCACCAGGCTCCGTGCTTTGCACGCTCATCTCCTTTCTCACAAGTCCCTAAGTGGTGGGTGTGAGTGTACTGCCAGTTTACAGGGAGGAAACAGGCCCAGACAGGAGCAGGGACTCTGAGGCAGAGCTGGGGACTCGCACCCAGGCCCCCTGGCTCCAGAGCTGGCCCCTCGGGAGACGCGCCCCGGCATCTCCAGCTCTCGCCCCCTCCCCCTCCAAGCGATGAGTCTTTTTCATCTTCCTGCCACCACGCCCCCTTCCCACCCCCAAGCCCAGGTCCAGGCGCTTGGCGACTCGGGCGGAAAGTGCCGTGACTCTGCCCCATTATCCCCCTCCTCGCTCTCCCCATGCAGTCACAGCTCAGCAGCGTCTGGTCCTGGTGGAGTGGAAGCCACCTGGCCTGGGGGATGGGGGTGGGAGCCCAGACCCTGCTCAGTGTCATCGCCACAGGGCCGGGCCACCCAGGACGGATGGCTCCACTCCCTGAGCCATAGATGCCCCGCCCATACAGAGGGGCAAACTCACACCCCGGCAGCACCTGTTCTGCAGGAAGGGCACCCGTTTCTATTTCACTCTGTTTCAGGTCCGTGTGCGCTGGTGGCGGCGTCGCCCAGTCCTGAGGAGCCGCTGGAAGGCTAGAAACGGAGCTGGAAGGCGGAGGGCCTCGCTTCCTCTGTCGTAGGGGGCGGGGCACAGGCGGGGCTCGCACTCAGCCCGAGGCTCAGATGGATGAAGCCCGGCGGGGCCGGCGGCAGCAGGTGGCTCAGGCCCGTTCCTTCTTCTCAGAGCGCCCCCCGAGGGCTGCCGCCAGCCTCCACGTGCAAGGCCCTCTCATCCAGCCCTCCCGGGGATGCTCTGCCAGCCAAGCTGCCTGGATCCTCCTCTTTGCATGGATGAGGCACAGAGAGGGCGCTGGTCTCTCCCAACTCACACAGCAAGTGTTGCATGAGCTGGGACCGTTAGTACTGTTCCAAACCCATTGCTCCAACTCTGACCTCTACCTCCACGGCCTAGGCGGGCTGTGCTGAGCATGGCCGGTGTGGGCAGAAGAGACATCTCTGTGGCATAACTAATGTTTTTGGTAATAAATTTTATAATACAGGTATGTGATTTTTAAAAAGTCAAGTGGTATGAAAGAGAATAGACTGAAAAGTAAGCTTCTCCTCAACCATAGCCCTGCTCCCCTCCTTTTTCCTTCTCTTTTTTTCATGGTAAGCTATCTGTAAACACAAAATTTACCATTTCAACCATTTTTAAGTGTACAGTTTGGTGGCATTAAGTACATTCATATTGGTGGGCAACCATCACCACCACTGTCTCCAGAACTTTTTCATCTTCCCAAGCTGCAGCCCTGTCCCCACTGAACACTAACTCCCCATTGTCCCCCTCCACAGGCCCCGGAACCCACCTTTTCTACTTTCTTTTTTAAAATTTCATTTCATTTCATTTATTTTATCTTTGGCTGCGCTGGGTCTTTGTTGCTGCACGCAGGCTTTCTGTAGTTGTGGTGAGCGGGGGCTACTCTTCATTGCGGTACACGAGCTTCTCATTGCAGTGGCTTCTCTTGTCGCGGAGCATGGGCTCTAGACATGCAGGCTCAGTAGTTGTGGCACGCAGGCTCAGTAGTTGTGGCACGCAGGCTCAGCATTTGTGGCACACGGGCTTAGTTGCTCCGCGGCATGTGGGATCTTCCTGGACCAGGGATCGAACCTGTGTCCCCTGCATTGGCAGGCGGATTCTTAACCACTGCACCACCAGGGAAGCCCCACCATTCTACTTTCTGTCTCCATGAATTTGATTCCTCTAGGAGCCTCCGATAAGTGGGATCACACAGTATTTGTCCTTCCGTGACACTGCCTCACTTCTTAGGGCGCCCACTCTTCCCAGCTCCTCGTGTATCCATCCCTCAGTCCGTCAGCAGGAGATCTTGGCAGTGATTCCCCGCCTGCACATCAGCACTGCCTCACAGCTTCTTGAACTTCACTTTGATGCTATGTGGCTGAGCCACCTTTTATCCGACCAGCCCCGTTTATGGGCGTGGCATAATTTCCAGTCTCTCTGACATGCTGCCCTTTGGACACACGGTGAATCCCTCTGTAGGGTGAATTTCTTGGACTGGAACTGCTGGATCAAAGGATTTGTGCATTTTAAATCCTGAGAGATGCCTCTAATCACCCTCCAAAGAGGTGGCTTGGCCCACGGTGGATGCTGCTTTGAGGGCAGGTACGTGCCACTTTTCGGGGAGGGGATGTCGGCTGAGGGGCTGAGCCAGACACAGTTTCTCCAGGGTCTCCTGTAGCTTCTCCACAGCTTTGAGAGGAGCAGGTGATGACTCCCCAGTTGCTGTCCTCCTTGCTGGAATGGATGCCCCCGGAAGATCTTACTCTTGCCCCTGAGCCAGAAAACCAGGCCTGGGAGAGGCTCAGCCCCTTCTCTAGTTAGTCCCCCGGGGTTACTCAGTCTCCGCCACCCCCGGCCTACAGCCTGGGCCTCTTCCTCCCCCTCCCGGGAAGGCCTCGGCAAAGTTACAGCCCCATTCGTTCCTTGAGTAGATTCAACCAAAGGTATTTATCTTGGGCCTTTCTTTCCCCCAAATAAACTGAGAAAATTCACAGCCTAGCATCGTCTGGGGCAAGCTGGGAGCAGGGAGGCAAAGAGAGACCACCAGGGCAATGTGGGGAGCAGCTGTGGGCTCAGGCCTGGGTGGGTGGATCCTGTGCTGTGATGGGGCACAAGGACCAACAGGGGAAGGGCCCCAATCCATTTGCTCTGCTCCCTGTAAAGTGTCCTCAGCAAAGCACGTGGTCCCCAAGGGAGAAACCACTAGCGTTAAAATAAGGTTAGCAGGGACCGCCCATCCAGCCCTCCCTGCGTATGTTCTCTTTCCCGCAAGCCCCATCCCAAAAATGATCCCATTTTACAGAGGGGGAAACTAAGTCTAGCAAGGTTAAGTGACTGACCACAGTCACCTAGCAGTTGGGCCAAGAGGTCAAAGGTCAGAGACTGTTGTGACCTTCCCAGAGTGTGGGCCATATGTGCCCCCGTCCTCGCGGGGGAAGGTTTAGGAGCAAACTCCCTAGTTATGGGGATAGTCAGGAGGACACAAGGAGCCATTTGCCCCCCCTCCTAGGCTTCTCCGATGGCCCACATGACTAGTGGGCATCCACTCAGGTCCATGGGCTCCCCCACTCCCACCATGTACCTCAGACCCAAGGATCTGCCTAGCTCCTCTTTCCTGGCTCCAATCCTGCAGCCTTACAGGATTCATTGCTGACAATAATTAAGTCTCACAAGGATAAAACTTAAACAAGTCCAAAGCCTTCGGGGATGGTATTAGCACATTAATTCTGTTTGTGGTTTAAATATTAATGTCAGAGTGTAATTACTACCCCTGCTGTCGAAGACAGCAGTTTGGAAACAGTTTCAGCCCAGCAAATGGGATCCATCCATCCTGGATGTCAACATGCATCGGGGGGAGTTTGGCATTCTGGAGAGTTCTGGAACATTTAGAACTCAGGGCATTGAGAATAATAGCTACAAACTGACAGCCTTTGAGCCAAATCTGGCCTGCAAGCCTCTTTTAAAAAGTTGGCCCGCATCGTGTTTAAACGAAAAGAAGGGGACTTCCTTGGCAGTCCAATGGTGAAGACTTCACCTTCCAACGCGGGGGACGCAAGTTTGATCTCTGGCCAGGGAGCTAAGATCCCACATGCCTCAGGGACAGAAAACCAAAGCATAAAACAGAAGCAAGAGTGTAACAAATTCAGTGAAGACTTTAAAAATCATCCGTATCAAACAATCCTTAAAAAAGAAAAAAGAACTCAGCTTTATAATCCTTCTTGAACAGTGGAGAAACATGGCTGTGTGGGACCACAATCCCACATGGTAACAGTGGGCTGGGCTGAGTGATGTGGTCCCCTGGAGACAGGCATTCATCTGTCTGTGATGACTGTGGTCATCTCCAGTTAACCACAGTCCCCACCATGCCCTATTATGTCACGCCCATTTGCTTCACCTGTCTGAGCACTGTAGGCATTGAGTTTGCAGCTCTTGGGTTAGAATTTGGAAAGTGTAGGGATGAAGAGGGTTGGAATTGCAGAGCTAAGAGGAGGCAGAAGTCCAGAAGGGGGCTAGCTCTTGATCGAGGAGAAGGGAGATGCCTGGGTAAGGGGTAGCTCCTACCTTCCCCTGTCCTGCCCACAGACTGACCTCCTAGGTGGGGAAGACCCAACCCATCATGTTTTAGCTAACTCCAAAAGCACACTTGTTCCAGAAATGAAGCCTTAGCACCAGAGACCGCTGTGAGAGAGGGCAGGGGAGTCTTGGGTCTTGCTGGACATTTTCATGAGTAATTTGGTCCTTGACTAGCCACCACTACCATCATCCCCAAACCCTCCCCATGTCCAGCTTGGAGGGAGAGCCGGGAGCCGTGGCCCCTGGATGGGGCAGCTGCTGGGTGACCTTGGGCAGCTCCTGTGTCCTTCTGAACTTCAGCCCATCTGGACAAATGCTCTAGCTCGGCTCTGTGGCCCCAACTCCACCCAGGACCGAGGCAGCCACGGTGAGGTAGCTCAGATTGGGGGGAGGGTCACTCAGTGCTCTTCTAAGAAAAGGACTCTGTGGTGTCTTGCACGGTGTGCCATCTATAGTGGGGGCTTAACTGGAGTGCAATAGAGAAAAGCTCTGGACTTGGAGTGGGAAAACAAGCAAAGCCGCTTCTCCTCTTACCAGCGTATGAGCTCGGGCAAGTTGTGTAATCTTTCTGAACTGGTTTTCCTCTTCTGCACATGAGAGGAATGACGCCGACTTCACAGGGATGATGGAAGGAAGAAATTAAGTCCCAGGCCCAGCATATTCCCCACCATACAGATGCTCAGTAAAGGCTGGACAGGACCTGTTGAAATGAATTTAGAAGAATAGAGGTGTTGCGTGAAACTGAGAACCTCTGGGGAGGGGAGGAGAGGGCTGAGGCTGCAGTGGGGATGGAGGTGGAGCCGGAGTAAGAGGGGGGCCACAGAGGGGCAGCAAGACAGGAGGACAGCAGCAGAGGGGCCCCGGGAGCAGGGCTGGGCTGCGTTCCCTGTATGAGCCTGAAGGAATCAAGTTCACATCAAGACACCTGGTCATGCTGACCTGTACAAAAAGGAGAATTTAGGACTTCCCTGGTGGCGCAGTGGTTGAGAGTCCGCCTGCCGATGCAGGGGACACGGGTTCGTGCCCCAGTCCGGGAAGATCCCACATGCCGCGGAG
>NW_020173679.1:7170294-7246190 GCF_003031525.2 Neophocaena asiaeorientalis asiaeorientalis
AAAAAAAAAAAAAAAAAAAAAAGGAGAATTTACTCTACAGTCTGAAAGGTGCCTCCTGGTACCCAAGGGCAGGAGGGGTAGGGGGTGGAGACTGAACGATAGGACTCAAGGGGCTGCCCCTGTGTCTTTCTCTGTGTATATATCAACATGTCTCTCTTTGTCCCTTTCGCTGTCCTTCACAGTTTTCTTTCAGTCTCCGTGTCTCTGTCTGTCTTTGTTCCTGTCTTTTTTCCTCTCTGTGTGTCCCTCTCTCTCTGCTCCCGGGCCTCTCTCTGCCGACAGCACTCTGGCTTCCTCCCTCTCTTTTTTTTCTTCTCTCTGTGTCTGTCTTGCGCTCTCCTGGCTTGCAGCACCAGCTCTCGGGCGCCTCTCTGCAGGTCTGCTTGGTCCTTCTGCTCTCTGCAGACCAGCTCTCCCTTTGTCCCACGCAGAGGGTTGGATGTGGCCACGGAGGCCACATCACATCCAGTGCAAGTGTCTGCCTGTCAGAGACTGAGCAGGATCGGCCGGAGCCCAACTCCAAACCTCTACCAGGGGGCTGCTTGGGGCCCGGTCCGGACCATCACCCATACCCCGGGTTTACCCCTCCCCCACCCCAGGTAGCTGGGCAGCGCAAGGATTTGCTCTCAAGTGTCAGTGCAGTTCTCAGAGAAGAGGGGCTGGGCTGGACCACTCCCAAGACACACCTACTCCAAGGCCTTGTGAGGCTGTGGCTGGGCGTCAAAGTTAGTACCCAGGGGAGGGGTTAGTACTGGCAGTGACCCTGACAGTTAGGGGTATACTAGGGCCAGAGGTCCAGCTATAACCACCTGAGCTAAAATAGGGATGAAGCACTCAGAGCTAGAAAGAGTGTAAGCTGCCCCCTCAGGTTACTCCAAGAGAGTAAGTGGGGCTCCTGGGGGCTCCTGGAGATCGACCAGGTACCTCTGTGCCCAGGCAGGATGGCAGAAGGGAAAGGATGGGTAGGAGCCAGACAAAGACACAGGGTGCATTCTCTGGTATATAGCCGGTGCTCAGTGAATGTTTGCACGAATGAGTGGGTAAGAAGAGCAAGAGAGAGTGGAAGATGTTAACAGAGCAGGGAGAGAGAGAGCACAGAGCGGAGAGGCAGAGCCTAAGATATCATGAGCAGGAGAGAAAACAGACAGAGGAGCTGGTGCGGAGTCGAAGGGCTGGGGAATGCCCAGGAGGAAAAGAGGGGAGGGGGCAGGGGCGAGGGGAGGGAGAGACTAATGCATTTCACTTCATCTCTGTTCATTTTGGACAAATAGAGCAGAAACTGCAGGCCAAGAAAGGAGGAAACAGGGCATGAAATTGCACTGTGCCTTGTAATAGCTCTGCCAGCCAGTGGCCAGGGGCTAAAAAGCCACTGGGTCAGCCCTGACCCTCCCGGGCGCTCTGGGGTGGGCAACCCAGGCCCCGCACTGCCCAGCTGGGCCCAGCGTAGGAGTGGGAGGTGAGGGGCGGCCACAGCGGCCGGGTTTCTGCCTGAGAAGCTCCTCTCAAGTTCATCCATGTCCTGGGCCCTGAGTGGCCCCAGGATGCTCCAAGAAGCTGGGGAAGGGACGTCCATTAGGCATCAGAGAAAATCCCTGAGAATTTAAGGGATTTGGAGAATTAATACAACCTGGATTTAGATGATCAAAAGCATTTCTGGAGGTGGCTGTTGGAAGCTTCTGGATGGATGTGGGCTGCAGGAAGCCTTCCTTTCCCTCTGCAGGAGCCTGGTGGGATGGAGGGCGGACAAGTGGATGGGCCAGTTGGGGACTCCAGAGTGCCACAAGATCTCCAGCTCTACAGCCCCGTCGCCTGCCACCCTGCTTGGGCCAGCTTGCTGGGGCTGCGGCCATGAGCAGAAGCTTCAGACATGAGGGTTGAGAATAAATAAGAAGAAACTCCCTGCTGACAAGCTCTGGGGTGCCCAGCTTCCCGCACGGGTCCCCCTCTGAGGCGGATGGAGGAGTGCACAAACGGCCTACGGGGTGCCCAGCTCCAGGCTCTGCCCCCCACGATCCCACTTATAACTCCCTGCAGGTTAAACTTTCTCCATCTCAGCTCAACCCCAGTGCTCCCCTGCCTAGTGGGTCCTATCGGCTTTGGACTAGGTCACATCAACCTAAGTAGTACGTGCCACCATACACAGAGCGCTTGTTAAATCCAGACACTGGGCCAAGCCTTCGATGCGCCTTAGCCCAAGGTGACGTCAGCTCCTCACAACGACCCACATACAACCGTCACCCCCTTTTAGAGAAGTCTGGCCATCTTCTCCAGAGTTTATGATTTTCACCCGGGCTGCTGGGTTGGGTAGCGGGTGGGTAAGTGCGTTCATGAGAGTGAAGTGGATTGAGCTATGGGTGGGGAGGCTGGGTGGTGAGTTGATGGACTTGAGGGTGGGTAAGCTGGTGGCTTGGAGGAGTCGGTTAGCTTGGTGGGTTGAGTGGTGTGTGGAGAGGTAGTTGGTGTTGGGTGGGGTGTTGCTGTGTTGGGTTGAATGGGTAGATAAGGGCTGGACAGTTGGGTGGTCTGATAGGACGGATGGCAGACTGACTGACCCTAGAGCACAGCATGCATTTTCCAACCTCCAGATCTTGGCTTTGCCACTCTTGCCACCAAGAGCTCCCTCCCTCCAGTCCCCACTTCTCTTACTCCTCCTTCAAGGCTCAGCCCAGACTCAGTAGCATCTTCTCACGCCATCACAGCAAAAGGCGAGTTCATCTCTGCGGACAGTCTAGGATGCTTCTGTTGGGACCGCTCTCCTTACACCTCATCGTCTGCAGTCTCTGGCAACAGTGACTTCTACCTGCCTAATGGGACCAGAAGCTCTTTGAGGGCAGACACTATGCCATGTTCATCTCAGTATGAGCAATGGTACCTCCGCGGTACCAGCTGCCCTGGAGCAGGGAGTAAATATCTGGCCAAGAGAAGGAAACTACCCAATGACTCTCAGCCATCTGCCCTGGACCCTTCAGAGGTTTATCCCTAAGACACAGTAGAGCCAGCGCTCTGGGGCCACAGCCTCAAACCCACCCTGCGTGGCTCATCGCAGACCCCTCCTCTGCAGGGCGTCGTCAGCTATGTGGCTCCCAGACACAGAAAATGAGTTTTGGATGGCATGAGGATGCCCACGCTGCAAGACTGCACAGGTCTGCTCCCAGCTGGGACATATGCAGGGCAGAGACCAGCTGCCCCAGGGGCTGGTTCAAGAAGCTTCTAGCAGCTCCTGAGGCCTGAGAGAGCCAGAGGCTCTGGTGGGTTGTTCTAGGCTGAGTTTCTGGCAGGCTTTCACAAGATTAGTGGTCTAATCTAAACCCCACAGGGGACCCTGTGGATCCCCTCTCCTCTGCTGGTGGCGTTCAAGCCCGGCCCCTCCTCCCCCTCGCCACTGTGCCCCTCCTGTTTGTTTACCCTCTGTGGCGGTGAGGGAGGCATTGGAAGGAGAACCGGCCCCCCACCATCAAGGCGAATGCTTTCTCTGCTAATTGCTATTTGCATGGCAAATCCCAGGTAAAGATGGGATCATTGCGTGTTCTGGGAGTAATGATATTTGATGTTGTCAACTTATTACCACCTTAATCACCTCTCAATTTCCTGCTTTTCAAGCTCCCAATCACGCTGCCACCCAAAATAACCACCTCTTTGAGACTGTGGCAGGGCCTCACTGGGAGGGAGCCATTCGGGGATCCCCCTGGCTGAGGGGGGCTGAACGACATTCTGACCCTGCTCTGGGGCTCCCTCCATCCTCCCCCTCTTCCTTCCCCTTCCTCCTATCTCCTCCCTTCCTCCTTCTCTCCCTCTCTCCTCTTCTTTCCCCTTCTCCTCTTTCTCCCTTTCCTCCCTTCCCCCTCCTGCCCGAGGCGCCCCCTCAATTTGCTGAATCCATTCATTCCCTGTAGGAAGCCAGACACAGGAGCGGGTCTCCATCGTGCAGACAGGAAAAGAAGCTCCCTTGCAATGGGGCGAGCATCTGATTAGGTTATTTATTTCCAGGAACAAGGGGGAGCCTCTCTCCAAGGCCACACCAGGACCCCACTCAGCCCCATTACCAAAAAAGAGAATTATTTTTAAGGAATAACAAAGAATACCTTCTATTTAGTGCACACTACCTGCACCAGGCCCTGTGCTCAGTGCTTCACCTGGATTTCTCACTGGTCCCCGTTCCACTCGGAGGAAAGGCAGAGTCCTTACGAAGACCCCTGAGACGCCACGGGGTCTTCCCTCATCTCCCGTGACGCGCCCTCCCACTGCCTCTGTTACCCTCAATCTGACCCCCTCCACCTTCAGCCAACACCAAGTGTGCCCCTGCCGGCGCTGTGCCGGCTCTGGTCGGAACGCTCCTTCCCTGGACACCTGCTCGGCCCACTTTGCTCCATCCCCTTCTCCATGCAGCCTGCCCTGACCCCCGTCCCCCATTAATCCTGCAACCCGCTGCTCCATGGCGCATAGGGTGTGTACGAGTGCAGGCGCGCGGGCGAACACACACACACACACACACACACACGTACACACACACACACACCTTCCTCCACCCTCCGGGGGCTCTTTGTCCTGCCCTTCTTTCCCTTGTTCTTTAAATATATCACAGCATGAACTCGCCTGGTATGTGTGTTGTCTATCTCCCACCTCGAGATGGAGGCAGGAAGTATATTAGGCGTTCCATGAATATTTATTGTCTCCATAAAGGAATCTTCATAATAACCTTAGGAGGTAAGCCCTGTCATTATCTTCACTTTACTGACAAGGAAACTGAGGCAGAAGGAAAGACGTTCAGTATTCCGCCCAGGGCCACACAGGCGTTAGGTGAGATGCCCGGGATCTGACCCCAGATCTGCGCTCTGACACGGCCTGATGCTGCCCAGAAATGACCAGCCTGTGTCTCACCCTGTTTGGCTGGAGTTGATGCAGAGCTGCACTGCCAGATGTGATGAAGCAATCTCTGTTAGTGGTGTGGGTGTGGGCTCAGGCCTGGGTGCAAACCCACACTTACCTCCTGATGCTGAGTGAGTCTGAGCCTTACACATTCTCAACTTGCCTTAGTCTATTCATCCACGAAATGGCCTGCCTCCTAGAGCTGGGCCAGGATCCAGTGAGCTAACGCTTCTAGCCGCGCAGCACCTCTGTGTGCCGAGTGTTCAGTAAATGGCCGTTTGTCTAATAAATATTCCCAGTGTTTCAAAGGTGGCAGGGCCACCCTGCCAGGCTATCTGCTGGGTGGACTAGGGTAGATCAAATGTAGTGACTGGGGCGCCCATGGGACTATGGGCCAGGCCCACCGACTCAGAGGGTCCCAACACCAGGGTGAAGGCTGTGTCCCTGTCCTTGGTGAGGCGTGACCCAGGTTGTCTGCTCCTGATACCCTAAAGTTCCCATGTTTGCACAGCATGTAGTTCTTATTATAAATTCGGTTGGCATTATGAAGCTCCCACGTTCTGTCGTGCTTCCCTGGATGGAAGAGAAAGAGAAATTGGACATAACCCTGGGACACACCCATGGAAGGGGTCATGCATGGAGGCCGCCACAGCCTTGGGGGGCTTGAGGCGGGGCCAAAGGAGGAGAGGGCTGGCCACACACATCTCTCCCCTTCTCAAGCCTAACAGACGGGAGGAAAAGGGGCTCACTTCCCGCAGTCTCAGGAGGGTTCATATACATCCAACCACCAAGCTCACATGGGATCTTTGAGAGCTCAGGAAATTGGGGTGGGGTGCGGGCCTCCGTGCATGTGCAGAGGAGCAGACAAGCCCATCGCTGGGGACTGGAAAACTCCCACAGAAGACAGCCGCCCCTACTCGCGTCCTGTGTGGCCCCGTTGGAGGTGAGCCTGCAGTCAGACCCTGGGCCACAGGACCCTTCTGTTCTACCGACCACAGCTGTGAAGAGGATGGGGCGGGGCCGGGGGGGATGTCTGCCAGAGGCTTCTTCCCCAGCCTCCTCCCAGAGACAGCACCACACACACACACACACACACACACACACACACTTGAGGAGCTACGGCCTCTAATCAACGTCACTGAGTAATCAATACCCTCATTTTTTGCCTCTAAATGGCTGAGGAAGATAATCATTAAATACTCATGTAGAAATTCGACACATCGCGGCCTTTTAAACCATCTCAAGGAGGAGAGCGTGGGCTTGCACCTGGCCTTGATCACTCCTTACAGATTTCTCGAGCCGAATAACTGATCACCTTCACCTAAAGGCAGCTCCACGGAGAAGCAGGGAAACAGCCCTCGTGCCCGGAGGGTTTCCCGGGAAAGCACTTTGAAGGAAGGAGGTGTTTGGGGGAGTTGGGGGGACAAGCTCTGAACCGATGAATTAAACATTCGCTGAGCTCTTTCGAAGCCGCTGCTACCAAAGAGGGGAAACGCTTTAATTAATAAAGCACAGTCAGGGAGAGGGAGCTCTTTTCTGACGCCGCGCCCCGGGGCTCCAGAGGCAAGATCAACAAAGCGGAAGCCAGCTGCTTGGTGCCGATGCCAGGAGGGGTGATGCTCCTCTCCCAGGGTCTGGGCTGGGGTGGCTGCTCAGGTTTCTACCCCCTGCCCCCCGCGGAGGTGGAGAATGTCCTATCCTGGCTTCAAGGCCAGCCTAGAGCTGAGGGCACCTGCCCCATGGGAGACCCTGGAGATGTGGCAGACAGAGCACTGAACTGGGAGTCCTGAGGCTGATACTCCATCGTCAGCTCTAAGTTGCTGCGTGACCTTGGGTAAGTCACTTTCTCTCTCTGGACCTAGGTTTTCTCATCCAGGGTTCTCAGACTGGGTTCTGGGGAACCACTAGGTTCTTGAAGGGTGTCTCAGGATTCCCTCTGGTGGTGAGGGTACAGGCAGGTGGGCTTCTGAGCTCCAAACCCAGCTTCAGCCAAAGCAGCTTTACTTTTGTCTGTTAATATATAACAGGCTTTATGTAAGATGTCCTTTGAAGAAAGAACACTGCAGGTTAAAAAAAAAAAAGAAAACCATTGGCTTAGATGTTTTCTCCTATCTCTTCAGGAGCCTGGGCCTCAAAGCTGAATGATCCTTGTTGGCAGGCCAGCCAGCATCAGTCATGACCAAGCACCTAGCATGTGCCAGATACTGGGGGACTGTAAAGGAGAATAAGAAGGCCCTACCTCCTTTCAAGGGGGCTTCTAGTCTAATCCGGATGTGGCTGATATGTGGCACACATACCACTAGTTCTGCCATTAGGACCATGGCAGACATTACTAATCAATCACGGCTGTCACTCTCTCCTACAGAGTTCAAATGTGACTTCAAACTTTTTCTCAACCTAGTGCTCCAGGCAGCCCTGCCAATTAATTGGCCCCGGTATGTGAAATGAAACCTTTCCTGACCATCTCTGGTTGGTTCTAACAAACATAAATTTCCCAAGATGCAATGGACTGCCTCACTTGGGAGTAAGAATCCCAACCTTGTTCATTTGGTCAACTGATATTCATTGAGCACCTACTGTATGCCAGGCACAGTTTTAGGGAGACAGAAGTCCTAGTGGCTCTTATAGTAAGGAGAGAGATGGATGGTAAAGATATAAACAAGTTAAAAGGCAAGAATATCTCAGGTGGTGAAAAGTGATACAGTTGATTGAGCAGAATGATGGGTGAGAAAGGGACTGGCTGGCTACTTCAGCTTGGGTGGACAGGGTGGGCTTCCTTGAGGTGGTGACATGTCAGGAGAAATCTGAATACTGGGAAGGAGGTGGTCACGCAAAGGTCTGGGGAAAGAGCATCCTTGGCAGAGGGAACAGCCAGTGCAAAGGCCCTGAGGCAGGGCGGAGATTGATGTGTTAGAGGAACAACAGGAGGCCCGACAGCTGGGGCCTAGGGAGGTGAGAGAGGTACAGAATGAAGTGGAAGAGGCAGGCGGGGCAGATCTCATGGGGTCTCATGGACCATTGTCGGGAGTTTATCTGAGTCTAAGAGCAGTAGAAGCCATTGGAGGGGAGTGACAGGGTCTGATTTATGTTTTAGAGAGATCCTTCATCACCAGCTAGACAGCTCCCCGCTGGGGCCACGAAGGAAGGGCTGTTGATTTTTATTTCTCTCGAGGAAAATGTTGATATTGGTGAGCCCAGTATTATGATCCTGTATTCTTGCTGGTTGCTGGCCAAATATTGAAGAAGGCTGGACCCCTGTGTCTTTACACCTCTATTTCTGGCTACTTCCACCTGGGGAGCCTCCTCCTTTCACTTCAAAGTTTCTCCTGCTGCCCCCACTGTAGCTCCTGCTCTGAGCCCCATCCCAGCCAACCCTCCTAGGTCCTCCGTGCCCCACATCCTTTCCAACTCTCTCACTCATCAAAACTGACTTTTCCCGTGTGCCACCTCCTTGATATCCAGCCGACAGATTAAGCAGCTCATCTCCGCTGATGTCTAAGTGGGTGGATTTCAAGGGGTTAATGGGTCACCTGTCCCAGTCATTCGTAGGGTGGGGAGGGTCAGGAGAGGTCCAGAGACACCACCTTAATCTAAGGAAGTGACTCTAAGGGGGGAGGGGATTGGGAAGCAAATACAGCAAATCACAAATTACATCTCCAGTGGCTCAGTCTACATGTGGGACACATGGTAGGTCCAAAACCGTCCCTCTCTGAACTTCAACACACACCACTGTGCATGTTCACTGGCTCCTTCCCACCCAAACCAGCCATGGACCCTAAGATTGATTACAAGAGTCCACACACACATTCACAGATTGCCTGCAGATTAAATAGATAAAGTATTTTGCCCATCTACGCAAGACCGTTTTCGAGCGTATAAAGATGCTGTCTTGATTTGTTAAGGGTAAATTCATGTGTGCGTGTTGGCAGGATTCATAGTTGCTTGTTGTCACATGGAATGCTCTCAACCAAAGAGTGGGAAAGCACAGCCAACGTCAGGTCAGACCCTGTGGACCAGATGGAGGTTGAAGCAAGAGGCTTCATAGAACGTGTTCACGATATACTGTTAGCTGCAGGGATGGGGGGAGAAAGCAGCTCACAGAAGGAAAGTGTACAGTAGGAGCCCCTGTGTGTAAACACTTAAGGAGAAAGGCCCAGAAAGGCATAGCACACGATAATTCGTGACAGGATTCACAGGCTATTTTCATTTTTCTCTTTGTGCTCATCTTTTTTCTCAATATTCTACCGGAAAGATGTGTCACTTCAACCAAATTATATAAAAGGAGGGGGACCTCAAGGTGGAGGAGAGGGAACCACAGGGCATCAGTAGAGAATTTCACTCTCCCTCCCTCGTGTCCTGTTGAGGGCAGCAGGAGCGGGGTCCCTGGGCCTGCCTGGCCCTGGCCCCCTTGTTCGGGAGCTGGGTGGGAGGGGGTGGACAAAAGGAGGGGTATGGCCCAGGCAGCAGGGGGACAGGAGGCCCTGAAGGAAGCTCTCCAGCCACCATGGGGACTTTGGGCAGCTGGGCTCCCCCGCCCCTGTCTGTCCCACCATCAATCTCTCTTGCACCCAAACTGGCCTTCTTCGGGCATAAAGGCTTTGGCTCAGATGAAGAAAAACAAACCCCTGTGTTCTCATTCTGATCTGGAGAATGAAAGTCTATATAAAACAGCTTCTTATCGGCAGCTCCAACTCTTTATACCTTCAAGGCCCTTTATTTCACTCTGCTGGGAAATTTCTCCCTACAATTACTGCCTTTGAGGAGCCTGCCAGGCTATGGTGGGTGGGAAGCTTCACATCCTGTCTGTGGGAGACACAGAGCCAGGCCCCTTTTGAGGGCAGGACAGATGATGGGCGATGATGGTGGGAGAGCCCCGGGTGACGTCCAGGCCCTGCTTGCCCAGAGGAAGACCGCCTGCTGCTTGCAAGCCAGGTGGGGACGGGAACTCTGTGTGGGAGACAGAATCTGAGCCTGGTGGTGTTTGGGAGGAAAGCGTTACCAGGATGCACTGCCCAGCTGCTCCCCAGAGGGGCATGTGGTCCGGCTCTGGACCTCTGGGCCCAGTGTTTCAGGTGGCTGGGCCTGCCTCGGTCCTCCCTGGCATCAGTGCTGGATGGGGGCCTGGGTGGGGATGGAGGAAGTGCCCTCGATGGGCAGCCGCAGGGAGCACCATTGTGCCGTCCCAGCCATTTGCTCTCTGCTCACTGGGGGCTGAAACAGGCCCCTCACACCTCCCTCCGTGAGCTGTAGGAGAGGATCCCTGGGGAGCAGATGCGGCCAGCAGTTGCAGGGGGCGGAGTGGGTGACAGATGACGTGGTGATGTGTGTGTTCCTGAGTGAGAGGTTGGACCCTTAGTGGATGACAGGCCCTTCAGTCTGCTGCTCCCAGCCCAGCGGTCATTAGTGGAGTGTCCTACCCTGTGCAGACGAGTTCCAAAGCTGCCAGGTGGGCCTCCCGGCAGGGGCAGTTCTCACCAGCCAGCTGATGCAATGTGGACGGCAAGCTCCATGGTGGCGTGGGCAACTTGCCCTGGAGTCGGCCAAGCCTGAGGGTCTGGGCTGCTCACTGGGCAGTCCCACGCCCAATGGGGAAATCAGCCAGTTCTCAGGGGGATTTGCTGCTAAGCCGCATTGACAGAGTCCCTGTCGGTAACCCACTCCCCAACCTACACCTAGGGCAGAGGGCTTGCTGTGGACCCCAGACCCCTCGCCCCGGGCACACTGGTTTTACAGGCCGAGGACTTGCATTCTGGGCCAATACTCCACCCTCCCGTTGATTGGCCCCATCGTGTAGTCTCAGGTCAGGGCAGAGATGAGCCATTCATTCACTTAGCAAGTCTCTGCTGAGAACCTGAAGGGGCTGAGCACGAGGACACAGCGGAACAAGACAAGGCAGCTGCCCTCTTGGGTCACATCTTGTTACCTGTGAAGACCCGGCTGCAGCTTCAGGGCCGGGCGATAGGAGGTGCCCCTGACACCACAGCTAAAGAAGATGGAAATCCTTCTCTGCACCCTCAGCACATGTATCTTCGTCACAGTTGACCCCCTTCTCCCGGGGAGAGGGGAGCAGAGCAAACATCGGTGGAGAAGCCACCCCTCCCCAGGTGGTGAGCTCCGAGGGCACGGGCAGGGTGGGGGGCATGATCGTTCTGTCCCCCTGGAGTCCCCAGCCCAGCCCAGTGCTTCGACCTTTCATTCATTTATCCCACAAACGGCTTTTGAGTATCTACTGTGTGCTAGGGGCTATTTTAAACACTGGGGATAGATCAACACACATAACAGACAAAGTCCCTGTCCTCCCGGGGGCTCATTCTCCCGGGGGGAGAGAAACAATCATCGAATAAATAAGTAAAATGATGCATGTTTAAAGGCAATAAGTGCCCTGGAGAGAAATAAAACAGGAAAGAGGGCAGGGGTTGCAATAGGGCTTAAATAGAGCGGCCGGGGAAGTCCTCCCTGAAAGGGCGACATCCGAGCAGAGGCTGGAAAGAAATGAGGTAACCTCTGCCTTCCTACCTCCTGGGAGGTAGGAAGGCAGAGGTTACCTGAGGCAGAAATGTTTTGGGAACAGCATGAAGGCTGATGTGGTCAGAGAGAGCGAGTGAGGGGGAGATGGGGGGAGGAGAGGGAAAGAATCTCTATCAGGGTGGAGTGGGTTCAATGGTGGCCCCCCGAAAAGATATGCCCCCATCCCAATCCCCAGAACGTGCGACTGTTACCTTATGTGGAAAAAGGGCCTTCGCATGTAGCTACATTAAGGATCTTGAGACGAGGAGATCCTCCTGGATTATCTGGCTGGGCCCTAAATCCAGTGACAAGTGTCCTTGCACGAGACAGGCAGAGAGACAGAACAGGACAGGACACAGATGCAGAAGAGAAGGCGATGTGAAGCTGGGGAGAGGGATGCAGCCATAAGCCAAGGAGTGCCGGCAGCCACCAGGAGCCGGAAGAGGCAAGGAAGGACTCGCCCCTATGGAGAGTGTAGCCTTGCCAACACCTTGATTTTGGATGTCTGGGGTTCAGAATTCTGAGAGAATAAATTTCTGTTGTTTAAAGCCACCACATTTGTGATAATATATCACTGTAGCCACAGCAAACAAGAATGGAAGCCACAGTAAGGACACCAGCATTCACTGTGAAACGGGAACCAATGTGAGGGCTCTGAACAGCAGGGAGATGTGAGCTGGTGTCTGCTTTACCAAACACAGATGATGGGAGGAAGGTTGGAAGGAGAGAGGAGGTTACGAGACCACAGCAACAATCCAGGAGGGCGGGACTTTCCTGGTGGTCCAGTGGCTACGACTCCGTGCTCCCAATGCAGGGGGCCGAGGTTCAATATCTGATCAGGGAACTAGATCCCACATGCATGCCGCAACTAAGAAGTCTGTGTGTCACAACTAAAGATCTCATATGTGCAACTAAGGCCTGGCGCAGCCAAATAAATTAAATAAATAAATATTTTTTTAAAAAATCCAGGAGGGCACTTGGTAAATATGCATTGAATGTTGAGGGTGGGGCATGGGGGGGACACAAAATGCCCCCAGGACCTGGTCCCTGCCCTCTCAGAGCTCACTGCCCAGGACAGAGCAGGGAGAGCAAACTATAGAGGCAAGTCTCTTTGTGTGGAGGACTCACAAGTGGCCAAACTCCGACAAGAGGGGCAAACGAACAGCCTAACGATAGCATCTGACATTTACTGAACACTCACCACGAGCCAGGCTCTTCGCTAAGCACTTTTCGTGGGTGGTCTCGTTTCATCCTCATATGACCTATAGAAGGTAGGTACTGTTATCCCCATTTTGCAGATGAAGAAACTGAGGCTTGCTCAAAATCACAGCGCTGGGGAGGCGCAGAGCTAGATTTGGAACCAGCTCTGTCTGGGGTCAAAGCTGAGATCCTCTTGTGTCTGGAGCAGCAGAGGGAGAGTGATGGGAACAGAAGGAAAGGAATTCAGCCAAGGCCACCCAGGAAATTGGAGGCAGAGGCAAGACTCAAACTCAGGACCTCCATGGTTCACAAAGCACAAGGTGAGTGAAAGCATCGTGTGTATATGGACAAACAGGAACAACAGACACCTGTCAGAGCAGCAGAGCCCTGGGGAATGCAGAAGCAGGGGAACCGGCCAAGGGCGAGTGGACGAGGTCCATGGGACTCAGCTCTTGAGGGGCCACGTGGAAGAGGTGAGTCCTCCCGTCCAGCCCGCCCTGCCAACTGATCACCAGGGTCCTTAGCTGGTGGCCTGAGCCATCTCTGCCTCCACCAGGCCCAGGACCCAGGCCAGGGGGTAGCTGGGGGCCTTTGGATCAAGACCAGCCGCCAAACCAGAGCCGCCTGGTTCCTGATGATTTACGTGGGCTCCGCCTCCCACCTCCCCTCCTTCCTCTGGATTAATATTATCATCGCGGCCTGAGCAAAATTAGCCGCATGCTGGCAGCTCATTTTTAATTGTTTCCAAATACGCAGCCTAATCATTATGCAGTTCTAACTAGGAGGTGATGGCAGGAGGGGAGAATTTGTGTTGGTGACACAAGGAATGAGGGATTTACACGTTCTCAGCAGCTGCTCCAGGACCCCGGGCCCCGCCTTCTTGCCTGGTGTTTTGTCTCTTCTTGTCGCTGTTCCTAATAACTACATTAGGCCAGAGAGTAGAGCGGGGCGCTGACACCTTCCATAAAACAACCATGGAGATTAGGCCCTGGGGAGGTCCGGCTGATGCACAGAAGAGAAATGAAACGGCGTGCAAACGGGCACTGAGTGCAGCCCCTGCACGTGGAAGCACACGCAGGTACCCAGCCCGGCCCTGCGGTGTCCACGGGCTGCCGGCATGGGAGGGCCCGTCGATAGGGAACGTCGGGGGGGCAGGACAGGAAAATGAAGAGAGCGGGCACCTGTCCCTCACCTCCATCCCAGCTCACACACACACACACACACACACACAACCTCTCACACCTCCTAAGCCCATCTCCACCACCAGCCTTGTGAGTAACCATCCAATTAATGTCACATCGAACAGTGAATCTTAGTTTGGGGGGGGTTAGACTCTTTTGAGAATCTGATAAAAAAAAAATCATAGATTCTCTCCCTCCCAAAATGCACACACACACAATTTCAGGGTGTCGCAGCCCCCCGAAGCCTATCCAGCTCCCCCTGATGAACTCTGAATCCATGATGTGATGCAGTGGTAAAGAGCATGGGTTTGAGGGCAGTTCCCCTGGGTTGGAATGTTGATCCGTCACTGACACACTATGCAGCATCTGAAGGCCAGTTCTGGAGCTTCTCCAGGCCTCAAGTAGCATGTTTGTAAGTGGGGAGGGGGATGATGATATTAATACTTTTCTTGAAGATCTTGTTGATAGGCTAGGTGAGCCCATGTGCCTTAGTGCTTAGACAGGTCCAGACAAATAAAAACGCACAAGAAAGGTTGGGTATTACCAAAACGAGCGGGAAGGACTCTAGAGAGAAGCGTTTTAGTCCTAGTTCTGCCACTAACCTGTTGTGTGTGACCTCAGGCAAGTTACTGCCCCTCTCTGACCTTCAGTTTTTCCCTCCGTCTAGGACCTTCTTTGATTCTCCAATTTATTGAAATCAGAGACCTAGGGCTATTGCTTCTGGGGATAAAGGGAACAAGCGACCTGGTCCCCACCCTCCAGGAGCCCCTGCTCTCTCTGGCTCATTGCCCAACCGTGTGGTAGGGACACCAGGAAGGACAGCTGTGAGCTGGGGCAGTCAGGGAGGGCTTCCGGAGGAGGTGGGATTTAACATGCAGGAAGAATTTAAGTCAAGAGAGGCAGGGAGAGACCATGGAAACAGGATCAGGCCTGTGGGGGACAGGGATGGCGGGTGAGGGCAGGGGCAGGGAGGTCCTAACGCCCCTCCCAGCTCACACAGCCCTGCTTTCTGCCTAGGGTGAGTGTGGGAGAAGCGGGGTGGGCACGCCTTGTCGGGCACACAGTAGGAGCTCAAAAAAATGCTTGCAGACACACCTGTGTTCCCAAGCCCCCAGCCCTGCCTCCCCCTGGCTACTGGGCCACGCTCTCCCCTCTCAGCCCCTCCCAAGCAGGAGGGAGCCAGTCAGTTGTGGGTATGGAGGGCTGAGCTGAGAGTTATGACTTAAAAGCCAGTTAAGGGGCTTCCCTGGTGGCGCAGTGGTTAAGAATCCGCCTGCCAATGCAGCGGACACGGGTTCGTGCCCTGGTCTGGGGGGATCCCACATGCTGCGGAGCAACTGAGCCCGTGCGCCACAACTACTGAGCCCGCGTGCCACAACTACTGAGCCTGTGTGTCTGGAGCCTGTGCTCCTCAACTGGAGAGGCCGCGACAGTGAGAGGCCTGCGTACCGCGATGAAGAGTGGACCCCGCTCGCCACAACTGGAGAGAGCCTGCGCACAGCAACGAAGACCCAACACAGCCATAAATAAATAAATAATTAATTAATTTTTTTAAAAAGCCAGTTAAGAAAACTGGGGCTAATTTACTTAATTCTGTGTATACTCAGCGTGAATGCTGGGGGTCGTGTGGGCCCAGGGGCCTGGGAGCCGAATGAAAAACCATTTATTCCACCCTGTCCCCAGCTGGGGCTTCTGGAAGCTGGGGCCTCAGGGACTGGATCCCCAAAGGCAAAAGGTCTGAGGTTGGGTCACAGCCCGCACACCAGGAATGGGGGCCAAATGCCGGGAAAAGCCTTACCTTTGTTCCAGCTGGAGGGTAAATCTAGATGAGCCTCGAGTCACCCACACAGTGGCCGGGTGGGTGGGGCTAGTCTCTTATGTGAGTTCCACCCTGGAGGCGCAGAGCAGGGATGGTAGTAGATACAGGGCCTCGACCGAGTCGCAGAGCCTCAGTCTTCCCATCTCTGAAATGCAGATAAGTCACCATAAGGACCCGAAATCATGTTCGGAACCTGGCACGTAGTAGCTGTTATTCCTGCCTCTCGGGTGGCGAGTCAGGGGCAGTGAGCGATTTACTCTAAATCCCACTGGATGAGTGGCAGCAGGGAGGGTGATGGGAGATGAGGCGATTCCCACTATTGAAGCCTCACAACACCCCGAAGAAGGCCTGGCCGTTCGAGTTATATTAGGGTCCTAACAGCCTCTTTCTGGAGTCCTCTCTCAATTCTTTATCTCAGCCCACGCAGTACCGTTTAGGAAAAACACATTAGTCTCAATCAAAGTGAGCTTGGGATACTTACAGAGTCTCCTGGCAGATCAACTTATAAAAGGCAGGAAGGTAAACTGACCCAAATGTATTCCCTGTTCCTGGGTGTGTGACCTCTGAACTGCAAGGACGAGGCTGTGAACTAGCCCTTTACTAGTAGTGACCAACTTGGGCTGGTTTTCCCAGGACTGAAAGACCCAGGCAAGCCAGGACAGTCAGTCAGCTTCCTACAGACCACTGACTGTGGTCACCCAGTGGATGAATGACAAAAATACCTTTCTTATTCTGAAGTGAACAGGCACCTGTAACTTTGGCTGAAATTTCAGTGGCAGCGACACACAAGACCTCAAAAGGTGACAGGTCTCAGACACCCCAGATGGACGAAGCAGTCTGCCTTCTGAAGGCCCCTGGGATCAGGGCTCTGACAAATCCCCAGTCCTGACAGGGGGCCACTAATTTCATGAAATGCACTGAGTGGAAAAACTCACATTTCGGAATTAGCACACCTTATTTTAGATACGTGCTTTTAAGTAGATGTATGGCACTAAACTAGTCAATTAAATATTATAAGTAGATCTTTAATCACTTTTTTCCAGTGGCATAAGAAAATATAAATTCAACTTGGCCCAACAATAGTTTTTAATGTTCTCCTCAAGAAAGTGGAGAATCGCCTTATATTCAGGGCCCATGTGCTGTCTGGGGATACTCTTCTACAACCCCACCCCACACCTGGGTGGCATGGATGCTGTGGTTAATTGGATCTATTCATGCTGGATGGGAGAGGATATTCATTCACTCGTTCATTAAACAAATATATATCAAGCACTGGGTACCAGAGACTTGGGGTGCAGCAGTTTTTTTAAAAAAGCACCAAAGTTCCTGCTCTCGTAAAGCTGATATTCCAGTGAGAGATACAATCAACACACAAATCAACAAAATGCATGTTGGGTTAGCGATGAGTGCAAAGGAGAAAAAGTAGAGTGTGCAAAAGGGATAGGAGTAATGGTGGGGGTGGACATTTTAGGAGGCCAGGGAAGGCTTCACTGAAGAGGATCATTTAGTAAAATACTGAAGGAAGGGAGGGAACGAGACCTGTGGATTTCTGGGAATGAGAACGGCAGGCATTGGGAGCAGCAAGTGCAAAGGTCCTGGGGCAGGAACATGCCTAGGCTGTTTGAGGAAAAGCAAGGAAGTCGGCCTGGAGCCGTCAAGGGTCAAATGGGAGGAGATGAGGTCAGAGAGGAAAAGGGGGGTCCAGATCATGTGAAACCTCACAGGTCATAATAAAACTTTGGCTTTTATTCTGGGTGAGATGAGAAGCCATGGGAGGGGTTTTTAGAAGTCACATGATTTGATTTATGTTTCAACAGGACACCCCTCTGGTTGTTGGGTGGAGAATACAGTGAAGGGGGCAAGAGCAGAAGCAGAGAGACTGGTCAGGAAGCCACTGCAATAACCTAGGAGAAAGATGATGGGTGCTTGCAGGGTTGTAACCGTGGAGGTGGTAAGAAGGGACAAGATCCTGGACATATTCTGGAAGCAGGGCAGACAAGATTTGCTGATGGGCTGGATATGGAGGGTGAGGGATAGAGAGGAGTCAAGAGTGACTCCAAAACTTTTGGCCTGGGCAGCTTGAAGCATGCAGTTAACATCATCCGGGATGCAGAGGAAGGAGATGGAGTAGGTTTGAGGGAAAGATCAGAAGCTCAGTTTTGTGTGTGTTACACGTTTGAGTGTCTTTGAGCATCTGAGCGAAGATGTCGTGTGGGCAGTCGGATATATAAGTCTGGAGTTCAGGGGACATATTGGGGCTGGAAACAGACATTTTGGGGAGGGGATTCTGGGGGAGAATGGATACATGTATATGTATGGTTGAGTTGCTTTGCTGTACACCTGAAACTATCACAACATTGTTGATAGGCTATACTCCAATATAAAATAAAAAGTTAAAAAAAATAGACCTTTGGGAACCGTCAGCCTTTACATGGCATTTGATACTAGGAACTTGGATGAGAACATTTAGGGAGTGTGTGTAAATAGAGAGAAGTCTGAAGACCTAGTGCCGGGGCACTCAGGTCAGGCTGATGAGGAAGGACCAGCGAAAGGGCCAGAAAGGGAGCAACCAGGGGTAAATAGGAGGAGAGCTGGGAGAGGAGGTATCCTGGAATCCAAGAGAACAGGTTCAAGGAGGAGGGAACTGCTGGGGTCAAAGGCAGCAAATAGGACAGGTACAAAGAGGATTAAGAATTGACTATTGAGTTTAGCAACGAGGAGGTCACTGGTGAGCGTAATGAGAGCAGTTCTGATGGAGTGACGGGGATGAGAGCCCGATGGGGTGGATTCAAGAGGCACTGAAGGGAAGGAAGTGGATACAGCAAGATAACTCTTTCAAGGGGTTTTACTATAAAGGGAAAGAGAAATAGGGAGGCAGGAAAGAGAAAGGTGTGGTGCAGAGAAGATTCTTCTCTTAAGATGGGAAAAATCATGGCATGCTTTATGGTGTCAGGAATGACCCAATAGAGAGGGGAGATAGATGATGCAGGAGAGGGCGGGAGGAGAGAATCAGTGGAGCACTGATTGGGGAGAGAGGATGGGTCACCAGGGCTTTGGGTGGGTAGGAACTTTTCCCCAGGGATGCAGGGAACCCTGGGGCCGCTGGGCTTGGCCCCCTCAGCCTGTCTTCTGTTGTTCCTGAGCACCCAGCACGATGCCCAGTTTTCACTTGGTGGGTGAATGAATGGACACAAAGGGGCTCAAAGGACAAACATTTTGCAAGAATTTTTAAATAGCAAGCTCTGGACTCAGATAAACCTAGGTTCAAATCCTTGCTCCACCATCCAGCTGGGTGACCTTGAGCAAGTTTCTCAACTTCTCCGAGCTTCAGTTTTCCTTTCTAAAATGAGAAGAATAATAGAACTTGCTTTGTAGGCTTGTGGGAGGATTAAGAAGATAACTGCACACAGAGTTCTGAACGCAGTACCTGGGATGTGGGAAAGTGCTCCAGAGGGGTTAACTATATTCATTATAGGCAGTCCAATAAGTCCCCCATCTGAGCTCATCCAGAGTTTAATAAAATCCAGCATGTAAAAGAAAATGGATGTAGCTATGAAGTCTCAACGCACATGCCCCACGATCACTCACAATTGCCCTGACGGTTTATGACCGTCAGGCTGCCAAAGTGATGAGCAGCCCCGGGGGCCAAGCAGTTCCCAGATATAATGCCTCTGCTCTCCTCCCCTCAAGGAAGCACATGGGATGAGTGACAGCGAACTCATTAGAGAGATAACATTAAATCTACTCCGTTTGATATTTTTTTAAAAGCAAATTACTCACAGGGGTTGGTACTTCAATGGCTGTTAGTGACACATTGCTTGCACATACGCACAACCAAACTGCATCCCGAGGTGGCAAACAAAAGAAATCAAAAGCCTGAGATGAGCTTGGGCAGTCAAGGAGGGCTTCCTGTAGGAGGCAGCCCCTCAGGTGACCCTTGAAGACAAGAAGGCTTTGGACAGCTAGAGAGGAAGGACCATGTGATTCTGTTTATTTCTTAGCAAATAGCTGAGCAGATGGATTTGATTGAATTTGTCCTGTTTTACCACCTGCTAAGCCAGCCAGAACCACCTTCCTCCTCCCCAGGGACCTAGCTGCTTCAGGGACCCACACTGCCAGCAGTTCCAGAGTTCTGACCTTCACCCTCCCCGAAACCATCACAGACTCTGTCACTGTCCCCTGCCCTATAGAGCCACTCAGAGGAAGGGGCTTGGGGCAGAGAGAGAATTCAATCAAGCCACAGCTACCACTTTGGAAACATTTAATAATTCAGCTCCAGCAACGGCTCAAAGCTCTCTCCACTTAACCCATGGAGAAACCACCAGGGGGAGGAAAAGGCACATGTGCAAGCTCTGGGCTGGCTCTGATGGGGGCGCTTTGCATTACATTATCTCATTTAATGCTCACAAGAACATCTTCCAGGAGGGTACTATTATTACCATTTCACAGATAAGAATAATGAGGTCAGAGAAGTTAGGTGACTCGTTCAACGTCACACAGATAAAAAGAGGCAGAGCCCGCCAGAACTGAGCTCTGGCTCTGCCACACTTAATATCAAAGTCTAAGAGCTGGGGGAGGGAAGAGGCAGAGAGAGCCAAGGAGCCAACGACACTGGAGGGAGCAGAGATTCTTTGTTCCTTTGCATAAGATGAACCAAAAGCAAGTTTCCACCTCCTTCTAGTGTGGGTTTCTGAACTGTAGAAGCCGTACAACCTAAATTGTATTTTCCAGACTCCCTTGGAGCTAGGGTTCTGGGGACAAATTAAGATCTGCCCATCAAATGACTGATATTCAGACCATGTGACCCACCAACAAACTACCCTTGTGGGGTCAGCTCACCAGACTCCAGAAGCAGGGAGGGTCACACCTGTTTCCCAAGGGGCAGTTAACAGACCTGAGAAGACAGTTTCAGCCTGGCAGGTCTCAGGGAGTAAGGGGGAAAGCAAGGACATTTAGGCAGGACCAAGGGGACGATGCGTGGTCAGGGACAGTGTGGTCTAGTGAAGATGGCAAGCACAGACTGTGTAGACAGACGACCTGGGCTTCAATCCTGACTCCCCCACCTGCTACAGTGTGACCTTGGGTAAATTAATTGCTCCATGCTTCAGTTTCCTCATCTGTAAAATGGGGATAATAGCACCTACTTCACAGTATCCTTAAAAGGATGGAATGAAATAATGGATGCAAAACAGAACACGGCCTGGCACAGGTAAGCACTTACCAAATTTGAGAAATTATGATCATCACAACATCTGTTTGTTAAGCTCCAACCCTGAAAAGGGCATCACAGGCACATCGCATATCATCCATATAACCTCCCTGCAAGGTAGGTGATGTCACGTCCCCTGTACAAAGTGAGGCTCCGAGCGGTACATCTGGCAAGTGGTGTGGGGACGGAAGAAGACCCCAGACTCCATGGGCCCATGTTGCCTCTCTATGGGCCACGTGGTGGTCTCAGCAAGTCTTGTGGTGGAGGGAAAGGCTCCTCAGGCACCGGAGGTCCCCTGGCCCCATCTCTGCCCAAGCCAGCAGCAAATGGGGACCCCTGTCCTCTCTGCCTCCCCACCCCACAAATCCCCAACTTGGAGTCCGGGCCTTGCCCCCAGCCACTGGGTGAGTGTGGGTGGGTTATTTCACCTCTCCCAAACCCGGTCCAGCCTCCCGCCAGTGCACTGAGCAGGCCCTGCAGTCTGGAGCCTCCTCAAGTCTGGGAGAGGGGGCCTGGCCCCCTCCTGAGAGGGAAGCCTGCACATGGCTAGGCCCTGCCCAGCAGACCTAAGGAAACCAATTACATTTGCATTTCATTTGGACTTGAGACCGCTGCCATGGGCCAACGACATTCCGACTGATTACCAGAAACGTACGTGTGGAGAAGGAATCATTCATCAGGCAGGAACTGCAGTTCCTGTTCATCTAACTCAGATATCCAAGCAGCTGTGGGCAGTTCCACCCTCATCCTCAGCCTGTTGGAGTTTGGGAATCTGCCAGGGCATCTTTTCTTGGGAAAATGAGTCTCCAGGATGAGGCTGTGTCCCAGGTCTTACTCCCTTCTCAACCTCACTTTCTTCCTCTGTAAATGGGGATAATAGAACACACCTCATGGGACCAGCAAAGGTCACAAACAGTCAGTTAACAAACACTCAGTGAGCATCCAGTCTGGGCAAGACGCTGTGTCTGAAGGTATAGAAAGGGATAAGACAAAGAACTATAGAACAAATAAGAAATCTGTGCTGTTTAATGTCACTTAATTTGTGGTATTTTGTTACAGCAGCAATAGGAACCTAATACAGGGCCAAATCGGAGATGTTAAACACAAAGTCTAGGCGCAGCTTGTGATATTTGCTGGGGTGCTATCCTGCATGAGGACCCTAGCCCTGCCTGTCCTGTAGAGCTTTCTGCAATGATGGAAACGTTCTATATCTGTGTTGTCCATCATGCCCGCCATGGGGCATAATGGGGCCGATGCAGCTGAGGCGCGGAATTGTTCATTTTCTCTTATTTAATTAATTTAGATTTAAACAGCCACATATGGCTGGTGGCTACTGTCTTGGACAGTGTGAGACATTTCCATCACTACAGAAAGTTCTCTTAACAGTACTGCCTAGAGACTTCAAACTACAGCTCAGGGGAGGAAAGTGGACCAGCAGGGGAGGGTCATGGGTCCTCATCCTTTGTTCACTTTGAAGAGCCCAGATCTCTGCAAAAAGGCTTCCCTTGGCTCCCTCCATGGGTCTGGCTGACTTCATGCAGACTGCCCTGTGTTCTCGAGGCCCCCGAAGACCCAGATAGGGCCCCGCTCCCCTCTGCTGTGTATCTTTCAGTTGGTGTTAGTGGCTTTCATCACATTTTCACCTTTTTATGACCCCCTCCCAACAGAAAGGTTAAGAAACACTCTGCTTTCTGATGGACTTGAAGAGACCTCCTCTCTCTCTTCCCCTCCCTTCTCCCAGCCTCTTATAAATAGCTACCTTGTGCCCCACTAGGACCATCCTTCTCTTCCTTCCCTCTCCTCCTCCGTCCTCCTCCCCCTGGGCCTCACCCTCCACACCACACCCCCAGGAATCATTAGTTCTAAAGGAAAAAGCCAGGCATCTGATGTACTTCTTGGGGGAGACAAAGCGGGAAGAGAAGGCAGAGCGTGTACAGACTGATCTCCAGAAGAGAGGAATTAGGCGAATTACAATTGATTTTCCACCGTTAATGAAGCATGAACCCATGTGATTGCATCTTGAAAAGATTTATAATTATTCATTGAATCTTGGAAGATAATTAAACTTCATTAAACGCAGACATGACAAGCCTGCAGAGCAAGCCGAGACCTCCGTGCAGGGTTCCAGATCGGAGCAGGCGATGCGAGGCTGGGACCCTGTAGGGGTGAAGGGTTGGGAGGGCTGATGAGAAGGAGGAGGGAGAAGGGAGAGGAGGGGAGACCTCTGGGAAGAAGTTTCCGCTGAATATGGGGACACTCTGGGGTCTGCTGATTTTTCTCCCTCCCCTTCAGGGATCCCCTCCTGAGGACCCTTCCCCCACTCCCCTGCCCCATCCCCTTCCTTCTGGCAGAGCAGGAGTGCTGGGAATGGGGGCAGCACCTGCCACCCTGCTCAGGGTCCCTGCCGAGCCCAGGACCCTGGAGGGGTTTGGAGAAAGCATGACCTAGCAACAGGAGGAAGCGGGAATGGGAGGAGGTGTCCTTCAAGATCTATGGGTGTCTCAGCAAAGGTGGGGTGGAGAGGACACACACGTGATGTGTGTGCATACGTGTGTGTGTGTGAGAGAGAGAGAGAGAGAAAACAAATTCATGCATCCTGGAAAACCATCTGGCAGGAGACACACCAAATTGCTATCAGTGGTTACTTTTGAGGGGGAGGAAAGGAGGTGGGATTTTACTTTTTCCACATATTATGTTTCCTTAGTGCTTAAATCACACAATAGCATTTATTTATATATAATATATGTAATTTTTTTTAATTTAAATGCCTATCATCATAATCCATTCAGCAGGTATTTATGGTTGGGAACCAGGCTCTTAGCTAAGTGTGCTGGGGACATGACTCAGGAAGCTGGGCCCTTCCTTAGGGTGCACACAGTGTGTGTGTGTGTGTGTGTGTGTGTGTGTGTGTGTGTGACATGCACACACATAGCACAGGACGGGTCAGGCTGGCCATAAAGAATACGCCCCACCCCTATAAGACCAAAGAAGTCAGCCCCAGCTGGGAGGTGGCCCTGTTTCTGACCTCCTGGGGTGAGTACCCAGTCCCCCCAACCTTCGTCTATTCCAGGCCATCACTCCCCATCCTTTGGGGACCCCCTCCTGAGGACATCCCCCATCCCTCCACCCAGCCTGACCCCTCTGCTGAGCTAAATGAGCTACCAGATCCTTCCTCTTGCCCAGTGCACAGCCCTCCTCCCCCGGTATCACACTTCTTCCTGCCAAAATGACAGAAGGAAAGAATATTAATGAGGCTGCCCTCACCATATCCTTTTTATAGAGCTGCTTCTTGGCAGGAAGAATGTCTTTCTAAGGACTGCCTGGGAGGGAGTCACGCCCTATCACATATCTGGCCCAGATTTCATGGCAGGACCAGGAAGTCCCTGATGAGCCAGGTGGTTGAGGGGGGAGGCAAGGGGAAGTCTTCAAGGCAGGAGGGTAGAAAGGTGGGGAACCATCCCTTAGCACAAAGGTTAAGGTCCAGTTCCTAATCCAGACAGCCTGATTTCCAAGTATGGCTCTACTCTCTTGCAATGATGTGACCTCAGGAAAGTTAATTAACCTCTCTGAGCCTCAGTTTTCCCCATCACTGGGTTAATAATACTGCCTCCCCTAGGGGGTTGTCAAGAGCAATCAATGAAATGATACATGTAGAGTACTTGGCACAGTGCCTGGACAGCCAAGGAGCTCCATAAATGGCAAAATTATTTGTATAATTTGAATTATTTCTCCAAACACGGTCCAATTACCTTTTCAAGGGCCTTTGCGTCACGGTGAGCTCCCAAGAGCAGGAAACGTGTCTTATTGATATCCACGTCCCCTTCGTCTAACCCAGCACTTGGCTGGGTGCTCAAGGAAATGTTTGTTGCATAAGTGAATGAATGAAGAATAAATAAAACTGGGCTGCATGGCTGACTTCTAATCTCAAGGAATCTTCCCCAAACAGGAAACTTAAAATTACTGGATGAATTATTTAAAATAGTTTTAATGCACGGATGGATTTGTGGGAAAGTAAAGAAAACCTTGAGAGCTCAGAGAGGACAAGAAATGCAATTCCAGAGAAGCAAGTGAGCGTTTCCCTGGGGGCATCTGGTCAACCCCAAGCCTGTACATTGACACACTGTGTTAGGGGGACAGGAGAGAAAGTGTGAGCCTGAACGAGGCAAGGTGGGAATTCAATCTTTCCACCCCTGCATAAAGTGGGGTCTTCCCAACATGAACTAAGTAAAGCTTGCCTTGGCTCTGGTGGGAAGGGGCAAACACGGAGGAACAAATCTCTCTCTGTGAGAATTCTTACCCACAAGCTCACCCTAATTTGGGCTTGGGCCAGAGTTCATTCTACTCACGTGGCCTAAAAAAAACACAAGCAGAAAATTGACGCATCATTGGTAGTGGCACCTGGCAGCAGCATACGCAAACCTTCTCTGAACAAATACCTCTAAACCCAGGCCTCACAGAATTCCTATAGAAAAAAATCCTAAGAAATATGGGTGCACAAGTTTTTAAAAGGTCAAAACACGCAAGGAAGTAGGTCACTATTAGCAAGGGTCAGCAAAAACAGCTACAAGTCAGACCTGCAAAGACTGCAGATGTTGGAATAATCAGATATAGAATATAAAATAAATACCTAAGTATGTTTAAAATGTAGAAGGGGGCTTCCCTGGTGGCTTAGTGGTTAAGAATCCGCCTGCCAATGCAGGGGACATGGGTTCGAGCCCTGGTCTGGAAAGATCCCACATGCCGCGGAGCAACTAAGCCCGTGCGCCACAACTACTGAGCCTGCGCTCTAGAGCCCGCGAGCCACAACTACTGAAGCCCGCGTGCCTAGAGCCCGTGCTCCACAACAAGGGAAGCCATCGCAATGAGAAGCCCGTGCACTGCAACGAGGAGTAGCCCCTGCTCTCCGCAACTAGAGAAAGCCCGTGCGCAGCAACAAAGACCCAACACAGGCAAAAATAAATAAATTAATTTTTTTAATGTAGAAGGAAATACCAAAAGTATGAAAACGGAAAATAAGATCATGAAAAACTACCAGGCTGATGTGAAAAAGAATCAAATAAAATCTCTAGAAATGAGAAGCATAGTAATCGAAATTAGAAACTTGATTAATGAGTAAAACAGAAGATGAGACACAGCTGAAAAGAAAATTGGTAAACTGGAAAAAGGATAAGACTAACTTTCCCAGAAGGCAGCAGAGAGACAAAGAACTGGAAATAATTTTTAAAGAGATTAAGAAACATGAGGGGATAAAATGAGAAGATATAACATGTATCTAATTAAAGTTCCAGAAGGAGATGTTAGAGAGAGAAGTGGAAAGTCAAATTCCGGGAGAAAATAGCTAGAGTTTTCCAGAACTGTGAAAGATGCAAATCCTCAGATTCAGACAGCTCAGTGAACCCCAAGCAGCATAAATGGAGATCTCCACCTAACACACCTCAGGGAAACTACAGAATATCATAGACTAAGAGAAAACTTTAAAAGCAGCCTGAGATAAAAGAGATTACCCAAAAAAGGCACATCAAATAGACTGATGACAGCGTTCTCAAAGAAACTCTGGAAGCCAGAAGACAGTAGAGTAACACCTTCCAAAAGGAGAGACGGTAACTGTCATCTGAGAATTCTATAACCTCTGAAACTATTTTTCAAGAATGAGAACAAAATAAGGACATTTTCAGACAAAAACCGTCAGAGTTTACAACCAAGGGCCTCACTAAGGGAAGTTCTAAAGAACAAACTTCAGGAACAAAGGAAAAGGAGCCCAGCAGGAAGGTCTGAGATGCAAGAAAGAATAGTGGGCAAAAAAGAAATGGCAAACATCTGGGTAAATTTAAACAAACACTGACGACTTAAGATGTTTAATTTGTGGGGTTAAAAGAAACAAAAAAGAGAGACTCAAACTACAGGGCAACCAGAGTCAAAGCTTTTTAAGGTCTTGGAATTGTGTGGGAAGAGAGTGAAGATAGGAATTATAGATGACAATTATAACCTAAACACACGTGTTAAATTTTCTAGGGTAATTACAAGAGACTAGAAATAGCGATGTATTATAACTTCCAAATGAATAGGGAGAAAATGGAATGAGGGGGGAAAAATACCTTCAATCAATTAAACTGAAAGAAGAAAGAAAGAAGAAGTAAGGGAGGGAAGGAAGGGGGGGCGGACCATGACCGTTAATGGAATAAGCACAGTGATTTACCATATCAGCCCCCCCACCCCCGTGTGTAATTTATTTGTTACTTACAATAACCCTATGAGGTAGATGATAGTAACATTCCTGTTTTGCAGATGCGGGAACCCAAGGCCAAGGAACATGAAGCAACTTTCCAAGGTCATACAGTTGGGAAGTAGCAATGCAGGGATTTGAACCCAGAGAGCATGGCTGCCCTGCCTCAGTCCTCATGGCTGGACACTGGGCCGGGCCTACAATCATCCATGTACAGTGACTGGATTGTGGAAGTGGGCAGTACTGGGATGATCTTAATTAGATCCTGGATCTAAAACAATAAATAAAATAGCTATAAAGGACATTTTTGGGTGATTGGGGAAATTTGAATAGGGGCTCTATGTTAGATGATATTATTGTAACAATATAAGTGTGCCTTGGTGTGATCATGGATGGATGGTTATGCAGGAGGGTGGCCTTGTTCTTAGGAGACAGATGTAAAGTAGGTAGAGTGAAAGTGTCATGAGGTCGGCAACTTTCAAATATTTCCTGAAATGAAGTATTAAAGAAACAATAGCGTAAATATGGCAAAATGTTAATAATAGGTAAATCCAGGTAAAGGATAAATGTTTGTTGTTATATCTGTTGTCTGTGTTAACATACCATCCCCAAACTTAAAGCAATAGCTATTTATGATTTCTTGTCAGCCCACGGGTCATTGACCAGGCAATTCCACGGACCCAGCTGGGCGTGCTCAGGAGTCTGTCATCAGCTGTTGAGTGGGCTGCGGCCTGGCTGGTCGAGGGTTTGCACAGCTCAGCTCTCCTCCACAATTCTCTCGTGTACTGCAGGCAGGCTGGCCCACGAGCGTCCTCATGGCGGTGGCAGGAGTCCAAGAGAGGAAGAGAAAAAGGAATACATGCTTCTAAGCCGCTGCTCATATCAGTGGTACTGCTGGCCCATTGATCAAAGAAAGACATGTGGCCAAGCCCAGAGTCAGCACCGGAAGACACTTCCAAAGAGGGTGAAGTGGGGAGGTAAGTGTCATTAATGCAATCAATTCACCACAACTGTATTACCATCTTAACTTCTGAGTAAATTTAAAATCTTTCCAAATAAAAAGTTAGAGGGATGTATTAGGGTATTCTAGAGAAGCAGAATCTTTAGGAGATACACATATATCGAGAGAGACAGACAGAGACAGAGAGAGAGGTAGATTATAAGGAATTGGCTCTCATAAAAAAGAAAGAAAGAATACCACGTGCAGCAACATGGATGGACCTAGAGATTGTCATACTAAGTGAAGTAAGTCAAAGACAAATATCATATGATATCACTTATATATGGAATCTAAAAAAAAAGATACAAATGAACTTATTTACGAAACAGAAACAGACTCACAGACATAGAAAACAACCTTGTGGTTACCAAAGGGGAAGGGCAGGGGAGGGATAAACTAGGAGCTTGGGATTAACATATACACACTACTATATACAAAATAGATGAACAACAAGGACCCACTGTGGAGCACAGGGCACTATATTCAATATCTTGAAATAATGGAAAAGAATCTGAAAAAGAATATGTCTGTATAGCTGAATCACCTTTCTGTATACCTGAAACTAACACAACATTGTAAACCAACTATACCTCAATTTTTTAAAACAACAGTTTAGAGGAAATAGCAAAGAAAAAAAAATAAGGAATTGACTCTCACGGTTAGAGAGGCTTGAAAGTCCCACGATCTGCAGTCAGGAAGCTGGAGACCCAGGAGAGCTACTAGGGTAGCTCCAGTCCAAAAGCCAGCAGGCTCAAGACATAGGAAGAGCCAATGCTTCAGTTCGAATCCAAAAGCAGGAAAGAACCAATGTCCCAACTCAAGGCAGAGGGGGTCCCCCTTACTTGCAGGAGGGTCAGTGGGTTTTCTTCTAGTCAGGCCCTCACCTGATTGGATGAGGTCCGCCACCTCGGGGAGAGCAATCTGCTTTACTCAGTCTTCCAATTCAAAGGTTAATTTCATCCAAAACACCCTCACAGTCACACCCAGAATCATGTTTAACCAAATATCTGGGCACCTCATGACCCAGTCAAGGTGACACATAAAATTAACCATCACAAGGGACGAAAGGCAAAACAGCCAATCCAATCATGTCACTCCTTTGCTCAGAATTTCCCTACATCCCCTGAAACGTATGTACAAGAATGTTCACTGCCGCTTTACATCATCATTCGGAATAAATTGTGATATATTCCTAATGTGGAACAATAAATAGTGATAAAAAAGAATGAACTGCCACATACAATAACATGGATGAATCTTACTGATGAGTGAAAGAAGGGAAAACTCAAAAGCGTGCCTGCTGTATGTCTCCAATTAAATGACATTCAAGAAGAGAGGAAATGCATCTACAGTGGTTCTCTTGGGAAGCATTTATACAGAAGGGGCATGAGGAAACTTCCTGGAGCCTATAAACGTTCTCCATCTTGACCTGGGTGCTAATCACATGGATATGTCCATATGAAAAAAATTTATTAAATTGTACACTTAAGACTTGGGTGCTTTATATCTCAAAAAATGTAAACACACACACACAGACTCTTAAAACTTGGTTTCTTGGTGCCCTCTGCATAAGATCCAAACTCCTTAACACTCAGTTGACTTGAATTTATTTTTTATAAATAAATTTTATTGTTTATAAAATTTCATGTTTATTTTTTTTCTCTCCAAAGTGCTGGGTACAGCAAGCAAGGCAGCTTTCTTAGCTCTTCCTGCCCAGTGAAGACACTTGATAAATGTTGATTGAATCCACATGGGGCCTCAAAGGATGAGGATCTCGAGCACACCCAGGCATCAAGCGGGCTATGGGCGGCTTCCCTGGTCCCTGGCGTCCTTCCAGGCCCACTTCGGTGACTGCATAATTGCTCCGTCTTGCAGCGGTGACACCCGTGCCCTTCCTCCACCCAGGTCCCTGGCTGCCAACCCCACCCCTCACTGATGCACACTTTACAGCCATTGTCAAACATAATGATTCTTACCCTGGAGAGAAATTGGGTTCTGTTTTCTATTTTATTGCCTCAAAAAGGACATTTTTTACCTTCTCACAGTCTGTAGCCAGCAGGAACAGGATGATAAAACTCAGCAAAGGTTTCCACTGAGATAGATGGTCCGGCAAGGAGACCACAGCGCTCCAGGCAGGGGAATAAACAAGCAGCTGTACCCGTTCCACCACCCCATCCTGGCACCCTGTCCCCAACACCACCTGGCAGCCTCGGGGCAGAACATGGAATGGGGGAGGGGCTGCAGCTTCAGACCCCAAAGGGAAAGCCAGTTGGCAGGAAGAGAGCTCTTCTCTCCACAAGAGAATGCGGATGGTTGGCCAGGTGCTTACTGTGTGCCGGCCACGTGCTTTATCGCATCTGGTCCTCAACAGCCCCATGCTGTAGATGTGAGTGTCATCCCATTTCACAGATGAGGGGTCTGAGGTTCAGGGAGGTTGGGCACCCAGCTGGTAAGGAACGAACTGGAATTTGAACATGGGTCTTTTGGGAACCCAGTCAATGAGTTGTCCCAGGAAACCAGAGACATTTGGGGGCAGATGGCAGCAGAGTCCCGGGGTACTGCTGGGACAGCCTTTGCTCCAGCCTCTGTGGCTGAGGCCCCAGGAGCTCGCTGCCCTGCACAGTGGCTGCAGTCACTTCCCCTCCGTCACCGTGTGACTCAGACAGACCTCTTAGCGTCCCCAGAGAGGCCGCTGTCTTGCACAGGGTCACACACTTAGTTAAAGACAAAATTAGGACTATAATTCAAGCCCCATGACTCCCGTCCTGGTCCGGGGTCTTTCTCCTAACCCCCTGCCCCCAATATTTTTTATTATGGTAAAATGCACGTAACATAAAATTTACCATCTTAGCCATTTTTTTTTTTTTTTTTTGTACGCGGGCCTCTCACTGTTGTGGCCTCTCCCGTTGTGGGGCAGAGGCTCAGGCGTTAAATACCTTCATGACGTTGTGCAACGGTCACCACCATCCACCTCCAGAACTCTTTCATCTTGTAAAACCGAAACCCTGCACCCATAAGGCAATAACTCCCCATGCCCCTCTCCCCACCCCCCCGGCAACCACCATTCTCCTTCCTGTCTCTATGAGTCTGACTACTCGAGGTGCCTCAGGGAACTGGGATCACACAGTATTTGTCTTTTTGTGACTGGCTTCTTTCACTCAGCATAATGTCCTCAAGGTTTATCCACATTATAGCATATGTCAGAATGTCCTTCCTTTGTAACGCCAGATAATACTCCATAACCTGAGGCTTCCCTGGTGGCGCAGTGGTTGAGAGTCTGCCTGCCGATGCAGGGGACGTGGGTTCGAGCCCCGGTCTGGGAGGATCCCACATGCCGCGGAGCAACTAAGCCCGTGAGCCGTGGCCGCTGAGCCTGCGCGTCCAGAGACTGTGCTCCGCGTCGGGAGAGGCCACAACAATGAGAGGCTCGCGTACCGCAAACAGAAAAAACTCCATTACGTGGATTAACCACATTTTGCTTAACCATTCATCCACCAAAGGATGGGTTGCTTCCATGTTTTAGCTATAGTGAATAATGCTGCTGTGAATATGGTGTACAAATATCTCTTCAAGACCCCGGGTCTATTTTTACCTACCATTCTGCCTCACTGATCATCTTCCAAATACTTACATCATTCCTTTCTAATACATTTGAAAATGTGTAGTTCATCCATTCAACCAGTAATCTCACAAGATCATGGAGTAGTAAAAGCTAGCACTCACAAAATAAACCAGTCACGATACCATGTATTATATGATTCCGTTTATAGGAAACATTCAGAACAGGCAAATCCATAGAGACAGAAAGCAGATTCATGGTTATGTGCGGAGGGATGGCTAGAGGGTGCCTTTTTTTTTTTTTTGCGGTACTCGGGCCTCTCACTGTTGTGGCCTCTCCTGTTGCAGAGCACAGGCTCCGGACGCGCAGGCTCAGCGGCCATGGCTCACGGGCCCAGCCGCTCCGCGGCATGTGGGATCTTCCCAGACCGGGGCACGAACCCGTGTCCCCTGCATCGGCAGGCAGACTCTCAACCACTGCGCCACCAGGGAAGCCCGACAGGCAGATTCTTAACCACTGTGCCACCAGAGAAGCCCTACTTTTTGCGGGGTGATGAAAATATTCTAAAAATGATCGGGGTGAGGATTACACAACTCTGTGAATATACTAAAAAAAAAACTTGATGCGATCACTTTAATTGGGAGGATTTTATGGGATGTGAATTATATATCAATAAAGCTGTTAAAAAAGTGTCAGCCTCTCTCGGTGCGTTTCCTCACCTGTAAACTAGTGATTGTTCGCGGAGGAAACAGGCTGAGAGGAAAGCTTGGCACTTTCCTTCCGCCTTTCTGGAGGTCTTATAGGATTTTGACTCATCAGGAAACCTCGCAGCCACTGGCCAACAACCCCTGGCCAGGTTTCCCCCGGTGGCCTTCGTTAACTCATCCGGGCAGGGGCAGAGCCCCTCAGGCGCTCCGAAGCCCCCGAGCCTCCCTGAAGCTCTCTGTCAAGGGTAAAGGTCTGTTTCTATGTAGCTGCTGCCCTGGGGTCTCCAGAGGCCCCACTGCCCTTATCAGGACCCCCAAGTCCACACCCCACACACACACCCCAGCACTTGCCCAGACAGAAAGCAGGGAGCTGACAGAGAGGGGCTGGGGACTGGGCGCAATTTCCACTAGTGGGACACCTTAATGCACTGGGGCGGCCCTGGGGACAGGTCTCTCTGGCCTGGAGCAGGCCTGGAGGCCCAGGAGGAGAGGATGCTGAGAAAGCAGTCCGGGCTCCTGGCTTCTGTGGCCTGTCCACCACCTACAGAAGCCGAGCAGCAGCTTGGAGGACTTGGAGTGGGCGCTGTGCAGGGAAACAGAGGCCAGGGAGCCTGTGGGGTCCTGGTAGGTGGGCTGTGTCCTTGGGGAGCTACGAACAAAGGGAATCATGGCAACTGCATTCTTTCTGTTGGAGAGAGGCCTGGATGGATGAGGCACGGTTGTCACAATGCCGTGTCCTGAGCAGGAGGCCCAGAGGCCCAGGGAGAGGAGGGGCGGCAGGCAAGTCATCTGCAGCAGGGGAGACCCTGCCCTCCCAGGCAACAGGTGACACACAAGAGAGATAGGACATTGCCCTCCCCCGGAGCGCGACAGCTGTTCAATTGGGTTAATAGTACCCCGGAGCGTGACAGCTGTTCAATTGGGTTAATAGTACCCCGGAGCGCGACAGCTGTTCAATTGGGTTAATAGTACACGCTTCCCAGAGTTGCTCTAAGGATTAAACTAGTTCATGTGTGTGAAGTCCTTAGAACAGTGCTTGGCATTGTAAGTGCCCAGTTAACATTAGCTATTAGCATGATTAATGTTATAAAGTTCTGGACATATCGCAATGGATGCATTGCGTGCCGTGACGCCGTCTGTGGGGTGTGTGTGTGTGCGTGCGTTGTATTTGTGTTGCGTCTGTGTGTAGAGCATAGTGGAGGCGGCACGGCTGTGGCGTGCCCGGCTTTGGTGGGTGTGTAGTATGGAGTGTGTGCATACTGTGTGTTGCCTAGGGGGCGGTTTGTGTATTGTGTGAGTTGTGTGGTATGTGGGTGGTGTAGGGCACACGCTCTGCCCTTGAATTAGTTCAGGTTTCAGGAAACCCGGCCTCCAGGGCCCCCTCTGTTCAGGGTACGGGTCAGACCCAGGATGTAGATAAGTCCTGAGCTGTCCACCCTTTTCTGCACGAGCCCTTTGTCAGCCAAAATGGCCAACTCAGTGGGCCGACCCCAGGGACTCAAGGACCTCTGATGACCATGTCCCAGGGGAATTGCCCCGCCCTGGGGAAAGGGTCAGGGAAAGGAGGGGAGGCAACTGGGGAGCTCCGGCTGAGCACAGCCCAGAGGGTTAACAAACAGGGAGAGAGGCTGACGTGATGGCTGGAAGGCGCCAAGCAGCCCTGAGGGGAGGGGTGAGCTGAGCTGAGTTATGTGAGGGGCAGAGGGGAAGCGCTGTCCGACCTCTGGGTCGTTTGGGGGTGAGCTAGACCTGGAGCCAGGGTTGGGCTGGAGGTCAGAGACCTGCTGGAGAAGGGCTGTGGTCAGGCCTCTCACCCCCTCCCAACCTCCCTGGGCAAACCCGAACCACGTGAAACTGGGCAGAGGGAAGACGCCATTAGCATCTCAGCTAGTTCAGGCCTGCAGATCCTGCCCCCCTCTGCCTCGTGGCTTCCTGCACCCTCCGGCACCTTCTCCACGACAGCCAGACCCACCCCCACTGTGAGCACTCTGTGCTCTGGCCCCGGGCCCTCGTACTGCTTCCCCCCCTCCTCCTACCCCCACCACTAGGCCCTGCTCATCCTTCAGGTCTCAGCCGAAAAACTGCCTGAGCTGGAACTTTTCCAAGACCCCTCTCACCCCCAGCTGGGGGAGATGCCCCTCCTGTGCTCCCACGGACCCCTGTCTTCTCCCCTCTCCTAGCACATATAACCACATGCCATTGCCCGTGTACCCGTGGGCTCCTTGAGAAAAGGAACCCTTTCTTATTGATTTCTTTATCTCCAATGCCTGGCAGAGTGCCTGGAACTTGGAGCCCTCAGTAAATGTTGGCTCAGAGAACGGATGGGTTTTGGGTGGACGGAAGGATGACTGAATAGGTAAAAAGTCCCAAGAGGTTACAATGTAGAAAATACACTTTCAACTCACGCTGATGGCCTCCCTTCTGGCGCTCATATAATTCCCGAGGTTACATTACCAAAGTATGACACTGAATTTCTCTTGCCCACGTGCACGAGAGAAAGCAAGAGTCAAGAAGGCAGAGGGAAGGACGGGCACTTTGCAGCTGGGCAATTTGCGAGTCACAGCTCAACACCCTGAGCTTCAGGCAGGAGCAACCAGAGCAGAAAAGGGAGCCGCGCAACGCAGCCTAAACCAGCCGGTCCACCATGATGGGTGGGAGATTCCAGAAAGGAGCTGCCCACACTGCCCACCACCATCCATAGACCTGGGACCTAAGACCAGGACATGCCACCCTTCAAAGTCAGCAGGACTAACATCTAACGACTCAGAACTTCAGAGGTGGTAGGTCGGTGATGCAGGAAAGAAAGGAGGCCAGGCATCCAGTGCATCTAATCCGAGTTCAGAGTGGCTCTCGGGCAGAGGGACACATCTGAAACTTTCTCTGTGAGGTTGGAGAGTCAAGTCTAATCAACCATGCCATGACCTGCCTGTCATACGCAAAGAGTGTCCGTCTGTGCTGTCCAGGAGAGAAGGAGGGACCCTGCCTGACAGCAGTGCCTGGCTCATTAGGAGAGAGGTGGGCCCTGCTGTGGGCAGGAAACGAGCCCCAGGTTCGTCCTTGTCCACAATCAGACACCTCCCAGGGCATGACTCTGCCAGTTCCACACTCAGCTGAAACCTCTGGGGAATACGCAGTCCAGGTGGGCAGGAGTCAGGGTCATCGGAAGGCCTTTTATTCGTTATAGATTGATCACTTGGTGCCTCAGGTAGAAATAACATTCAGCCACAAGTATCAGATCACTATGAACTAGTGGCTCAAAGACACAAAGATTTAAACTGTCATGCACGAAAGTTCAGATGTAAGCGGTACAAGACTGGTAGCGTCTTTCCCTGAAGTTGTCAGGGACCCAGGATCTTTCTCCATTTCTTCAAGGCCACCTTGAAGTTCAAGATGGCTGCTGGAGCTCCACCCACCACAAGTACATTCTAGGCAGCAGGAAGGAAGAAGGGAGAAAAGAGACCGAAGGGACAGCCCTGTCTTTTAAAGAGACTTCCTAGAAGTCCCATATATCACTTGTGCTTACTTTTTCATTGGCCAGAACTTAGTCATATGGACACATTTATCTCTGGGGACTTTGATTCGTATAAGTTCCCTTGAGAGCCTTAGATGAACTAAGAAAATGAAGCCCCTGAACTTGTAGATCTGAGAGCAGATCTGAGGCCCCAGGAGTCCCGGCCGTAGCCATCAGTGGGCCTCCATCTTTGCCACAATCACCCAGTTAATAAGTGAAAGGGTCAAGATTTAAAACCAGCACTGCCTATCTTTGCAACTCATGCTCTTAGTAGTTAGGCCACACTGTTTCCTTGAGTTCCAATTCTACTTCACCCCCTTACTAGCTACATGACACTCGGCAAGTTCTCTGAGCCTCCATTTCTATACCTATAGAATAGAAATAATAAAAACACCCCCCTCAGATGTCTGACTTATGGAGCAAGATAGCTAGTGTATGTAAATAAAATATCAAGATCATGTGTTACAGCAGATCAAGAAGTCAAGGATCTGAATCTGTCTATTTATTTTTTTTAATATTTATTTATTTGGCTGCACCGGTCTTAGTTGCGGCACACAGGCTCTTAGTTGCAGCATGCAGATATAATTCCCTGACCAGGGATCGAACCCAGGCCCCCTGCATTGGGAGCATGGAATCTTAACCACTGGACCACCAGGGAAGTCCCTGAATCTGTTTAATGCTTGAGTTGAATTCACAAGAAAGGTGCTGGACCCTTTCTGGTGGAATAGTTCATTCTGCAGCAAGTGGGGAGAGGGAGCCAGGAGCCTCTGGAAAAGTCCATCCTGTATACAGTGAGGAGAGATGTTGTCCAAAGTTCTCATCTCCAAGATATCCATGGAGGGTCTGGTGCTTCTCTTCTCCAAGATACTCATAGAGGGTCTGATGGAGCCCCCTCCCCATCCTCTGTCTTTAACCAAAGCCCTCGACCCTATGACTGTCAGCTGGTCCAGAGAGGGACAGACTGTAGAAGAAGGTTGCCCATTGCCATGGAAACCAAGGCCAGAGCCCAGCACTCTGCAGCTCCCAGGCACATGGAGGATGTGATGCTTCTGGGTTCCAAGTCCCGAGACACCCCTCCCACCCAGTGCACAGGCACACACACACACACACGTGCGCACGCACGTGTGCACTCGTGCATGCATATACACATTCCCAGCAACCGGCTGGCTGACCCAGTGGACTGGCAGCCATTCAACTCGCCTATCCCAGGAGACCAAGTTTCTCTAGCTGATGGAAGAGCAGATGTCTGGTCAGAAAAGCCAGTCCCTGTGGTCAAGGACAGCAAAGGGAAAGGCTCATAAAAGGGGGCTGAGACAGGCCACTGAGGCCAATCCTTGCCCGTCACATTTGTGAAGCCATCCACCCGGGCCAGTGCATGGACATAGCTCACATGGCTCTGCATATAAGCCATGTGCCAGCTGAAGCTCTGGCCCTTTAAGAGGGAAATGAATTTTGCAACTCCAGCATCCGATCCAGGCAAGGATCATCAGTGGATGCAGCAGTATATTCACACAGTCTCCCAATAAATCCACAGACTACTTATTCATCACTAACGGGGAAAGATACCTTTCCAATAGAGAAATCTGGCAGATAGCACTTTAACCAAGTGGTCAAAGTTGGATCACTGAAAATCGGACAAAGTGATATTAAGTGCCTTTTCAGGGCGATGCAATAATAAGTACATCTCCTATGTGGTATTCTCACCAAAAATGTTTGAACTGAATCAAATCAGAAGGAAAAGCCACAGACGTATTCAGATTGTGGGGCATTTTTACAAGACATCCGATAAAGACTGTTCAAAAATGTCAATTGCAAGAAAGACCAAAAGACTAGATTAAAGGAGATGAAAGAGACATGACAATTAAATGCAATGCACGATCTTTTGTGGATCCTGAATGAGGGGGAAACAGCTATAACTGACATTTTTAGAACAGTTGGGGAATCTGAATATGAACAGCATACGAGATAACATTATTGGGTCGGTGTTAATGTCCTTGGGTGTGATAACTGTATCATTACGGTTATGCAGGAGAAGGTCCTTGCTCAAAGACACGTGCTGATGTATTTAGAGATGAAGAGTTGTAATGGCTGTGATTTACTCTCACGTGATCAGAGGGGAAAAGAGAAAGTAAAGGCAGCCAATGTCAAGAGTTGGTGAATCCATGTGAAGGATACACAGACGTTCGACGGACTGCTCTTTCAAGTTTTCTGTAGGTTTGAAAATTTCAAAATCTAAAAATAAACACGTAAGAGGAAAAGACTTTTTAAAAGGAGTCAAATGATTCCATATCCTTCCCAATTTTTCTGGGCATTTCTGTAACAGGGGATGGGGGTCTCTTCTGTTTTGTTCTGGTCGCCTTGGCTTGGAAGCTCCGTCTTCACCCAAATTAGTTCACTTTGTAGCCCATCTTTCCATCCCACGTGGCTTTTCCTGTTTTGCACTTGGTCCCCCTCCTGGATTTCAACAGGGGAAAGTGAAACCCTCCCACAGCACTTTATGGTGAGTACCAACTTTATTGAGGGTTTGGGGGGCAGAGCAAGTAGACATGGCAGGAAATTTAGTATTTGGCGTCCTCTTCTTAAAAACCTATCTAGGGAATTCCCTGGCAGTCAGTGGTTAGGACTTGGAGCTTTCACCGCCATGGCCCAGGTTCAATCCCTGGTTGGGAAACTAAGATCCCACAAGCCACACGGAATGGTCCACCCACCCCCCCTCCCAAAGAAAAAGCCTATTTAACTCTCATACACACTCACGTACAGCCCTCCATCGTGCACTTGACTGACTACTTGATTCCCTCCCCATTTCCCCTCGTCTCTTCTCCTCTTCTGTCTCTTTCTTCTGTCCTGTGATTTCACTATCTCTTTGAAGTCTCCTTCTGGTCCAAACAAGGTAAACAAAGAAGTCTACTCCATAACTTTGGTACCAGAGTTCCTCTTGGTGAAGCCAAGTTTAGTCTTCCAAACTCTAAGGAAGGGTCAAGTCCCCCACTCCAATATTAGTTATAACAATAGCTACCATTCAGCACAGACCATGAAGTGAGCTGGACCCTGAACCAGGCACTTTGCATGCATCATCTCTAACCTTCTCAATAGCCCCATGAGGGGGTCACTAAGGAATGTAAGATTCAGGAAGATTGATGAACCAGCTACCAAGTGGAGATGCTGCCCAATCTGGGCCTTCCATGATGCTCTCCAACTCAAAGAGTGTTTCATAAGCAGAGGCTGCATGACTTGCCGAAGGTCGCACAACTGCTCAGGTGAACAGAGTGGGGCCTGGGACTCCGGATGCTTATTCCCAGGCCTAGGTTCTCATCTACTGGCCCAAACTAGGCAGCATCCCTCCTGCAGAAGGAGGAGGTCCCGCCCTTGCAGATGATAGCTGGAGAGAAGGTCACGTGGAAGAGAAATCACAGCAGGCCCAAGTCTGGGGAGTCAGGAGTGGGGACTGGAAGATGGCCACCCATTCACTCCAGTGATCTCAGGGTGGGGTGAGGGAGACTGTAAGCTGGGCTGGGCTGGCCAAGCCTTAGGCTGCAAGAAGTGTTTTAGGAACAAGGACTTGGGTAGAACCAGCAGATGAAATTGGGAAAGGAACTAACCGGGATAGCTGTGAGTGGGCAGAGGTTGGAGAAAGAAGGTCCACGATGATGTCAGCTCAGTGACCCCACCCTAGGATGTGGATAGGGCATTGGGAAGGTACTGGGTACTACCCCCCAAAGTGGGAATGGCTGCTCTCCCCTGCCTCCCCATCATCTCCTGACTCTCCAGCCATTCCCAGAGATTCAGCCACCTCTGCTCCCTTCTGGATCCAGGCAAGCCAGGAGACCCAGGGGAAATAACCTTGAAAAGAGACTGGAAATGTAATCAAATATAGCAGCAGTGAACTGGGCACCGGAAACCAGGGGGCAGTTGAGGTGCCGGCAACTGGTGAATAGCAGCAGAGGTTCCGAGGCCTGCGAACGGATGGAGAGCAGCAGAGGGCAGAGGCGAGGCGAGGGAGAGGAGAGGGGCTGGGTGAGGCCAGCTGAGTCCCGCAGCCTCCATAGGGGATGAGGCGGGTAGACCCAGCGACAGGGCAGCAGGGGAGGCAGAGGGAGGCAGAGGGGCCAGGACCTCACCTGGAGCTCTGTTTAGTGGTCCTTTCACCAGCCCCACGAACTAGAATTTGGGCAGGGCCAGTACATGCCCAGAAGATGATGTGAGATGGTTGCATCAGTAAAGGGAGCACAGAAAGGCCACACCTTCCTGTGTGAGGTCCCCAAACAGCAGGACTCCCTCATTACCACCATCCCTTCTGTTGGTGGCAGCAGACTTGAGTCTGACACCCGATTTTGCTGCTTAGCATGTGAAAGTGACCCATCCCTTAACCTCTCTGAGCCTCAGTTTCCCCTTGTTTAAGGTAGAGATGATGATAGTTCCATCCTCATAGGGTTCCCATGAGCCTTCATCAAGAGCATGGTGCCTGGAAACCATACCATCCATAAACCCACAACTATCATTTTATCACTCAAATATAGGACTTCCCTGGTGGCGCAATGGATAAGACTCCAAGCTCCCAATGCAGGGGGCCCAGGTTCGATCCCTGGTCAGGGAGCTAGATCCCACACGCATGCCGCAACTAAGAGTTCATATGCCACAACTAAGGAGCCCACGTGCACAACTAAAGAACCTGCCTGCTGCAACTAAGACCTGGCGCAATCAAATAAATAAATATTTTTTTAAAAAAAACAGAAAAACAACCACCCCCCAAATATATATATATATGTATATAAAACGCACAAGAAGCATATTCTGTGAGTTAGTTCTGGGTGATTCTTTTCATAAACAAAATGAGCTTCCCTGAGTACCTGCTTTGTGAGCCTGAGTGCTCACAGTTGGGGTGTAAGTTTATGTGCTACCTCGTCATCCCTAACTTGCCCACCTGCCCATTTGTGCTGTATTTTTCATCTTTGGCTCTTATACCTCCTCCCCTCCATGCCACAGAATTTCTGATCATTTCTGAATCCACGGAGGGAATGCAGGCAGTGGGAAACCCCAGAGCTGCCTGTTGACCTCTTGGGGTCTGGTATGGAAAGTGGGCAGCATCATGGCTTAGCTCAGCCCTGTGTGGCTTCCCTGATGCTAAACCAATGGGCCAGGAACAAAAACAACCCTGGGCTTCATCACTGCAGTGGCTTAGGTCAGCTTCCCCAGGTAGCAGGCTCTGAGGCAGAGATTTGCATGCAGGAGCTTTGTTGGAGAGAACTCTCCTTAACGGTGACTTTGAGAGGTTGAGGGAAGAAGGATTTGTCAGAGGGAGACCTTGAAGTGTGAGGCAGCTGAAACAGAGGCCTCAGCTGAGCCCACAGGGAGATCTGGAGCAGGGCTGGCCTTTAGAAGCTGTCCCAAATCAAAGCAAGGGGGTCAAAATTCACACCCCTGAATTGACCCATCATGGAATCAGGCTGCCCTTGGAGAGGGTGCATAATTTGGGTGAGACAACTCCCTTTGGCAGAGGGCAATTCTGAGGAAGGGACCATTGGCAGTCAACATTCCCAGCAGCTGGGGGATGAGTGTCTTGGTCCTCAAAGGGAGATCTGTGTGGGTCACTACAGCATCCACTACAGTCCGCTCCTTGTTCTGCTGGGACCCATTCACTCCATGTTGTAAGTCTGCCCATGTAGAAACAGTTCTTCTAGGACTCCCCATCAAAACTTAAAGGAAGGTGAGATCTTCAAGTTGGCAGAGATCAAGTAAGATGTGGAGATCAACTTCCTCCCTGCAAATACATCAGACATACATTTGCATGTGGAACAACTCCTACAGAACACCTACTGAACGCTGGCAGAAGACCTCAGACTTCCCAAAAGATGCCCTCAGGAGACCTACAGGCAGAGGCAGGGCCAAATCCAAAGCTGGACCCCAGGAACTGTGCAAACAAAGAAAAGAAAGGGAAATTTCTCCCAGCAGCCTCAGGAGCAGCGGATGAAATCTCCACAATCAATTTGATGTACCCTGCATCTCTGGAATACCTGAATAGACAATGAATCATCTCAAAATTGAGGCGGTGGATTTGGGGAGCAACTATAGACTTGGGGTTTGCTTTCTGTATCTAATTTGTTTCTGGTTTTATGTTTATCTTAGCTTGGTAATTAGAGTTCACTATCATTGGTAGATTTGTTTATTGATTTGGTTGCTCTCTTCCTTTTTTTTAATATATATAGATAGATATAGATTTTTTTTTCTTTTTCTCTTTTTCTGAGTGTGTATGTGTGTGCTTTTTTGTGTGATTTTGTCTGTATAGCTTTGCTTTTACCATTTGTCCTTGGGTTCTGTCTGTCTGGTTTGTTTTTGGTTTTGGTTTTGGGTTTGGGTTTTTTTTAGTATGTTTTTTAGTGCTTGTTATCATTGGTGGATTTGTTTTTTGGTTTTGTTGCTCTCTTCTTTCTTTCTTTTTTTTCTTTTTTATCACTTTTTAATTTTTTATGTTCAAAATTTTTTTATTTTAATTATTTTATTTTTCTTTCTTTCTTTCTTTTTATCTCCATTTTCTTCTGAGCTGTGTTGCTGACAGGGTCTTTGTGCTCCAGCCAGTGTCAGGCCTGTGTCTCTGAGGTGGGAGAGCTGAGTTCAGGACATTGATCCACCAGAGACCTCCCACCTCCACATAATATCAAATGGCAAAAGCTCTCCCAGAGATCTCCATCTCAACGCTAAGACCCAGCTCCACTCAACGACCAGCAAGCTACAGTGCTGGACACCCTATGCCAAACAACTATCAAGACAGAAATACAACCCTACCCATTAGCAGAGAGGCTGCCTAAAATCATAATAAGGTCACAGACACCCCAAAACACAGCACCGGATAAGGACCTGCCCACCAGAAAGACAAGACCCAGCCTCATCCACCAGAACACAGGCACCAGTCCCCTCCACCAGGAAACCTACACAATGCACTGAACCAACCTTAGCCACTGGGGGAAGACACCAAAAACAACAGGAGCCACGAACCTGCAGCCTGTGAAAAGGAGACCCCAAACACAGTAAGTTAAGCAACATAAGAAGACAGAGAAACACACAGCAGATGAAGGAGTGAGGTAAAAACCCACCAGACCAAACAAATGAAGAGGAATTAGGCAGTTTACTTGAAAAAGAATTCAGAGTAATGATAGTAAAGATGATCCAAAATATTGGAAATAGAATGGAGAAAATACAAGAAACGCTTAACAAGGACCTAGAAGAACTAGAGAGCAAACAAACAATGATGAACAATACAATAAATGAAATTTAAAATTCTCTAGAAAGAATCAATAGCAGAATAACTGAGGCAGAAGAATGGATAAGTGACCTGGAAGATAAAATAGTGGAAATAACCACTGCAGAGCAGAATAAAGAAAAAAGAATGAAAAGAATTCCTCAATTCTCAGAGACCTCTGGGACAACATTAAACGCACCAACGTTTGAATTACAGGGGTTCCAGAAGAAGAAGAGAAAAGGAAAGAGACTGAGAAAATATTTGAAGAGATTATAGTTGAAAACTATAATTGATTGAAATAGTCAATCAAGTCCAGGAAGTGCAGAGAGTCCCATACAGGATAAATCCAAGGAGAAACATGCCAAGACACATATTAATCAAACTACCAAAAGTTAAATACAAAGAAAAAATATTAAAAGCAGCAAAGGAAAAACAACAAATAACATACAAGGGAATCCCCATAAGGTTAACAGCTGATCTTTCACCAGAAACTCTGCAAGCCAGACGGGAGTGGCAGAATATATTTAAAGTGATGAAAGGGAAAAACCTACAACCAAGATTACTCTACCAAGCAAGGATCTCATTCAGATTCGATGGAGAAATTAAAACTTTTAGACACAAGCAAAAGCTAAGAGAATTCAGCACCACCAGACCAGCTTTACAACAAGTGCTAAAAGAACTTCTCTAGGCAGGAAACACAAGAGAAGGAAAACACCTACAATAACAAACCCAAAACATTTAAGAAACTGGTCATAGGAACATACATATTGATAACTACCTTAAATGTAAATGGATTAAATTCTCCAACCAAAAGACATAGACTGGCTGAATGGATACAAAAACAAGACCCATATATATGCTGTCTACAAGGGACCCACTTCAGACCTAGGGACACCTACAGACTGAAAGTGAGGGGATGGAAAAAGGTATTCCATGCAAATGGAAATCAGAAGAAAGCTGGAGTAGCAATTCTCATATCAGACAAAATAGACTTTAAAATAAAGACTATTACAAGAGACAAAGAAGGACACTACATAATGATCAAGGGATCAATCCAAGAAGAAGATATAACAATTGTAAATATTTATGCACCCAACATAGGAGCACCTCAATACATAAGGCAAATGCTAACAGCCATAAAAGGGGAAATCGACTGTAATACAATCATAGTATGGGACTTTAACACTCCACTTTCACCAATGGACAGATCACTCAAAATGTAAATAAGTAAGGAAACACAAGCTTTAAATGATACATTAAACAAGATGGATTTAATTGATATTTAAAGGACATTCCATCCAAAAACAACAGAATACACTTTCTTCTCAAGTGCTCATGGAACATTCTCCAGGATAAATCATACCTTGGGTCACAAATCAAGCCTTGGTAAATTTAAGAAAATTGAAATTGTATCAAGTATCTTTTCCGACCACAACACTCTGAGACTAGATATCAATTACAGGGAGAAAATCTGTAAAAAACACAAACACATGGAGGCTAAACAATACACTACTAAATAACCAAGAGATCACTGAGGAAATCAAAGAGGAAATCAAAAAATACCTAGAAACAAGTGACAATGAAAACCCGATGACCCAAAACCTATGGGATGCAGCAAAAGCAGTTCTAAGAGGGACGTTTACAGCAATAAAATCCTATCTCAAGAAACAAGAAGCATCTCAAATAAACAACCTAACCTTACACCTAAAGCAATTAGAGAAAGAAGAACAAAAAAACCCCAAGGTTAGCAGAAGGAAAGAAACCATAAAGATCAGATCAGAACTAAATGAAAAAGAAATGAAGGAAACAATAGCAAAGATCAGTAAAACTAAAAGCTGATTCTTTGAGAAGGTAAACAAAATTGATAAAACATTAGCCAGACTCATAAAGAAAAAAAGGGAGAAGACTCAAATCAATAGGCAGAAATGAAAAAGGAGAAGTGAAAACTGACACAGGCTACAAGCAACTATATGCCAATAAAATGGATAACCTGGAAGAAATGGACAGATTCTTAGAAAAGCACAACCTTCCGAGACTGAACCAGGAAGAAATAGAAAATATAAACAGACCAACCACAAGCACTGAAATTGAGACTGTGATTAAAAATCTTCCAACAGGGCTTCCCTGGTGGCACAGTGGTTGAGAGTCTGCCTGCCGATCCAGGGGACACGGGTTCGTGCCCCAGTCCAGGAAGATCCCAGACCTGTATGCAGAAAACTATAAGACACTGATGAAAGAAATTAAAGATGATACAGACAGATGGAGAGAACATCTGTCTCTCATGTTCTTGGATTGGAAGTATCGACATTGTGAAAATGACTATACTACCCAAAGCAATCTACAGATTCAATGCAATCCCTATCAAATTACCAATGGCATTTTTCACAGAACTAGAACAAAACCACAATGTTCATTGCAGCTCTATTTACAATAGCCAGGACATGCAAGCAACCTAAGTGTCCACCGACAGATGAATGGATAAAGAAGATGTGGCACATATATACAATGGAATATTACTCAGCCATAAAAAGAAACAAAACTGAGTTATCTGTAGTGAAGTGGACGGACCTCGAGTCTGTCATACAGAGTGAAGTAAGTTAGAAGAACAAATACAGTACGCTAACACATATATATGGAATCTAAAAGAAAAAAAAAAAGGTTCTGAAGAACCTAGGGGCAAGACAGGAATAAAGACACAGACGTAGAGAATTGACTTGAGGATACGGGGAGAGGGAAGGGTAAGATCAGACGAAGTGAGAGAGTGGCATGGACATACATACACTACCAAATGTAAAATAGATAGCTAGTGGGAAGCAGCCACATAGCACGGGGAGATCAGTTCAGTGCTCTGTGACCACCTAGAGGGGTGGGATTGGGAGAGTGGGAGGGAGATGCAAGAGGGAGGAGATATGGTGGTATATGTATACGTATAGCTGATTCACTTTGCTTAAAGCAGCAACTGACACACCATTGTAAAGCAATTATACTCCAATAAAGATGTTTAAAAAATAAAAAGTACCTAAATTTGAAAAAAAAAAAAAACAGCTTAAAGGAAGATAGTGGGTTGAACTACAGCTTCTCTGGCACTGCAGCTGATCCTGATGCTGCAACTGGGACCCGTCTTCTTCCTCCTCTGCTCCCTGTTTTAGACTCCCTTCACCAGAGCTAGCTCCTCTGCTGGTCTAGAGAATTTACCTAGTGGATGACCCAGGTTCATCTCTAACCAGTCTGCGACCCTGATCCCGACACCATTCTCAGTTCATGATTGCTGCACTTGTCCATTTACTGTCAAAAATGGACAAGAAAGTACCAAGAGACAACCTAATGGATCGTTTGGGTACCAAAATTGACCCTCTCCCTGCCCTTTTGTGCAATCCCACCTTCCGCCAGTTGATCGGGGTCAATTACTCCTGCCAGTTTGGTGGCTCTTTTCCTTGCCTACTGGCCTTTTGGTACAAGGAATCTGAAATGACCGGGTGGCAGATGTAGGCTAAAGTTTAATGGAACTCTTACTCTGTATCTGGGTGAACATATTCCCCATTAGGGAACCAAAACAGACCTTTAGACCCACAGAGCTTAACGCTGCGGGGACAGGACACGTAAGTTTCCCGAGAGTGACAATAAGTGAAGCCACACCTGCTTTCACCCCTTAGACTCCAGACTCATGTATTCTACCTACTGGGGACATGGCACCAGATAACGGCCATTAATTTGGGATGTGTACTGTGTGCTAGAGGCTGACTCTCCATGCTCACAGGGTGTCATCTAAGCTGTCTCTGCCAGGCTAATCGGATGCTCCAGCTCTCCCAGGACCTAGAAGCACACGAAAGCTATTTTTCAAACAGTGTATAATTTTCCACTGCAGATGGCTTGGCCTTGTTCCAGAGCTCTAGGGATCTATGTTGTTATTCTCCTATCGGGACTTGCCGTAAACTCTTCATAGTGTTTTTCCCCACCACAGATAATGTCTGTTATCAGGGTCTGCGGGGTCACGTGGCCCAAATAGTGGAACTGCTTGTATGGCAGTCTGTAGCTGCTGCGGACGAGACCCTTTCCTGCCTTGAGCCCTTCCAAAGCTAGCAGCTTTCCACATCACTTGGTGAAATGAGCTGGCAGTATTTGTCAAGTGTGGAATATGTTGCTTAAAGAAGCTAAAATAGCCGATCAGATGTTGCGCTTCCCTCTGATACTTGGGAGGTGCAAGGTACAATCATTTGTCCTTGCCTTTGGAGGGAATGTCCTGGCATGCCCCAAGCCACTGTACCCATGATAGTTCACTGATACACAGCCCCCACCTTCTGAAGTGCATCCGTCTTATCAAGGTCTCCTAAGTACGTGCCACTTCTCGTTCATCTGGGCTGATTAACGTGATGTCATTGATACAAAGAACAGTGTGGTGTTCTATGGAATGATGGGGTGGGCCAGATCCCTTGAGTCCAAGCTTTCTCAATCTTGGCTCTAATCACATTTTGGACAAGATAATGCTTTGTTTGGGGGGTTGTCCTGTGCACTGGAGATGTTTACCAGCATCCCTGACCCTACCCACTAGATGCTTATAGTGTCCCTAACCCCTACCCCTCTTCCAGTTTTGACAACAGAAACATCTCCAGACATTGCCAAATGTTTCCATTGAGACCCACTGTTTTGCACTATATTATAACAGAGGGTGGCAAAGTTAGCATATGCATAAGACAGAACCGTCCATGTACACCGTTATCCATCCCACACAAATGCAGATTGCTTCTGATCACCCTTCCTGATAGAAATGGAAGACGAATGTATTCGCCAGATCAATGGCTGCATACCACATAGCAGAGGCTGTGTGATTCTGCCCTAGCAGAGATAAAACAGAGCACAGCAGGCTGCAATCAAGGCTACTGCTTTGTTGCATTTATGGAAATCGACTCTCATCTTCTAGAATTCATTTCTTTTTCTTTTGCAGGGGCCAAACTCTTGAGTTGAATAAAGTTAAGAGGATCACCACCCAGGCATCTTAGGTCTTTAAAGGCGACACTAATCTCGGGTGTGACACTAGGTTTTTTGGGTTGTTTGTTTTGTTTTGTTTTGTTTTGTTTTTCACTTGGCCAGGATGAGGGGCTGTTTCCAGCTTCCAGCTGGTCTTCCCCACTGCAATAGCTATTTGCCCTCGGGCCAAGGAACATGTGGGAGTTCTGTCAACTATGTGTGTTCATCCCAATTACACATTCAGGAACCAGGGAACCGATGGGTTCATGGATTCAGTAGATCCACTAAGGCCAAAGCCTGGGCCAGAATTCTATTTATTTTCCGGCTCCTATCTGCCCTGTTCTTTTCTTTTCTTTTTTTTAAGATTTATTTTATTTATTTATTTATTTATTTTTTGGCTGAGTTGGGTCTTCATTGCTGCGCGCGGGCTTTCTCTAGTTGCGACCAGCGGGGGTTACTCTTCATTGCGGTGCGAGGGCTTCTCATTGCGATGGCTTCTCTTGTTGCAGAGCACAGGCTTTAGGCGTGCAGGCTTCCGTAGTTGTGGCGCACGAGCCTAGTTGCTCCGCGGCATGTGGAATCTTCCCAGACCAGGGCTCGAACCCATGTGCCCTATGTTGGCAGGCGGATTCTTCACCACTGCACCATCAGGGAAGCCCCATATTTGCCCTATTCTGACAGGAGGTCATGACGATGCTTCAGATTCCTATGGGTCAATGTCATCTTGGACCCTGTATCCAACAGTCTTAGAAATATCTGGTTATTCCCATTCCCGGGGTACAGTTACCCAAGCATATGGCTGTCAGTCCCTTTGCAGAAGGACTGGGGTAGTCTTTACCATGGACACGTGCCACGTGTTGCAGGCTCCTTCTTCTCGGAGATCCAGCCTCTCCTTCATAGAATGGGTTCTGGGTCTGAGTGCTAGCTCAGGCCTAGAAACTGAGCAAGGGGTCATGTGCTTTTATTGGGGCAGCTGCTTCAGCCTCTGGACATCCATCCTTGAATTCTTTCAGTGGAGTAAATTACACGACCCTCTTTTTGGCTGCCCGCCTATCTTGCCCCTGGGACGCTGTGTTCTGTTATGAACCACCTTTCTAACTCCCTGCAGGCTCCCTGCTTGCCACTCCGACCTTGATGCTCACCTAAGTCATTTTGCCCACCTTGCTTATGATGTTGAAGTTCCACCAGTGGACCTCTATGATCTCAGGATCCCATCATCCCGCTTTCTATCAGGGAGCCCAGTTCTGCCACAGCATCTCCTACAGTCAGCTTTGGCTTCTAGAGACCGGGAGGTGGAGGTACCTATTGCCTTGCAACCAGAGACCTCTGCATGATCTCAAGCAAGCAGGGAGTGCCTGCCTTTGACCAAGAGGATCGGGCAGGCTCTGCAGGGCCCAGAGGGTTTAGGAGAACTCAGGGATTCAAGATTTTCAGATGCATCAACCCAGACGTCCCCACCTCCACGTCAGATATCAGTGTCCCACCCTTTCTAATCAGGACACTGACCTCGGAGTAGCCGACTTGCCAGAGTTGAGAATTCGACCTCCTCTGTAGCTCCACTTATAATTAAGTGGGCCTGATGCTCAGCTCTTGCGTCCTCGAGCTGCACAGATGAGTGTCTCCTGATGTACGCTACCAAGGAAGCTCTCTGGATTTCACACTTCACTTAAATGTGTGATTAATCACCTCAGCCCTTCCTGGTCTTTTCTCCAATATGCTGGTAGCCACCCCACCCCGGTCCCACGCCCAGCAATAGTGATCTGACTCCACAGTCCTTATAGTTATTACTTCCTCCAAACCTCTCAGATGCCTGAGATATGGCATTCCCTTCCACAGATTCTCCATCCCAGACCCCTACCAGTGACAGTTTTAGCAACTGCTAATTAAGTTGAGTAATACAGCTCAAAAACCCTATTTTAAAGCCTGTTTCCTATAACCTCTTTCAATACTAACTGTCTTCAATCAGAACGCAGAGGTAGGGATTTCAGTAAAGGAGAACAGAATTGGGCAGAAAGAGAAGTTGAACTGTGATGCAGTGACAGCAGAGGCCCCAGACAATACTCCAGGGAGCTCTGGGACTTGGATGGACCTTCACAGTTGTCTCAAATCAGAGAATATTCTCCGAGCCTACGAGGAAAGCACTATCATTATCCCCCGTTTACAGGTGTGGAAACTGAGCTCAGAGAGGTAAGTGACTTGCCCAAGATCACACAACTTTAAATGCGAAGTTAGGATTTCTACCCAGAAAAATCTCACTTTAACGGCTCCTTCCAGCTTGTCCCCCACCATCTCCTAGGGCCTTGGACTTCTCTGTTAGATCTTCTGCATCTCATCAGCGGAAGAGAAGAGAGAGAGAAAGGGATTGTCTGGGAGGTTCACAGGCGTGGCTGTCACCGCTTCTACCCATATTCCATTGTCCAGAACTCGGTCATGTGGCCCAGGGCCCCTCTGATCACACAGGAGGCTGGGAAATATAGTCTAGCTATGTGCCGGGAGCAAAGGAGAAACCGTTTAGGACAGTTTGGGCCGCAGTGAGAAAGCTGGGTCCCTGCTCCCAATAAGGAGCAGTGCTGAGAGCCTGCAGCAGACAGAGCCCATCTGTTTCACTTATTTGCTCTTTCTTCTTGGGCTGGGGGCCGAGGGCCGACCGCAGATGAAGTCCAGGAGCTCACTTGGATGGCAGCAATGAGGAAGAGTTGGGAGGTTTCTGAAAGCCCTCGTCCATCCAGCCCTGCCCCAGGGCACTGAAGGAGTGTCCGTCTCAGAGGAAGCCGTGTCTGGAACCCAGGTACACGGTGTACAGAGGGACCTGGAAGGTGGAGCCTGCTGTGGCCCCAGCAGAAGTGAGAGGCGAGGCCGGGGGTTGGAGCAGCACGATCCACATGCATCTGGTGAGCTGTGAGCACCCCCAGCAGCCCAGGAGAGGGGGACACTCACAGGTGTCAGCCTGCCTTGTTCCAGGGGGTTCCTCACCCCACTCACCCCACTGTAGGCTGCATCCAGATGGGGGACAGAGGCTTAGAGAGCAAGCCAATCCGTGCTCCCCTGGTGGGCCGGGGTCTTCCACACGCTGGAGTGGAGATGAGGTGCTACTCCTTTCCCTTCCGGAGCCTCCGGGGTCCCGGGCTTCTTCCCATCCCTCCTCCCATGAAGAGACATGATACAGTTGGTTAAAGGCTATGCACAACCCCGCAGACAAGACACTGGTTTCTCTTTGGTTTCCCCAGCATTTCTCAGCCTCATTTCAACATTTCAAAATTGGAAAATACTATTAGAGTTAAAAGATAAAACCTAGCTACTCGTCTAAATGCCAATCCGGAAACTTGCAAGCTACGGCCCCTTTGCCGATCTGAGCCCCCGGGAAATGGAGAGTATATGAGAAGCTTCCTAGCACATGGGACTATCTGATGGATTACGCAGGGTGATGCGCGTCTGTCACTTGGCTGGTGGTTTAGAAAATGTAACTCCTCTGCCTCTTCCCCGAGGCTCCGTGTCCCGAGGAAGATCCCCAACTCACATCCACGGGACGTCATCAGAACTTTGCAACCTGACCTTTCCTGGGTCAGGAGGTTCAACTCGGCCGTTTCTGCTGACAGCGGGAAGCACCCAGAGCTCAGAGCCAGAGGTGGAGTTTTGCCCCCTCCCTCATTACCCAGAAGCCAGAAGCACAGCTGTCACCCGGCCCCCAGCCCCAAGCCCTGGGAACCGGTTCCCACTTCTGGCCTCTCACCCACCCGCAACGGTGCAGGCAGGAAGCTTGATTTCCGTGGGTTCTCCTGGCTTGGCACCCTGATTACAGTAGCCTCTGAAGAGGGCCTGCTGACAGTTTGATTACTGATGACCTTCAGAGTCGGCTAGGTTAGAGATATGATTTATAATCAAATTACAGGGGATTCTACGCAGAAAGCCTGGAGAGCTGCAGCAGCCACCCTCCAAGGCAGTCCCCACGCCACCCACAGCTGGCTTCCCCAGCAGGGAAATGAGAGCATTGAGGGAATTGGAAGAGTCCAGAGCGCCTAGGATTAAATCTGAGCTCTGGCTCTTGCTGGCTGTGTGATCTTGGGCAAGGTACCTAACTCCTCTGGGCTCAGCTTTCCCATCTGTAAAATGGGAATAATAATAGTACAATGCAGAGGGTTGTGTGGGGATTATATGAAATAGTACGTATAAAGTGCTTGGCACAGTGCCTGGTGCAAATCAAAGGGACACTCACTCAATAAATGGAAGTCACTATTATTCGTAAGAGAAGCAGAGACCAGGGACAGTCCAGCGCCCCAGTGTCAGAGTTCCCTGGGGCTCGGGTCTACTCCTTCCTTGTCTTTCTGCAGATGATTATTTATGGGCCTTGGTGGGGGTGGGGATCAGAAATGGTTGGCTAACCCTCAAGGGTGGAATCCATTCTGAGTGGTAGGTCCCAGGCCAAATGGCTTGTGCATTCTTTTAAACATCAGCCCTGTCCTGACCCCAGGGGACAATGGGTCTTATAAACCTGGCAGTTAGTCCAGCCACCTAGGCAGTAGGTCTCCCCACCCCCTTACCCCCTTACAGAGGGGGATCTGCGCCCCTTACCCTGGGCAGTTGAGTTCAGTCTTCCGTCCAAGGCTAAAATTGAACACACCTGGGCAGGTGCTGAAGTGGGAGGGACCCCAAAAGCTGTCCTAAGCCAGGGATATAAAGTCTTCTTGAGCAAGGGCGGCTCCAGGAGCCGAACAGGAAGGCAATCTCAGCCAGCCCTGAGAGCACCCTTGTGAACAGGATCCCGCTTAGGGGCTCCCCGTCTGGGAATGGGCCAGGGTGGAGGAGGAGACAGAGAGCACAGGACGGGAAGATGCCTCAAGGCCACTGCTGGTGCATCTTATGGCAGCCAAGCTGCCGCCGGGAGCAGCCCAGGCTGGAGGACGGGAAGGCAGGTGGGTGGGGTGCCAGGCACACGCACAGAAACACACCCGCACTTCCTACATACCCATGTGCTCCCTGTCACACCTACAATACACACACATTCTTCACACCCCACACATCCACGCACACACATTCACACACATACCCTATGCACCCCACACACACCCATCCTTACACTGACACACTCTACACCCTACACCATATATGCTGTATATGCTCTTACACACACACTGACACATACACACATTCACACACACACACACACACACACACACACACACGGAGAAGCTGACTGGCCAAGGATACCCCGAAAAGGTAACCAAGTTTTTGGTGTGCAAATTAATGGAGATAACCCTGGGTCAGGTGCAGCTCAATAAATAACAGTTACTACGAAACATTAACTAAAGGAGCGTATCATACTCTACAAATTTACAATCCTTCCCCAAGTCCAAAAAGTATGGTGTTCATTATCTAATACCTAATCTGTCCTCTTTAAATTTTATATGGAACAGGTAGGGTACATATAAATAAAGTAATATGCATATCCATCACAAATGTTGATTTCCCTTTGGAAACATCATTTCTGTACCATGAGTTCAATGGTGAAAGGCTGGCTTAGCAGTCCTTTTAAATCTCCAACCTGACCCTGCTATACCCAACAGCTGTTCCAGCCTCCTCTCCAGCCCCCTGCCAGCCAGTGACCTCCATTCCTGCCACACAATTCCTGCTTCCCAGAGGATGAGACCTCTGGCTCTCGCCCCAGATTTTATGCTGAGCCCAACCTCATCTCATCAAATCAAAATAACAACCTCGGGCTTCCCTGGTGGCGCAGTGGTTGAGAATCTGCCTGCCAATGCAGGGGACACGGGTTCAAGCCCTGGTCTGGGAGGATCCCACATGCCGCAGAGCAACTGGGCCCGTGAGCCACAACTACTGAGCCTGCAAGTCTGGAGCCTGTGCTCCGCAACAAAAGAGGCTGTGACAGTGAGAGGCCCGCGCACCGTGATGAAGAGTGGCCCCCGCTTGCCACAACTAGAGAAAGCCCTCGCACAGAAACGAAGACCCAACACAGCAAAGATAAATAAAAATAAATTAATAAACTAAAAAAAACCCCAAAAAACAGCCTCGCTGTGAGCACTCTTTTGGGTCAGGCTTTTATTTCTCTCTCACCACCTTGTTCCTCCTGATCCCAGGGAAGACATTCTTCCTCCACCACCACTCCTCATCTGTTTCCTTTGCTAGCTCCTCTTTTGTCACCAATCCTCCCCTGGTAACTCAAGGCTTAGGCTGGCCCCTCAGTCCTCCACACACACTCTCCTTTTTTCTCTTTCAGTGGGTCAACCATTCCCCCTAGCTTTTTTTTTTTATTTTTTTGCGGTACGTGGGCCTCTCACTGTTGTGGCCTCTCCTGTTGCGGAGCACAGGCTCTGGACGCGCAGGCTCAGTGGCCATGGCTCATGGGCCTAGCCACTCCACGGCCTGTGGGATCTTCCCGGACCGGGGCACGAACCGGTGTCCCCTACATCGGCAGGCGGACTCTCAACCACTGCGCCACCAGGGAAGCCCCCGCCTATCTCTTTTTAAGCCTTGTAAAAAAAGTTTTTAATCCTTATATTTTAAAGATATCAGGAAATAAATAATTCCAAAGAGTGAAAGTGTTTTAAGCAAAGGCACACAGCAAATTGATGGCAAAACATAGTTACCCAACAATTCCACTCCTAGGTGTAGACCCAAAAGGAGAAAAAAGGGACTCAAAGAGATACTTGGATATTCACAGATGCATTATTCACAATAGCCAAAAGGGGGAAACAACCAAGTGTCTATCAATAGATGAATGGATAAACAAAATGTGATATCACCATACAATAGAATATTATTCAGCCATGAAAAAAATGACATTCTGATACATGCTACAAAATGAACAAACCTTGAAAACATTAAGGTAAGTGAAATAAACCAGACGCTTAGACACAAAATGACAAATATAGTGTGATTCCACTTACTTGAAATATGTAGAATAGGCAAATCCATGGGAAAAAAGTAGAAAAGAGGCCACCGGGGCCTGAGGGGGTGGGGGAAGGGATGGGCCGTTATTGCTTACTGAGTACAGAGTTTCTATTGAGGGTGAAGAAGAAGTTCTGGAAATGAATAGTGATAATGGTTGCACAGCAATGTGAATGTACTTAATGCTACTAAGTTGTCCACTTAAGAATGATTAAGGGCTTCCCTGGTAGCACAGTGGTTGAGAGTCCACCTGCCGATGCAGGGGACGCGGGTTCGTGCCCCGGTCCGGGAAGATCCCACATGCCGCGGAGCGGCTGGGCCCATGAGCCATGGCCGCTGAGCCTGCGCGTCCGGAGCCTGTGCTCCGCAACGGGAGAGGCCACAACAGTGAGAGGCCCGCGTACCGCAAAAAAAAAAAAAAGAATGATTAAAATGCTAATTTTTATGTTACATATATTTTACCATAATAAAAAAATTTTTTTAACGAAAACTTAGTTAGATGACCTGGATGCCATTACTGCTGTGCCATTAATTAGATCACAGGTCACTGCTTCCTGCGTAAGAACTGTCAGTCACTGGCTACTGATTCCTGAATCCTCGTGTCCAAACCTCAGCAGCCACGTTTCCCCTCGCATCATCGGCAACTCCCAGGCTCAGCTCTGTCGCCTTAAACTTGGACCTCAAATTCCCTTCTGCTCTTTCAGTAGGTTCATGCCACCGTTCTTTTAAATACCTGCCCTATTGGCCCCCTTCCTCTCATCATTGCCTCCCCCTACCCTGGCTCACATAACTTCTGCTACAGCACCCAGTTCTTTCTCCACCCCTGTCTATACCTGCTGTGGTGCGGCGCCATGGTCAGCCCAATCGACAAATCTCAGAGCTGAACAGAATCTTTTCCTTGTTAACCTAAAACAATAAAATAGCCAGTAATTTTACCAGCAAAAAGATTTATTTGGGCGCAGCAAAGAATTGCAATTCAGGACAGGCAACTATGGTGACCCATGTGCCAGTCCAGTTAGGCAATGGAGAAGAAACTCTCTTATAGAGGAGAAGGGGAAATTGGGAGGAGCTGTTTTAAACAATGTCCCTTGGAGTTCGAAGTATAGTGTCTTTTCATTGGCTGAATTGTGACAGCCTCTCACTGGGTGAGCTTTTGCCAGGCAAGGGGAAAATTTTTCTTCCACCCGCTGGCACTAGTCAAGTAGAGTCACTTCCTGCCGGAGATGCAAAGTACTTCTCTTCCTTTTGGGATCTGTATTGACCTTGAATGGTACCTGCGTGATGGTACCCTTCTGGCCTCCTGATTGCATTTTAGTGAGGTTTCCCTTTATTACTTTTCATATTTCCCCCTTTTGATCAAGATATTTCTTCAAAAGCATCAATAATCAAGAGCCAGGTTTTTGTTTTGTTTTGTTACCAACATTCAGTGGCCTTTTGTCCCTCAATGCCAGGAAGGGCATTTCCTGGGTGCCATGTCCCATATTGGAGGGAAAAATGCACAGATTAGAAACCTACTGTGGTCATGTTTGAGTAACAAGGAGGGATGGGAGGGAGATCTCGCAGGCATTTCCCATCTAAAGTCTGTATTTTGGAATAGTGAATACTGCAAGGGCACACTTAAAAGTGAAGTAATTAAACAAGTGCTTTATGAAGACACAGTGCAGGAATAAACAAGAAGTAATTAAACAGTTTGTTACCTCAAAAGAAACTGTTTAGAACCAAATGTTTTATCAATATTTGCAAATTCAAAGACTATGTATTTGGCTAGAAATCCAGTTAGTTTATAGTCTACATGAAAGAGAGAGACTTCTGTAAATCCTAAACCTTCTCACAGGCCTGGTCCAGACATCTTGGGAAACCTGTCTCATCAGATGTTGTCTGCTTCAATTCCGGAAAATCCTTACCTTCAAGTCACCAGACGGTATACAGGTCCAGTCTCAGGGTCTGGTGCTTTCTTTAGGTGTGTCACATGCATCCAGGAGCCTAATCCCTGCAGGTTGTCGGCACAAGGGTAGGTTAGCAGTACCTGATAGGGGCCAGTCCAGTGAGGTTAAAGAGAGTCCTTCTGGAGGTGTCTTTTCCAGTAGATAAACTCTCCAGATTGAAAAGTGTGATGTGTAAGGTCCTCCTCTCCTGAGAGCACACGGTAAAAAGATTGCTCTATCGGAGCATGGTTACTTTGAATTGAAGCAATTAAGCCTTTACAATATTGAGTTTTATCTTCTTTTATCAGCTGCAGATCAAAAGAGGCAGGGGCCAGGAGCACTGGGTGACCTGTGGCTGTCTCAAAAGGTGAGAGTTTACGAGTTCCAAAGGGTGTGGGTTTGAGATTGAGAAGGACCAATGGCAATACTTTGGGCCAGGGTATTTGGAGGATTACAAATTTTGCCAATTGTGTCTTAATAGTGCCATTAGTAAGTTCGACTAACCCCAAGGATTGAAGATAGTAGGCACAGTAAAAATTCTGTAAGACCAGGCGAACAGCACAGACTTGTTGAAGCACCTGACCAGTAAAAGGAGTTCTTTGATCAGTATAAAGTTCGAGAGGGTTTCCCTAGGTAGGGATAATCTTTTCTAACAACATTGTAGCTACAGAAGAATGGTCTGTCTGCAAGGGAAGGCTTCCGCCCAGTGAGAAAATATACAGACCATGACTAAAACATATTTATATCAGTGAGATGCAGGCCGCTATATGGAATCCATCTGCCAAACTTCAAATGGCTCATTGACCAATTCAAAGTGTCTGGGAGGAGTGCAAACAGGTTTCTCTGGATTATATTTTGGACAGGTGGGACAAGAAGGTAGGCACTCTTTGTGGCCTTATTAATATTTCCCCATCAGTATTGGTTCATGGGTGCTATCATTTTATCAGCGTCAGGCAGTGGTGAGGGGTTTCGTCAGTGAAGGAGGGGAGAAGAGTACCAGGGTTGAGGTTAGTACAATGTGAAAGAGCTATGTGAGGAACAGTTAGCAAAAGGATTTCATAAGAGGTGAGGCAACTGACTGAAAAGGGTTGAGTGGATGAGAATTTAGGAGGGCTTCCACACCATGGGGTACAAAGATGGTTAAAGAGGATCCCATGATTATCTTTTCGGTGGCCTTAACCAGAAGGGCAGTGGCAGGAATGGCTCTGGGGCAATGGGGATATCCCTGTGCCACAGGGTCCAGCTGTTGGCTACAATACCCTACGGGTCGTTGATGGTCCCCATGTTTTTGGGTGGGTGCTCTGAGGACATTCTCTGCCTTCTCACATACAGAGAGGAAAAATGGCAGCTGACAATTAGAATGTCCAAAGGTAAGTGGTCTCATTAAGTTTTTCTTTAAGGCTTCAAAAGCTGTGTCATCTTGATCTCCCCAATTAATGGGGTCAGATTTGCTGGGTTTTAATGAACATATAAGGGTGACCGTAAGAGTGAATTTTGGAATCCAATTCCAACAGTAGCCAGATAGCCTGAGACAACCTCATAATTGGCACGTAGGTTTTGATTCTGGGCAGTTCAGGATGCCATGAAGCCTATCTGGATCCAAATGTAGTCCCTCTTCTGAGATCAGGTGCCCTAAATACTGAACCTGAATTTGAGAAAACTGAAATTTTTCTTTGGAGACTTTATGTCCTTTTAAGGCCAAAAATTTTAGCTGGTGGATGCTGTCTTCCTGTGAGGAGGTTTGAGAAGGACAGCATAGGTGCAAATCATCTATATAATGTAACAAAGTAGAACCTGCAGAAAACTTTACATCATCTAAATCAGCTTTCAAGATTTGTGAAAAGAAGGACTTTCTGTGAAAGTCTGTGAAACCCTGGGTCACTGCTATACGAGTATCTTGTTGTACGTCCCAGGTGAAGGCAAAAAGATATTGGCTAGCCTTATCAACTATAGGCTGGTAGGTTTGAACAACTATGTTAAAATCTTCAGCAAACCTGTGGAGGTCCTCAGTTACTTTAAGAAATGCTTTAACTACGGCTCACAATTCATCCAGGGAACATGGGTAATCTGGGGTTTATTTGGATCCTCAGAAGATGTAACTTTACAGGGTCAGGTTCTAATAGGTCCAGAGGAGGAAGATGGCACTGGGGGTGGAGCCTGAGACAAAGAGGAGAGACGAATGAAGCCATTTTGTCTTTCTCTTTTTTTTTAATTAATTAATTTATTTATTTTTGGCTGCCTTGGGTCTGCGTTGCTGCATGCAGGCTTTCTCTAGTTGTGGCGAGCGGGGGCTACTCTTCGTTGCGGTGCAGGGGCTTCTCATTGCGGCGGCTTCTCTCGTTGCGGAGCACCGTCTCTAAGTGCGTGGACTTCAGTAGTTGTGGTGCGCGGGCTCTAGAGCGCTGGCTCAGTAGTTGTGGCTCACAGGCTTAGTTGCTCTGTGGCATGTGGGATCTTCCCAGACTAGGGCTCAAACCCGTGTCCCCTGCATTGGCAGGAAGGTTCTTAACCACTGAGCCGCCAGGGAAGCCCCCACTTTGTCTTTTTTTAATAATTTGTTTGCCTCAGTTAATTTAATTATTGTGTTTTTCAGAGAGGCCATTTTAGACTCCTGATGGTGTTTGGAGGCCTCCAAGTACCAATCAAAATAGGCGTCCAATTCTGTTTTGGTGATTTCAGAGCAATGGCTCTCCATTACAGTTTTGAGAAAAGTAAGTTTGGGGAGTTCAGTAGTTCCTCATCGATTTTCTAAATTGCTTTGGTTAGTCAGTCCATTTAGTTAGAAACGTGCAAGAGAGAGGACCATGGTTTTTAAACATAAAATCGCCCAGGTACCTGAAAGGAGAGTGCCCTCAAAGCACTTAGATAACTGGATCCCATTTTTAAGAGGTTTTTCTTTAGAGCAAAAGAACCATTCTTAAATAGACACAGGTCAAATAACAGAAGAGTTCCAGCAGGAACAGTCTGATTTCAAGACTGAGGCCAAAGTGCCAACTGACTACTCACAGACAGAACAAAAAAGGACAAAGCCTTTAAACAGATCCCAAATAAAGCCTGGAGAGTTTCAAAATGCAAAAAGAGTGGAGCTTGAATCCAGGAGGAAAACTTACCCTCAAACTCCAGAGTTGGCTAGAAAGCAGTGAGCTCAGTGGGCTCTGTGGGTACAATGACCTGTTTGCTCACCAGCCTCAGAGTTGTCGGGGGTCTTCTCTACATCTCAATGGAACCTCTGTGTAATATTAACCTAAAACAACAGAACTGCCAGTTCTATTACCAGCAGAGTGGATTTATTTGGGAGCATCAAGGAATTGCAACTCAGGACATGCAACTATGGTGAACCACTTGCAAGTCCTGTTAAGCAAAGGAGAGGGAACTATTTTATAGAGAAGAAGGTAAAGTTGGGAGGTGCTGTTATAAACAAAAAGCACATTGGAGGAAACTGGGAGTTTGACGTATAGTGTCTTTTCTTTGGCTGAGCTGTTGCCAAGCATGGAGAAAAATCTTTCTTCCTCCTTTTGACTTCCTTCCTGCCAGAGGTGCAAGACACACCTCTTCCTGCTGGGATCTGTATTGACGTTGATCGGTACGTGCGTGAGGGCTCCCACTCTGGCATCCCAACTCCATTTTAGTGAGGTTTCCCCTCATTAATTTTCACAGCCTTTGCCCTCTTCTGATGCATAAAAACTCTTTACACAATCTAAGAAAAGTGCCTGTAGTGTCAGATCAGACACTTTCAGGATTGGGCAACTGACTACTCCCCATGGCCTGCAGGTAGTGGCCAAGCTCCTTAGCTAGGCATTCGGGGATCAGACCACTGCCCCCTCCTCGAGTTGACCTCCCGGTAGTTCCCCTGTACACCTTGTGTTCCAGCCAACCTACATGACTCGCAAGTTCCAGCACCCACCATGCATCTAAACCTCCATGCCTTTTCCTTGGTTGTTCTCTCTGCTAGGGATTGCCTTCTCTCGTGAATCAGAGAATTTCCCCACTCATCCTTCAAGCCCCAATTACTTATCTCCTCTGTGAAACCTCTGATGCATCCCCCCAATAGCAGAATAAATGACACTCTTTGTGCCACTGCCGTCTATACCTCACTCACACTAGCTACTTGCATCGCCATCTTGATGTCTATCTCCTTCACTCAGCTAAGAAGTCCCTTATTTCTGTGTTCCCAAAACATAGCCAGATCTGACACTTAACAGTTAACTCATTTTTATTTAACAAGCATTTATTGACTGTTATTGATTGGTATACAGTGGGAACAAAAAAGATACAGTCCCTGTCCTCATAGAGCTTAACGTCTAGCAAGAGAGACTTTAGAACCACCAGCATAGAAACAGATGTAGAAACAAACACTTATAAATGACAGATATTACTAACTGCTAAGGAGAAGATAGGGATATTATGAGAGGAACTAATGGGGAAAGCTACTCTGTGTAAATGTTTGATGAATTAACAAGTCAAAGAATGAATTGATTAAATCACCCAATCAAAGAATGGTGGAGAACTCTGATCTTATAAGGACCAGTATATGTAGTGGTTATGAGCATGGATACTGGAGCCAGGCTGCCTGAGTTTATATCCTGGATCGGACACAAACTAGCTGTGTGACCTTGAGCGAGTAATTAATCTCTCTGTGTTTCACTTCCCTCACTGATAAAATGTGGGATAACAATAGTATCTCAAATCATCGGTTATTAGTCAGTTTTGGCTGCGTAACAAACAATCTCAAAATCTCAGTGGCTTACGATGTCTACATTCATTTTCTTTCTCATGGGTTTTCTGAGTCAGCTGAGGTTCTGCTGGGCTTGGTCATGACCCAGGTCTTGGCTCCAGGCCATGGGTTGGGTTCAGGTTGGCTCTGTATGATTCCTCATTCTCCATGGACCAGCAGTTTTCTGGATCTGTCTCTCTCATAGGGAATCACAGGAGCATAGGAGGACAAGCCAAATCCACCAAGCACACTAAAACTACACTAAAGAGGCACACTGCTAACATATCATTGGCCAAGGCCAGTCACACAGCCAAGCCCACTGTCAGTAGGGTTGTGTATTAGTCTGCTTGGGCTGCTGTAACAAAACAGCACAAACTAGATGACTTAAATGACAGAAATTTATTTTCTCATGTTCTGGAGGCTGGAAATTCAAGATCAAGTTGCTGGCAGGGTTGGTTTCTGGTGAAACTTCTCTTCCTGGCTTGCAGATGACCACTTTCTCACTGTGTCCTCACATAGCCTTTCCTCTGTGTGCCCCTGGTGTCTCTTCCTCTTCTTATAAGGACACCAGTTCTGTTGGATTAGGGATCCACCCTTATGACCTCATTTAACCTTAATTACCTCCTTAAAGGCCCTATCTCCAAGTACAGTCACATTGGGGGTTACTGCTTCAACATACAGATTTGGACAGACACAATTCAGTCCGTACAGGTGGGAAATATATTCCCCTTATTCTAGAGGGAGGTCTTGTCACATCACATGGCAAAGGGTGTAGGGGCATACATCTTTATCAGGGAATAAAGAAATGGCAGTAGTAATCTGATCTCCCACAAACTGTTACAAGGGTTAAATATGTTTATTCATGTAGAGTGTATAGGATAATGTTTGGTACTTAGTAAACTCTAAGTTTGGCTATTTGTTACTTTATGGTTCAGCTGAAACACCTACCGTGTGATGGTCTCACAGTGTACACACGTCAGCCTTGTCAAGGAGTGTGTTTATATGCGTGTAATTCACTGTATGTAAATTACACCTCAATATATCTATAAATAGATAGCTAGATGATTGATAGATAGATGAATTTATCTATTAAAAATCAAGGATTTGGGGGCTTCCCTGGTGGCGCAGTGGTTGAGAGTCCACCTGCCGATGCAGGGGACACAGGTTCGTGCCCCGGGTCCGGGAAGATCCCACATGCCGCGGAGTGGCTGGGCCCGTGAGCCATGGCCACTGAGCCTGTGCTCCGCAACGGGAGAGGCCACAACAGTGAGAGGCCCGCGTACCGCAAAAAAAAAAAAAAATCCAGGATTTGATCTTGGAACAGAAAAAGGACATTAGTGGAAAAACAGATGAAATCTGAACCAAGTCCAGAGATTAGTTAACAAACTATACCAAGGTTAATTTGTTAACTTTAATAAATGTACTGTAATTATGTAAGACTAACATTAGAGGAAACTGGGTGAAGGATGTACAGAACTCTCTGTATCATCTTTGTAACGTTTCTGTAAATCTAAAATGATCCCCGCCAAAAAGCTAAAAACAAACAACACCCCCCATGACTCCCTTCTGCCTACCAGAGAGGTGGGCAATTTCTGACCTTAGGACCTAGCCTTCATTTCTTCAGACCAGTGGGCTAATTGCCAAGATCTGATCACAGATCCAAAGTAGGGAACACATAATAGCATTTTAGTGCAAATGAGAAACTGTGCTGAAATGAAAAGACCAAACTCACCCAAACCTTTGCAGGTGGTAGGCCGCTTCCCTCGCCGGGTGGGGACTAAGGGCTTCAATGCCCTGGCATGGTGACCACCAGCTACATGTGGCTACTGAGCCCTTGAAATGTGGCTGGTCCGAATGGACATGTCCTGTGACAGTAAAGACTTAGGATGAAAACAGATTATAAAATATCTCATTAATAATTTTTTGCATCAATTACATGTTGAAATAATAATATTTTAGATATACTGGATTAACTAAAATACATTTGAATTAATTTAATCCATTTCTTTTTATTATTATTTTTTAATGTGGCTGCTAGAAAATTTGAAATTGCCCACATGGCTCATGTTATGTTGCTACTGGATAGTGCTGGCCTAGAGCGGAGAGGTGGTATAATACCAGAGGAGGGTCCTGCTGTGACATCTGGAGAGCAGGGTGAGGGTCGGGTTCAGGCCCAGCGGAGGAGAGGAATCCAGGAGCTGGATAGCCTGTGTTTCAACCAGGGCCCAACTTGTGATGTCAGAGGCGAGGAATGATAACAGAAAAGCAGTGGGATTTACACAGGCCTCTTCATGCAAATCTAACCTTTGTACCTGCAAAGCAGTCAGGCTTTGTTTATGACAGCCCGGCTGCCTAAATTAGAACAGGCAGCCAATCATGATGGCATAATGAAAAGGCCAGAGGAGGCTGCCACAGTAGGGTCTCCCTACAGGAGGACAAGGCCCCGCCTAGGTCCATCGAGAAGTGACAAGCCACCAGACAGCTGGGGCTGCCCCAGGAGCTCGTTCCCCTTTTACCCTCTCTCTGGGTGGCTACCTCACCTGGGAAGACACAGCCATTGGACCTCAGGAATCACCCTTCCAGTCCAAAGTCTGGGCTGAAAGGAGAGGCTTCTCTTTCTCCAAATGTTCATGTGCCCCAGGAAAGGATTCTGATTGGCCCAGCTTGAGTCATGTGCCCATTCCTGAGCCAATCACTGTGGCTGTGACTGGGTCACATGGTCACAGGATAATGTGATTGGTAGTCCCTTCAGAAGCACATGGAGTGAGGAAGGAGTGACGAGAGAGCGATTCTCCCAAAGGAGGGGGCATTGTCAGAATAAGGGGAGAAGCAGGACAGAAAACACAAATTGCAGACAAGCCCTCTACCCTTCCAGTGGTGCCTGCGCCCTTACAACCCCAAGGCCAGCTTGGGTTGCTTTTTTCCTATGGGTCAAGATAAACTATTAGCCCTTCAAGAGACCATTATCCCAGAGCCAGAGAAGGGATTCAGGAACTACATCCTCAGGGAGCTTTCTGGGCATCCCTGGACTTGTCCATGTAGGTGAGCAGGAAGGAAACCATTCTAGGGTCAAGTCACTGCACATGTCCTGCCCCCTGCCCCCTCCAAGGATTCAGTTTTCTTCACGACATATATTTCTTTTTTTTCTTTTTTTTTTTTCACAACATATATTTCTTGAGACCCATGTTGGACTCTGGGCAGAACACTGGAAACTCAGAAATGTAAAGTCAGGATCCCTGTTCTCAGGAGCTCGCAGCCTGTGGTAGGAGAGTGGAGAGGGGAGAAAGGTGTCAGTGAGACTGGCATCAATCCAGGGAGTCCTGGATCCCAATCGTCCAAGGCTGTGCTCCGCTCAGTACCACTTGGTAAGCAGGGCACAGCACCCTGTATGGCTTTGGTACCCAGCGCTGCATCCCCAGAACCCACCTCTGATGGTAGCTGCAGCTGCAAAGGACAGTTCCATGAGGGCTCAGATGCCTCGGGCTGACAGCCTTCCGCCCTCACGCACTGCAGATCAAAGACCTTCTCAGGCAAATGCTACTCAGAAGTCAGGGGAGTAGGCACCCCCAGGGCAAGCCTCAGCTGTTGGGGAAGGGAGCCACTGGATGAATGCTGGGAACTCCTGTCCCTCAGCTGAGCATTCTGGGAGATGTTCTGCTCTCCTCTGAAGTCCCGTGGGATCAGCACCTGTTGCCCACAGCATGAACCTCCACGTGGCACCGTGTGTGGCTTTCTCTCCCTCCCTGACTCTCCTCACCACTTACCCCTGCATCCCAATTAAACCACCTGCACCCGGGAATTCCCTGGTGGTCCAGTGGTTAGGACTCCATGCTTTCACGGCCATGGGCCCTGGTTCAATCCCTGGTCAGGGAACTGAGATCCTGCAAGCTGCTTGGCGTGGCCAAAAAATTAAAAAAACAAAACAAACAAAAAAAAACACCAGCACCCAAGACCTTGTCCCAGGCCCTGCTTCCGGTGGGGGCCAACCCCAACTAAGATATACAGGTACTCGTCAGCACCATGGGGACGCAGAGATGAAATGGGCCATCATCCCTGCTCTTGACACAACTAAATATAATAACATGCGGAAAGATCCTATGGCACAGGGCAGCCAAGGCCACATTAAGGGGCTTCCAGGGAGAGGCCAGGGGACAGCCCTCAGTCCCCTGAACCCTAAGCCCCCACCCCAAGGCCACACAGCCTGACCCTCAGCACAGCCCGACTGAAGCCTTGGGGAATGGTGGCAGCTCAGCTGCCAACGCCAAACACACAGAGAGAAAGTAATTTCCTATTCTTGGCTAATTGCTTTCCACGTCTAGCCCGTCCTCCCCCACCCCACGGCCCCTCCTTCTCCTCCTCCCCTTCTCCTTTCTCCACCTTCCAAGGACAAGGACCTAGAGATACAGCCCCCCTGGGCCCAGCTTGTCTCTCTCAAAATGAGTTTCTGAAATGTAATCTGAGAAGTGGCAGGTAGACTGTGGCTGGCACAGCCCCCAGGGGAGGGATGGCTCTGTGCAGGGACCTTGGGGCTCTGGCTTGGACTGAGAGGGCCCCCAGGCTGGGAAACAAGCGCTCACGCACACCCTCTACTCGCTCTTTCGTTCATTCACTCCTCACCTCATTCGCTTCTTCACTCGGATATTCTTTCCCTCCCTCCTTCACTCACTCAGTCACTGTGGCAGAGATGTTTGTAGAACCCACTAAAAATCCACCTTCTCCACATTTACCCCCATGTGGTCAAGAAGGGCCGTGCAACTTGTTCTGGCCAAAAGCCTATAAAACAAAGTAACATGATTCCCTTCCAGGCTGAAACATTTAAGAGCCAGTGTGTGACCTTCACTTCTCTTACCTCCTGCAGTGGCAACCATGGAGACCTCATTTCCAGATGTTGCACCCCAAGATGATGGCACCTCCATCAGCCTGGGTCCTTGAGTGACTGTGCTGACCAGAGCATTCCCCCATCCCCTTTAAACCACACTGGATATATAATGTGAGAAATAAACGTTTGTTGTGTTAAGCCTAAGGTTTGGCGGTTGATTTGTTACACAGCATAACCTGTACTGTGCTGACGAATACGCTTGTTTACTTATGCATGCTCTTGCTCCTCTCCCTCCCCTCTATTCCCTCCCCCTGTACCTACCAGAGAGTGAAAGCCTGAACTCCTTCCCCAAGATGTGCTGAGTGGCCACAGTGGGCTGATCGATGCAAATTGTTTCTGGAATACCTACAAGGTACAGAGACAGAGGGCGGTGGCTGGACACACAGTGCAGACAGAGTAATCTTCCTGCGGCTTGATGAACTTATTAAAAGAACGTATTACTGATCCAGTGGTTGCCCTGAAGTAACAATTTCCCAGGATATCGTGGGTGGCCAAGGAGGAAAAACAGGACAGGGCATGCAGATAAGCTGACATTGTGCCGGGATAGAGTTAGGCTGCTACAGAAGGTCTTACTTCAGAGACCCTCTAGAGTCACCAAACGCCCCACCCCTGTTTCACAGACGAGGAAACTTTGGTCAGAGAGGTTTGTGGACTTAGCCAAGCTCCCATGCTTAAGACCCAGAACCCCAGATTTCCCACAGGAACGCCTGCCACCCGGGGTATCCTGAGGACATTTTTGTGAAGTGTGAATGCCAAAGGTACACTTTCTGGAAACCCGAGTAGAACCTCATTTGACTACCAAGGTCCCATTTCTTAAGCACTTCCTAAGTGCAGAGACTGAATTAGCTTTTTTAACAAAAATAAAAGGAATAGAAGGCCCAGACACTGCTCAACCAGCCAGCTGTGGGGAACTGAGGATAAAAAACCCCAAATAAGAGACAGAGATAAAATAGACACGTTTTGTCAAAACAAGTATAAAGGGTCAAACAGAAGTAGGTGTCTGGTGGTGGCGTTTCCTTTCCTTCCCACTTCCTGGCCTTGTCCCCTCTTTGCTGAAGCCCAGGGAAGCGGCCCCCACCTCCTTTATGTGACACAGGGCTCAGGGCTCCCGATCCACCACCAACAGCCTCCCCGCTCCATTCCCATGTGCTCTCAGGAGAGTTTCCATGATACCCACACCCTGGAGTGGCAGCTGAGAAAACCATGTGCCAGGGACACCTTATTGCACTTTTACCCAGGACTCACCTTTGGCTAAAAAAACCCCACCCCCGTCACCCCATCCCCTTTGCTAGGCAGGTTCCTACTCAAGCTCAACATCCAGCTGAGGAGCCACCTCCTCCAGGAAGCCTCCCCTGCCCTCCCCCTCCTCAAGGCTGGCTTTCAACAATGCTTGGTGGTCCTCGACAATGTTCCAGCACAGGCCTCATTCAGGCCTTACTGTGTTTTGTTTGCCTGTTTGTGAGTGTTCTTCCTCCAGCCAAGAGTGAGTTTTGCAATGCTGAGCAGGACCTGGGTTTCATTCATTTCTGATCCTCCGTGCCTGGCCCAGGGTTTTGTACTTCAGAGTTGCTCAATAGGTGTTTGTTGAAAGCATTCTTGTACACACAGGGGCTTTAATTTATGAATAAATCATAGACAAAGGAAAGCGTCTCTGATGGTGAAATTCCAGGTATCAGGAGCTAAGTAGGGAGTGTATGTGTGTGTGTTGGGGGGAGTTGTTGTTGCTGGGGGCCCATGTCACTCAGTCCCTTTGGCCACACGGGTACAACCCTCCACCTGCATGTTTACCATTTTCATGGCACTCCCGATCTGTCCTGTCGCCAAATCATGCACCAGACCATGTGTTCTAGCTTGGGCTTCATAAACTCCAGTCCCTGGACTTGTAGGTAACTGAGCCTGCTCATGGCAATGGACCAAATCCTTCAAAGCATTACAAAGCCAGGACATCGCGTAGGAGGTAGAGGGAGAGGGCAGTCTTTGGGGGGCCCCTCCCTCTTCTCAGCAATCTTGAGCTGAGAAGACATCGGGAGGACCTGATGCTTGCAGCAGTCCCGCTGCCGCCAGGTGAGGCCCCACTGCACTGTGACCGTGAACGGGGAAATGAGCGGCTCGCATAATAACCCTTGTTACCCAAGGGTCTCCTTGGAACGGGTGGAGTAGGAAGGCCAAGGAACTGAGGCGGGCTTGGCCACACACTTTCCAGAAGCAAAGCCTTCCCAGCTCAGAGGAACCTCCCAACCCTCACTATTTTTTTCAGAGTGTATATGTTTTATTTATTTTTTTAACTGAAGTATAGTTGATTAACAGTGCTGTGTTAGTTTCACACTAACAGGCAAAGTGATTCAGTTTAATATATATATATTAATAAATATATATCGATAGATTCTTTTTCAGATTCTTTTCCCTTATAGCTTATTACAAAATATCAAGTATAGTTTCCTACTATAGGTCCTTGTTTGTTATCTGTTTCATATATAGTAGTGTGTACGTGTTAATCCCAAACTCCTAATTTATCCCTCTCCCCTTTCCCCTGTGGTAACCCTCATTTTGGGGTTCAGCTCTCTAGCCCCTGACCCTCCTCTGTAAGTAAAATTGACCAGTCCCTTCTTGGGGGACACCATCATTTGTCACAGGCCCTGTTCTAACCTCTCTCACAGTCCTGCCATATTTGATCATGTGTCTGGGTGTCTGTCGCCCTCACTAGCTTGCAAAGCCCCTTGTTGCACGAGCTGTTCCTTAATCACTTGTGTGCTAGGTGTCTGGCAATCAAAGTTTGATGGATTCATTGATTGATGGACGGATGGATGGACGGAGAGAGATCTGCCCAGGAGACACTCTGTGATTGTAGCTCTACCATTTTTTAAATTTTGTGCAGTCTTGTGCTAAGTCCTTTAGACATGCATTTTTCTCATTTAATTCTTACAGCAACCATATGAGTTGAGTAATCATAAGCCCATTTATGATAAGAAGACTGAGGTTGAGGCTCTGTTTTCACGTGATGTCCCACAGCCAGAAAGTACCGAGCTAAGCAGAGTGAGTGACTCCAGATTCTATACTCTTAACCACTCTGACTTACAGCCTCCTCATGGATATACTGCTTTTTCTCTGAGCCTTGGTTTACTCATCCATAAAATGGGGATGATAGTACCCACCTTGCAGATTGTACACTTAAAGGTCAGGCTGGGTCCATTGTGGCTTCCAGGTTCCCGGGAATTTGGGGTTTCTGAGTTCTCCAGCTTATGCGCATGGGGACCCCTATCCACAAAGCCCCTTTTTTGGTCACTCCCCTCCCTCACAGTGGCTCCTCAACTTTGTCCCCCATTGCCCTAGTCTTCTGCAATGATGCAGGTTAAGCGCATGTTGTATTTTCTTTTCTTTTGCTGTGGAAGGGGGCACTCCCTCATCTCCCCGGGGATGAAGCTTCTCTGTGTTTGCAGGGAACCGGTCAAAATGCCGCATTGAATCCTGCTTACCAAGCCTGCCAGGGACAGTTGGGGTCCCTTTCAGCACCCCTGCCTGACTGTCTCTTCTCTGCTCTCCACCTGACCACCTTTAATTCAGCAGGCTATAAATATGGAACTTATCAATCTCACTTTTCTGCGAGGAGAGGAGAACCTTCTCACCCACTGTGGAAAGAGAACTGATAGCTTCACTCATCCACTTGAGTGCTCACAATGGCCTAGGTGCTACCAGAATCTGAAAGAGATCCAGGGTCAAGGCAAACCCCAAAGCCACCACCACTGGAGCCCAAATTCCACACTTCTGATGATTTGGGGGGATAGGTGGATTCTTCCAGTTTTTCTGGACAACAAACACTGAGGAGGTGGCTTCCTGGGAAGCTTGGTTGAATGGGAAGCAAATGAAAATTCTTCACTGGCCTAACCCAATTCTATCAAGGTGGGCTTCTTGGAAGAGGAGGGATTCAAACTAATGTTGAAATGAGGGTGGGGATGGTGAGGAAGTCTGACTGCGGGAGAAGCGGAGAAAATGAGGAATTCTAATGGAAGGGAAAGAAGGAGATGGTTAGAAAAGGAAGAGAGAAACCAGGTGTATCTTGTCAGCTGTGGAAGAGGGGAGGAGCCTGCAGGGGTCTCCTGCATGCAGATGAGACACAACAGGAACCAAAGGCAAGGATGGTAGGGTGCAGAGGGTGGGGATAGGGAGAAGGGACCTCAAGCAGTTGACTGTAGGGCCAGCCTCGTGCCCAGAGAATGGCACTCTCCAATCTATAAAACAAAACAGCCAAGACCTGGGGAATGAATGGCCTTGCTAACTGGCCATTTTGTTTTTTATGCATTTTCATTAGCAAGATAAAATAACAACTAATCATGTAATTGTCTCCTCATCTGGGAAATAAAAGCCCAGTAACCACCTGAATGTTCTTGGCTGCCGAATGAGCCACAGCTCCTCAGCCCAGGGCTTGGTGAGTGATGGGGACAGCGGGACAGGGGACAAGGAGGTCACCATCCAGTCTCCTGACTCGTACCCCAGGCAAATGCCATGAGTGACACTTCTAGAAGAATCAAGAAGCAGTCGCCATAGTTCCACCTTCTTCATTGGCCAGAAGAGTCTCAATTATTTCTCTCCTTACCCGGTAGACCCCTCATCCCTAGCTGGTCGAGGATCTCACCCAGAGACCCCTCCCAATAGCCATCTTGAGACAGGTGCTCTGGAAAGGGGCAGAGGGAGCAAAGCCAGGTCTCCATGGTGACCCTGTCCACTCACCCTCCCATCACGAATTGGGGGGAAGGGCTGAGGAGCTTTGGTTGGTGGGGAAGTGAGGCAAGGGAGCCTGGTTACCCAGGCAACTCCCTGGAGGTACCAGCCAAGGGCTCCGCTCCCACAGGTTGGGGCTGGCGTTGTCATGGAGACTCCCTGGCAGCATTGCCAAGGCTGGAGGCCTGGTTCCCCTCTCAAACCCTAGGGGCATGGGGCACAAGAGGTGAAAGGATCAGGAGCCTCTTAGAATAATGTGACTTTCAGAGTGGCAGCTTGCTGGAGAAGAAAGTTCCAGAAGACAGTGTGCTCTCCACTTTGCTTCTCCCTACTGGCTCCCTGACCCCCTCACACACACACACACACACACACACACACACACACACACACACACACACACACACACTGCCCCTGTTCTCGACCTGCCTCTAGAAATTTGCTGGCGCCCAGCTCTCACTCTGAGCTCGTGGTCCTATCTCTCCTTCTCTTGGTCTTCTTTTTCAGTGATGCTGATCATTTCAGGCAGAGAGCCTACCCAAGGGTCACCATGACGACTAACCAAGCCTTTGGTATCCATGGTGACAAGCCCTCAAAGTTATTTTTATTTATTTATTGGGAATTTCAAAGGATTTTCCACTCCCTTGCCAAGGCCTGGCATTTGGGAGACTGGGGTGGACCATCCCCTGGGCCTAGAAAAGGAGAATAAGGTTGAGGAATGTTGGGACTGACAGCTGAAATGTGGCTGGAAGGTAGCCAATAAATACCTCCTCAAAGCTGCAGAGGAAAAGGGCTTGTAGGCTCCTCGTCATTCTGCCAGATGCCTGGGGAGGCTCTCAAGAGCCACTTAACAGCCACTGTCCTCAGGGAGGTTCCAGTGCAGCTTCAGGGGATAGATGGGCTGATTGAGACACATCTTACTTCACTCTAAAGAATAACTCACAGGATTTACAGAAATACACAGAGCCTAACAGAATAAAAACAAATGGATGAGGAACATGGAGTAAAGGGAAAATAAGATAATGCTGGCTAAGGGAGAACACAATCATGCAAGGTCCTAACAATAAGTGAGGTGTGCCACAAATCCAACTCTGAGCTTCCTGATGGCCACAGCAAAGAAGGTAATGAGATTTATACAGTCTGTAAGGGGAAAAAAATGATGGTTCAGGAGAAATGATGGAGGGAAAATTAGATGAGGCTACATCCCCAGCCCACAGAGAGTCCTCCCCACTAGCATCTGACCCCAGCCTTTCACTTTTTTGCTTCTTGGTCCTGCCTTGTTAGTTTTCTCTTTCTCCAATGAAGCTTATTCTTTAACCATGCCATGCGATGTTGTGTAATTTATCCCAAACCTGGTGCATGATGGAGAACCCAGATGGGACCCACCTGCAAGATAGAGGCCTGTAAGGGGTCCCCTTGCACGGCAGCTTGGGCCCATCTAAAATCATAGCCACTGAGATGTTTTTGGTTGCAAATAAGAGCAGACCCAACGCAAAATGGCTCCACCAAATAGGGGATTTAATCTTTTCTCAGAACGGCACATTCTGAGGTAGGCTGGCTCCATTGGTGAATTCTGAGCTTCACTGGCATCCAGGACCCTGGTGCCTTTCACCTTTGAGCTGGGCCACCCTCAGGGTGTCAGTTTAGCTTCCTCCATGTGGCCATCAGGGCTCCAGCCTCACATGCAGTGTGGCCGGTAAGGGAAGGGGATTCTGTTCTGTGTCTCATTTTAAGAAAACCATTTCTAGAAGCCCTCAATGGATATTCCATCATGTGTCTTTGGCCACATCTGGGTCACCTTCTCCCTGTTAACCCACCCCAGAGCAAGGGAGAAAAGGTGAGCACAACAGATCAGACTAACCAGTATTCATGCTGACTCACATGGAGGGAGGAAAGGACCCCGGAACAAAACTAAAGTTCGGCCCCACTGAGAAAGGAAGGGTTTCAGGTAGGTGTCTTAAGTGAGGGCCCCCAGAAGCCAGCCTTGAGATGAAGATCTGTGTGCTGGTGTAAGGAAGCGCTCCTAGAAGAAACTGATAAGGGAGCAGGAAAGCAGGACAGAGAAGCTCTACGGGCTCTGGAGCAGAAATTACATCTCAGGTGTTGTCCCAACTCCAGGCAAGGGGGTGGGACTTTCATTCTCCAACTCTCAATGAGTCTTTGGCTAAGGGCCGCCTCTGGGGAAACTGCTGGTTCTCTGCACACGTAGGCACGCCAGCTCAGGTGGCCCACGGGTAGGCTTCTGCAGAGAGTCGCAGGGGCGTTAGAAGCAAAGCACGCAGAAGCTGAGGGCTGCGAACACAGAAGTGGTCACGGGGATCCCAGGGGCATCTGGTCAACCAAGGGTGTCCCCCACAAAAATGACCTCTTCCGCTGCCAGCACCCTGAGGACAGGGAGCCTGTCTGTCTTGTCATTTGCTGTCTCCTCAGCCCCAGCAAAATGCTTGCAGATGCCATACTCAGTAAATATGTGTTAAATAAATGAATGAATGCCCCCGGGTCTGGGGCTTAGAGAGAGCTGCCCCTGGGCCTTGGGGCGTGTCTTTCCAGCCTGAAGCCCCACCTGCCAGGAGGCAGCCCACACCCCCAGCCCACAGTGGCATTTTCCGGGGTAATTGGTGTCTCCATAGAGCTGAGGACAGCTCCTTGGAGAGTTCCCAGCAGACGAAGCCCAGCAGGTTGAGCCTTCACCCAGAGGCACAGAGGGTGGTGGCCACGCTCAGGAGCTGAATATACCCGTGACAAACCACTCAGCGCTATTACTATTTAAAAAGTGTAAATGAATTCATAGCAAAGGCTTCTACAGACATTACCTCACGCATCTGTCACAACTACCCTGTGTGTCAGGTGTTGGTGCGTCACCATCATCACCCCCAAAGGAAGGAGGAAGAAACTGAACCTCAGAGAAATGGATCCCCTTGCCCACAATCACAGAGCCCGAAGGGGTCACCCCTTGATGCCAGATCCCACATCACCCTGCCTCCCACGAGTTCCATGAAGAGCTCTTTCCTGGCACTGAGCCCCCTGGATCACCATCAGCTGTGCTTCTGCCTCTTCCCCCTACCTCTTGCACTAGGCCATGAGTTCACCCAGAGAAAAGACCACGCCCCTTTCTTTGTTATCTTCCAGGCCTGATACAGCACCTGTGAGATAGTCATCAAGGCACATGGTAAGGTGACACTTTCTTACCCACTTAAGTTTCGATGTGGCCATGTGACTTGCTTTGGCCCATGAAACAAGAGAAGTGACATATGTCATTTCTGAAGTTTCAAGAAGAGGTATGTGTGACAGTAATGTTCAAGATGGTGACTGTTCCACCATCCTGTTTCCCAAATTGAAGATCACATACAACAGAACCCAGGGATGGCCTGTGACGACAAGTAACTTGCGTGAGAAATACACCTGGTGATCTTATGTCACTGAAATTGGGGGGATGTTTGTTACTGCACCATACCCTTCCATTTCCTGACTGATAGGGCACATATTAGTAGAGACTTAATAAATGTTTATAGAAGGAAATAAAGAAGGGAGAGAAGAGGGAGGGAGGAAAAGGGGGGAGGAGGAAAGGAAGATGGGAGGGATGTGAATAAGGACCTGTGGTCCCCTCTGAGCAGTGATTGAGACGGATACATCCAGACCCCAGCCGTATCCTCCAGAAGATTAAGCAGGTAAGCAGGTTCCTGCAGCTCAGACACCCTCCTCTGCCCTCCTCACTCCACTCCAGGGCTCTGAGGTCCAGAGGTTGCCAAGGGGAACCTGGATTTTCCAGGCCTAGTATGGAGAGGGCAACCCAAAGCCAGAGAGGAGAGAGGCTATTTCCCCCTCCAACTGAAGACTTCCTCAGCCAAATGAATAATTTAGTGTAAATGACTTTGAGGTGAGTCGAGTCTCCAAGTTGCCACCCGATTATGTGTATCATAAAGCAACGACAGTAATTTATCTCCTTTCCCTCGAGGGGAGGGCCGTGAAGATGGGGAGGAAATGCTCGGTGCCTGGCATGGGGTTATGAATCATTCCTCTTAGCAGTTCAGCTGCAAGCTGCTGACACTTACTGATTTGGCATTAAATAATTCCAGCCTTGATCTGGAAACAGAGAGAAGTTTGAACTTTCCTTCCCAAGGGAGAGCCTAGGGGAGCCAAAGAATTAAGGCAAGGGGCCATCGTGTGGGGAGGAGGGCAGGGGTAGAGGGAGGGGGAGGGCTGTATGATTTGGCCTCATTAGTCCACCCTGAGGTTGTCTTTTCTCTAAGATACAGGGACAGAGGCTGGGACCTGAGCTGCACATGACAAGCTCACATGTGAGCAGTGTCCACCGTGGGGGCTGCAGAGGAGGACAGGCAGCAGTGGTCAGCTGCTCCCAGACGCTCTCAGCCTTTCCAGCTTACAGGCAGCTAAGAGGGGAAGCTCATCACCCTCGTTCGGGTGAACCCAGGCTCTGTGCTGGAGGAACCCCAAGAACCTCATAGCCACAATTGCTTTTTTCTATCTTAGAAAGCTACAGGAGTGAAATACAGTTCCCAGTTTGCAGATGGAGAAACTGAGCCCCTAGTGAGGCCATAATGGGATAAAAGGTATAGTACAAAGAGAGAGAGTGGTGGGACACACATCTCCCAAAATCCAGACCAGAACATTCTCCCTAAACCCAGATTCCCTATTCATATAAAAAGAAGATAGAAGTAATCCCAGGGAACTCCCTGGCAGTCCGGTGGTTAGGACTCCGCACTTTCACTGCTGAGGGTGCCCATTCAGTCCCTGGTAGGGAAGATAAGATCCCGTTTAAA
>NW_020173679.1:7246334-7257792 GCF_003031525.2 Neophocaena asiaeorientalis asiaeorientalis
AGAAGGAGAAGGAGAAGGAGAAGGAGAAGGAGAAGAAATCCCAGAGAAATCTGAAGTGGCACACACAGTTTCACACCTTAGGCCCTACCCTAGACCCACCCTCATTTGAGTCAGAACCTTCAAGGGAGAGGTCTGTTTGGCTGAGTTTTTTCAAAAGCTTCCCAATAATAGCTCTATTTGTAATATCCCCAAACTAGAAACCACCCAGATGTCCTTCAACAGGTGAATGGTTAAAAAAACCTGTGGTCCATCCATACCATGGAATATTACCCAGAGAGAAAAAGGAATGAACTAGTGACATAGGCAACAACTACGATGAGTTTTCCGGATATTATGCTAAATGAAAAAAGCCAGTCACCCAAAAGATTACATACTGTACAATTCTGTTTATATAATATTCTCAAAATGACAGAATTATAGAGGTAGAGAACACATCAGTGGCTGCCAGGGGTCAGAGATGTGGTTGGTGTATGGAGGTGATGAGGCTGGGATGGATGTAGTTATCAAAGGGTGACACGAGGGATCTCGTGCTGATGGAACTTCCTGTATCTTGACTAGATTCAGATACGCAAACCTACCCATGTGATAAAATTGCATAAACACACACGCACAAACTAGTACATATAAAACTGATGAAATCTGAATAAGACTGGTGGATTATATTAATGTTAATTTCCTGGCATGATATTATACTATAGCTTTGAAAGATGTTAACACTTGGGAGAAACTGAGCGAAGAACACACAGGATCTCTCTGTCTTATTTCTTACAACTGCCTGTGAACCTACAATTAAGTCAAATTCTACAATTTGGGCTTCCCTGGTGGTGCAGTGGTTGAGAGTCCGCCTGCCGATGCAGGGGACACGGGTTCGTGCCCCGGTCCGGGAAGATCCCACGTGCCGCGGAGCGGCTGGGCCCGTGAGTCATGGCCGCTGAGCCCACACATCCGGAGCCTGTGCTCCACGACGGGAGAGGCCACAACAGTGAGAGGCCCGCATACCGCAAAAAAAATTCTACAATTTTATCAAAAGTTCGATTTAAACATTTTTTGAAAGCTCCCCCTAGTGATTCTGTTCAACCAGGGATGAGAACATTTTTCATATTTAGCTTTTTTTCATTCAATGTTTATTTAAAACAAAGCATTCAATGTCCCAGTCAATAGAGTCCACACACTTCTGCCTTTCAGTGGTCCAGGAGAAAACATACACCCCTTCAGGATGTGGGTGTCCATCCAGGGTGGGCCCAATAGTCAGACAACAGACAACTTCTTAATTGTGCAGCAATGGAAAGAGGGGAATTTTGGACAGACCCAGCCTCTCCTACTCACAGCTCTGCAACTTCCGGCAAATTACTTACCCTCGCTAAGCATCTTTGCAAAGTGGCACACTAATTACAACTGCTATAAAAGGTGGCTGGCAGGTTGGAGATAGGGCAGTGAGGAGGCACGGAAAATGGAAGATGGTTGGTGGTCAGAGGTGCTGTCAAATTTCTTGGGGGTGGTTAGGAACTGGGTGTAGGTATTCACTTCCACCCCAGGGGCCTCTACTCGGCCTGGGCACACCTGCGTTCCTGCCACACGTCCACCCCCAAAGACTTGGAAGCAGCCTGAATAGTACAGAGTCTAGGGGCCAAGGTTTATGGGAGGATTTGTCCGTCTCTGTAAAGAGCTGCCGTGTATCTAAAGGAGTAAAATGGGGAAGCACTTCATAAAACGGTTTCCCCTCCTGAAGCAGACACTGGGACATCGGTACCACAGCCCCAGAGATGAGGTTGGAACTGAATTGAGCCAGGATGTGTCTGATGTTTGCCCAGCTCATGTTTAATATAATGCAAGGCTTTCCCCTCTGTCGGTCGGAGCCCTCCCAGTAGAGTCTGCAGTGTAGACAACCCCAGCTGTCCAGCCCTGTGCGTGCAGACCCCTCCCTGGGTGTGCAAGTGAGTACACACGTACACACGTGTATACACACGCCTCCTTCCTATGAAGGACTTGGATTCTGATGTGAGAGGGGAGTTTGGGAATCCCACGGGGACGCCCATCTCCTGCAGGGCCGGCTCCTCACCTGGGCCGGCAGAGGGAAGCGGAAGATGCAGCTGGGACGCAGGTACTTTCATTATTTACGAAGCTTTCGTTATTTCACGTATAAATAATGGATGACTGCAAAGCGCGGCGGGCACCTGCGTGGAATATTCATGAGCCTTGTTTGCGGGGATTTCAGCTGCCGCCGCCTCGGCCCCAGATGTTCACGCACTCACACACGCACACACACGCCCCCAAATAAAAATCATCATAATAAAGATTTCACCTGTCAGGCTGGGGGGCCTCGTCTCCGGGAGAGAGGCAGCCTGTGCATTCTCGAACTCAGAGGTGTTCGAGAGCCAAGCGCCCAGACGGTTCGGGAGGCAGGAGGTGTCGCCTGGCCGCTTGGGAACCCTGACACTCCACAGTCTGATCCACTTCTCACCCCAGCCTTGCGAGCCCCGGCGTTTAATCAGGACTCCCACTCAAAGATCAACAATCCTTTTCTCCATGTGTGCCCGCTGAGACCCCTGCTTGCCCGGCCCTCGAAGGGGCTGGTGCTGCAGACTCGGATTTCTGTGCATCGGGGAAATCGTCCAGCGCGTGAGTTTCCTCTCTGCCTGATCCGGAGCGCTGCACTCTCTGACCTCCTCCCGTCGTGGGATTCCACAGGGGGCGGGGCTGTAGGAGCCACACAGAAACAGCAGGGCGCCCCCTGGAGGCTGGCCCTTACTTACCTCTCTGGATTCACGCTGCCTCCCATTCCAGGCCCCAACTCCTTACTGTCTTCCTGACTTTTACTGTTCTCTCTGTCCTCCAGCCCTTTGCACCTGCTGTTTATGCTGTTGCCTTTGCTCGAAATGCTTTTCCCTTCCCCACCAATGCCTGGCTAGTGTCCACTCAACCCTCAGGTCTCCAGTAGATGCCATTTCCTCTGGGTCATCTTCTCCAAATCCCTAAGCTGTGTTAGGCCGTTCCTCTGGCCTTCGGGGACACGGATGCCCCAGTTCTGGCATTTGTCCCACCCTGTTATGACGATAATTATTGTTAATGTCCCCTTCCCCCATGCACACACACTGGATTATAAACTATGTGAGGACGGCAGGCTCTGGCACTCAACAGACCTCATCTGGAATCCACGCTCTGCCACTTACAGCTGTGTGCCCTTAGGCAAGTTATTCAACCTCTCTGTGCCTGGATTTCTTCTTCTGTAAAGTTGGAACAATATATAAAATCTATAAAATAGAACCAACCTGGTAGGGCTTTTATGAGGATTTAATGTATTAATCAAGTGAAAGTGTTTGGCCCAATGCCTGCCCAGAGCTCAGAAAGGGGACAGTCCCCCATCCCCTCTCCACAATTCCAGCAGCCCCAAAGCTCTGAAAACCAAAAAGCTTTTTAAAACTCATTTGGCAGGGGCTTCCCTGGTGGAGCAGTGGTTGAGAATCCGCCTGCCAGTGCAGGGGACACGGGTTCAACCCCTGGTCTGGGAAGATCCCACCTGCCGCAGAACAGCTAAGCCCGTGCACCACAACTACTGAGCCCACATGCCACAACTACTGAAACCCGCGCACCTAGAGCCCGTGCTCCACAAGAGAGGCCACCACAATGAGAAGCCCGCGCACTGCAGCGAAGACCCAATGAAGCCAGAAGCAATAAATAAATAAAATAAAATAATAAAATAAAAAAATTTATAAAAAAAAGAAAACTCATCTGGCGGCATAACCTGAACTGAACTGACCTTCGAGGTACTTATGGTCTTTATCTCACTTGCTGGCACTATTCACATGTACTTTGCTACCTAGGAAATGAAATATGAATATGTTTGAGTGTTCCATAATTTATAGAACATTACATTTCTAAAATCTGGAAAAAATTCAGACTCGGAAGTGCATCTAGCCCCAAAGGTTTCTACAAGGAACCATGGATCAACAGCATTCTCGTGCTTTTTATGATTGATGGCGTGGTAATAGCAAGTGCCCACCAGCCAGCACCATTCCTGGCACAGAGCTGCCCTACATAAACACCCAGTGAAGGCTGGAAAAAGGATTGGAGTTAGCCCTGCTTCCCTGACCTTCTGGGAGACTGTATCCTGCCACCCACCCCCTTAGAGCCCCAAGCCCCAGACCCCAAGCTTCCCCGAGGTCACCCCTTGCTGTTGGTGACAAGCAGAGTTAAATTACAAACATCTCCTGGACTCTCTGAGGTTTTGCACAGGGAGCGAATTGCTTGTTCCAAATCACAGCTGAGGAGCAGGGAGCTGCCCCATGGTGATAAGTGGCCTTATTCTTCCAGGAAAGCAGGGGAATGCCCCCAGGCCCTCCCTGGCCCCTCCCCACCATGGCACCAGAGGAAGAGCCTGGAAGGGAAGGACCCGTCAAATAAAATTAGATTGAGTTCCAATCTGTGCTGGGCCCTAAGGTATACAGATGGTAGAGATGCTCGGGAGGATATAGCATATAGATGCGGTAGAGGATATAGATGTAGATGTAGATGTAGATACAGATGGCTGTAGAATATACCAGCACTTTCTCCATCCTCACACCAAGCTCACGGGGTGGGTACTGTTAGGGTTTAACAGGTCCCAATAAATAAACTCACTGTCTCGACACCCGAGTGCAGATCCAATTGAGACCGAGAGACACTGGAACCCCACAAACAAAGTCTAACTGCCGGCTTTAGCATTTGCCGAAAGCTCAGCTGCAGACTGTGACCGCGTGGGGAAAGGCTGGGAGCGCTACAACGCTCCTCGTGAAGATATGAAGCCCATTTTGTAGATGAGGAGACTGAGGCAAGTGAGTGGAGGACAAGGATTTAAACCGAGGTCTGTCTGTCTCCCCACATTATTCTGCCTTGCTTTTTGCTCTCAACAGATCCCAGAAATAAGGGCTCAGGACCTCCAGGAGTCCATGATGACATGAATCCAATGTGAAAAGATCTTAGGGGTTGGGGAGCCTGAGCAGAGCCCTGGGGTCTGACCAAAGGCTGGTCCACAGTTTTCCCCTCCCCTCCTCCCTCCCCTCTCCCCGCACCCTCATTCTTCTCTGTCAGATCATCATCGCTCCTTTCCCTCTGGTCACCGTGCTTGGCGGCGAGGCAGCTCTCTTGGTTCCATATCTGATCCGCACCCGAGCCAAGGGAAGGGCTTGCTTTCGGGACCTACCTCCATCTCCAGCTCATTTAGCTGCAGGTACCCTTGTCTGGGTTCACCAGTCACAAGCCTGATCCATTTCTGGCAGCTGGAACAAATCCCATGAGGAATTCAAACAATTTCAGTCACTCTGAACACCTTTGGGAGGGCAGGGGACCCAGAGGTCGGAAAGCCAAGTATCACGGCAGCACCCTCTGAGGTTGCCCCGATTCTGTCTCATATATTAGAGTTGTGGTCAGTTTAAAATCAGGCAGCAAAAGTTCCCAAGTCCAGAGATTAGGCCATGCTGTTCCCCACCCCTCAGGACAGCCTGCCCCTACAGCAGAAATGGCAAATATGTTTCCTTTTAGGAACCAACTGCATGTGGGCTTTCCAGAATTCAGAGGCTACATCTGAGCTCAGCATGAAGGAGCTCTGTTATTGATTAGGGATGTCTGTCTTGGCTGCAGCTTGAGAGAAGGTGGTGCTCAGGGCATGTGCTCACTTTCTCAGCACTTATGATACGTTTGGCAATAGATGGCCTTTAGGGGAAGGATGCTGTGATTGTGTCACTCTGGGCTTGGGAGTTCTCTATGCGTGTGCATGTCTGTAATTTCAAAAGATATACATTGACAAAGATGCCCATAAATCAGTGGTCAATGAAATTCCTTTCTTCCACACCATACGGCTCATATGACCTTCAGCAGCACAGAACGTTCCGGAGCCTCATTGCCACATTTACAAAACAAAGATGAAGCTGCCACTTGGAACAAGGCTGGATGCATTAAATTCTTCCCTCCACTTTGGCAAGAAGGATTTGTGTTTTTTAATGATTATTTAAAAGCCCTACATTCTACAGACCAGAATCAGACCGTGGTAAGCAAGGGATGGAGCCTCAGACGTGCTGCTCTCCAGGTCCTGAACAGGTAGGAGCAGCAGGAAGTTCAATTGCTCTAGGATGTGGCAACCAAAGGGCCTCCTGGTGCAGGTGAATTTCACTACTAAAATCCTGTAAGAGCTTCACATTTCCTTGGGACAATAGATGAAACCCTTACAATGGGCTGTGTTTCCTCCTCAGTGGCCTCTCCTACTGCTCTTGCCTCCTTCACTCCACTCCTACCACACTCACCTCCTTGTTGTTCCTCAAACTCACCAAACATACTCCTGCCCCAGGACATTTGCACTTGCTGTTCCCACTGCCTGCATGTTCCTACCCGAGATATCTTTGCAGCTCACTTTCTTGATCCCCATAGGTCTCTGTTTCAAATGTTGCCTTATCAGAGCTGTCTGTCCTGACCAATCACCTTATATAAAATAGCCTCTCCCACCCCCATCACTTACACATCCTGTCTCATTTTATCATAGTACATATATTTGTCTTTTGTCTGTCAACCCCCGCCCCAATTAGAATGTGAGCTCCATGAGGTTAGGAATCCTGTCTGTTGTGTGAATTGTTGTTATCTCCAGTGCCTAGAACAGAGCCTGGCACATAGCAGGGGTTCAGTAGATGTGTGTTGATGGGTGAGTGAGGGCTAGGCATCCAATTTTATGGATGAAGAAACTGAGGCTTAGCAATGTGGAGTGACTTGCGCAGCAATTATAACTGTGCTTTCTGTGCCGAGCACTGTGCAGAGCCCTTTACGTGCCTCATCCTTTAAACCTCAAAACAACTCTACGAAATGGCACTATCCCCACATTACAGATGGAGACCAGCCAGGTCGAGGGACTTGCCCAAGAGCACACAGAGGGTCTGAGGGGCTGCTAAGGCCTGATGCCAGGCTGCATATCTCCTGGGTCCCCACTGGTTACTTCTTGGCTCTATGGCCTCCCAGAGCCTGGAATCAAGATCTTCTGACCCTCGGTGTCCCTCAAACAAAGTACAGGCTCTGTGTTGAGCGGATCATTTAGTCCATCCCCCTGTCTCCAGGCTCTCCAGGCAGCACTACGTCTAAACCACCAGACAGAATCTCTCCAAAATTTATAGACTCCTTGCCAAGAGATATCACCTTTCCCCAAGTCTGTCCTTTCTAAGGATAATCCTCAACACAGTAAGTTCTTCTTTCAGTCTAACCTAAATCCCCCTTGCTTTGCATTCAATCTATTTCTTCTCGTCCACCTTCCATGGAGCTGGGCAAGGCTAAGCTTCCAACACAGGCACCATAACCAGGTTGCTTTGTTGAACTGCGAAAAGAGAGAAGCCACAGGCTCTGCACCCCAGCAGTTCACCACAAACCTGAGAACCCCAGCTCCTAAGGCTGGCGCTGCGTCAGCACATGCTGCCCCCGCCCCTCCCCGCCCCGCCTGCCACAGTGATTTATGGGCCCTGTCAGCTTGCGGGCTGAGCTGTGGAGACAGCTGGGAGAAGCGGGCATCTGGAGCGGCCATCCCTCAGGCCAAGCGGGGATGCGGGGGGAGGGGCGTGGGGGTGGGGCTGGGACGAGGCGGGCAAGGAGGTGAGAGAGCCGGACACTCCAGATGACGACAAAGACCCGGACAGAGACCCCCGCGTGGCAGGTCAGAGAGGCCGGTAGCTGGGGGACAAGACACACAGAGCAGAGAGCAGAGAACGATGAAGCGAGAGGGCGGGAGGGCGGGAGGGAGAGCGAAAGTCGGCCGCGTAGAAACCGACCTCAGGAGTTTCTAATTCTCTTCATTCTGAAGACAAAAGCGAACGAAGATGACAGTGGGTGAGAGATGTTTAGCGGGGTTTGTTTTTCTGCAGACCCTCTGGAGGACCGGGTTGAAATCACAAATTCGCACACCTCCCACCAGCCCGTCAAAGCCCCGGCGGGGGTCAGCATCACCTGCCCCACCAGCCCCACCGGGGGCAGCTTGGTCCCTTCTGTCTCTCTTGTCCTGGTTTATGCCTTTTCGTCCCTGCAGTGTTTCTGGCCTCCCTCGCCTTAGATTTCTCTTGCTTGGTACTTTGTGACCTGCCTCTCTCTCTCTGCAGGTCTGACTCCCCCGGAGTTGCTCTCTCAGGTCAGCCTCTCTGCTCCTCTGTCCCATCTGTCTCGCTGCCCCTGGCACTTTCTATCCCTGCATGATGTCTCTCCCTACTTGCCTCCCTCCCGGTGTGTTCCCCCGGGTCTCACTCTCATGCCTGTCCTTGGTCCCCCATCTTTCAACTGGCAATCGGCCTTGGTCTCTAATCTCTAAGGGCTGCCGGTGCCCCTTCCCTGACCCCGGGCAGTGGGTCCAGGTGGCCTCAGAATGGGAAAGTGGGGTCTCTCGTGCAGGAGTTGCTACGGGGAGAGGGAACTCCCACACCTCTCTCAGCTGCAGGCAGCTTGCCACAAGGCGAGGCGGTGGCCGTAGTTAGGGAAACAGAACAGGCAGCCAGCAGCTCCCTTCATCCAGCGTGGATTGGATATTCCAAGCCAGGCCCTGCTGAACGCCCAGGTGCTTGCACACACGCACGCACACGCGGAGACACAGAGCACAGTAAACGCCCACTGAGCAGCCTCAGATGGCCTCACAACCACGCTAGAAAATTCAAGCTCTCCACAGCTGGCCGGGAACCAGAGACCACCCACTGCAGCCCCAAACCACCCCAAGACAGAGATGTACCTCCCCACAGCCCCAGTGCACCGGGAACCCTGCGGTGGCGAGGAAGGCACCTCTGGGCACGTCCACTGCCCGCAGGAGAAACGCAAGCGACCCAGACTTAAATCCACCCGCACCACAGAGACGCCAGCCTCTCCCCAGCGATGCGGCAGCAGGAGGAGGAACGGCATTCTGGACCAGGTTCTTCTTCAGTCGGAAGAAGGAAAAGAAGATTCGTTCCCAGCACACCACACCAGAACCCTTCCCCCTCCCCTCGGGCGGGAACTCGGGGCCACCCAAGCCCATCTGTTTCCTGGCTTCCATGATCTCTTCGTTTCCCTCTTTCTTTGTATCCCCCTTGATTTATGAAACTAGGGGAGATGATCTCTTCTTACTTAACTTACTTTGAAGCTGATTCAAGTTGTTTCAATAACACATTGGTCTCAATAAAAAGCAATGTTTCCACCTGCTTCCATGGGGTGTGATGGGCGGTTGCTCCCCTGATGGTTCCTGCAGGGCGGGTGGTGCCCTGGGAGCCAGTGTGGAGATGGCAGTGCCTGCCCCCCAGGCAACCAGGAGCTGGGAGTGGGGTGGGGAGCATCCCCACTGCGCACTTCACATGCACAAATCGTGTACACGCCCTGCATATGCACTGCATGTACACCGGGCACAGTATATCCGCACCATATACACACAAGGTACAGTATACACGCACGGTATGCACACAGTACATGCATGGCACGTATTGATACGCTATATGTATACTATGTGCTACAGACTGAACGTGTCCCCCCCACATTCACATGTTCAACTGAATCCCCAACCTGATGGTTTTAGGAGGTGGGCCCTTTGAGAGGCAATTAGGCCGTGAGGGAGGTGGTCACAGTATCTGACCCCACAGACTGCTCCAGACTTAGCTGCTCTTTTTGCACACCTCACCCAGGCTCTGCCACCTGGGAGTGCCCACACGGGGTCTTCCAATCAGATATGGGTCAACTTGAGCCCCAGGGACCCAGGCCAGGGCCACCCAGAGCTCCATCCCAATCGTGGCTCTGCCGGTGTCTGGCTCTGTGGCCTTAGGTAAGTGACTTGACGTCTCTGATCGTTGTTTCCTGGACCGACGATGGGGATAATGTTACTTCCCACCTTGGGAGTCACAAGGATTATTCCAGGGTTGAGTGGAGGCATGGGAGCTAGTGGAGGGGCTCCGAGCAGAAATCTCAACTGATGGGAGAGCTAACAATGATGCTTAAGGCCACACAACGACACCCCTAGAAACACACATCCCCAACCCTGCAGAGGGAGGCAACAGAGAGAGGCAGCAGGAGGGAGCCCGGGGCCCGGGACATTTCATAGGTACAGGTAGGCTGTCAGGCACCACCCCAGGGAGCGAGATGTAAGGAGTGTGATTTTCTCCGGCACGGTCCACAGCCTGTCTCGACAGCCGGGGGAGCATGGCCCAGTTAGGAGCCTGCTAATGACATTCTCCGTCAGCTCAGGACCAAGTGAGTGGGCCTTCAGACCTCCCTGCCAACTGCAGGCCACACCCGAGAGAAAGGGGTCATGGCACACAGTGGCAGGGGCAGCAGGGGGGAGGGTGTGGGGCGGGCCTGTCTGGGCCACAGGACTCAGGATGGAGGATCAGGGTTCAGAGAGGGGTCAGGGCTGGGCGACGGCAGGGCCCACCAGAGGGAGGGGCTGCAGGTCCAGCCGGAGACCAAGCTGGGGTCACGGCCCAGTGAGGGGGGAGGTGGGTGGGGTCTCCAGACAGGCCGAGGACGGGGACCCAGGACAGCCGCAGAGCTGGGCCACTCAGGGGTCCTGCTGAGGTAGCTGGGCGGAGGGGAGAAGCTCCACACGGAGGCAGGGCCGTCCGCAGCGCCCCAGCTTGGCAGCTACTGAGAGCTACTGCCCGCCGGGGACAGGAGGTCTTCCAGGAGGTGACAGAGTACTGTGTTTCCCCTAAAAATAGCAGAGAACAGCTCAACTCCGCTTCTGTCAGCAGCTCTGCTGTCTCCTCAAAGCCCCCGCACACTCCAGGGCTAAGCCGGGTGTCGGCTGGGGTCTGAATCAGACCTTCCTGCCCTGGCCCTCCTGCCACCAAGCGGCCCGCACCCTTTCTGTCTCCCTCTCTCCTTCTCTTCCCTCCCACTCAGCTTTATTTTTGTCCCTCAGTTCCCACTCCACCCCGACACCCTGCAAGGCAGAAGTCCCGAGGAGTTTGGGTAGAGTCCACCCTCCCCTGTCCCAGGGCCCAGATGTTCTCCCCTCAGCTGTGGCCTCTTTGGGAGCCAGGCCAGCCAAGGCCAGAGATGGGAAGGCGACATCCCTCTGCCTCCCCCTGGCTGGCTTGCAGGTGCCACCCAGCCAGGGCAGAACTCCCATGGAGGGGCCGTCTGCAGGGAGAGCCCAGGATTAGCCACAAACCCATTTACAAGGCAGCCCTAATAAAAAGTGACATTCCAGAAAATATGATGCCATTTCCCCACTTGGTCGCGGTCCGTCTTGTGGGGGAGGTGGGGGAGGGCTGTGGAGCGGCGGGGCAGCTGCCTCCCTCCCCACCCCCTCCCGGCATGTGCTATGGCCCTTATTAATAAGGCGCTGGCTCCCCAAGTGGCCGTCCGCTGCAGGGGCCTCCGTCTCGGTGTCACTCGGGGTGTTCAGCACCCGCAAGGGTAGCGCTCAGGCTGGGAGCTCCGGGCCCACCCCCACTTCCCTCCCCCTGTCCCCCACTTCCCAGCATTGGCATGTCAAGGCCTGTGGCAG
>NW_020173679.1:7258061-7267190 GCF_003031525.2 Neophocaena asiaeorientalis asiaeorientalis
AGGTGGCTGCAGACAGACGTGAAATGAACAAGCAATGAATGAATGAGTCCAGGCTAGATTTTAGACTTGCAGTGTTAAGTGAGATGCGGCAATGAAACAGGAAGAGCAGCTAGGGAATGCCTGGGATCTGGAGAGAACACTCAAGGGAGGAGACAGTCGCGCTGAGACCTGCACGATGAGAGGCAGTCAGCCTTGAGAGGATCTGAGGAAGGAGAGAATGGCAAGGGCAAAGGTGCGCAGCGGGGGCGGAGCTCCTGCGGCAGAGAGGGCCTGGATGGTGGGCTGGTGAGGAGGGGTCACGGATGAGAGGAAGCTGGGCAAGGAGGAAGGGGCTAGATCAGGCCGAGGGCACCAAGAGGACTTGGGATTTTTTGGTAAGTAGTATGGGGATGCCATTGAGAGTTTTAATCAGGTTTGTCTTTTACGATCACTCTGGCTCCTGAGTGGAGAGTGGCCTGCAGGGGTCAGGTGGGAGGGGGAGGCTCCTTGGGTTGTACTGGGGCCAAGTGATGGGGAACTGAGCAGTGGGAGGGGAATGCAGCAGATCAGGTGTATTTCACAGGTCTAACAGGCCTCTCCCACTGCCTCCTCTCACAGCAGGGAGAGGAATGTGCCCTTTATTTCCACAGCCAGTCATCTGGGGCTGTGTCCTTCACTGTCCCCCTGCCTCCCCTTCCTGAGGCTTATTCTCACTCCCAGCTGGGTTATAAATCCATGTCTTCGGTTAGCCAGAAGGAAGAAGAGAAAGACCTCGCACCAGAAAGGTTGCCCAGCGGCCAGGCTCCAGCTCAAGGGAGAATCTGACTCTGCTCGCAGCACCACTGAGAAGCTCAACCCATTTTGCAGGGGGGAATGTGAAGGCACTAGGATTTGGGTTATACTCGGCTTCTGTGTTGGGCCTGGGATTCAAGCTCCTCCCAGCACCACGGGAGAGCAAGTGAAAGCAAGTAAGAGAGCTCAGATGTGCCATCCACAACCTGGGTATGAATTCCAGATCCACCAGATCCAAGCTGTGTGACCCTGAGAAAATGACTTACCTCTCTGAACCTATTCACTTAAGTCCTTCATTTATTCAACAAATATTTAGTGAGCACCGACTGCCTTATCGTGGACGCTGGGGATGCTGCAACGAATGCGAGAATTTCGAGCCTCAGAGGGAAGACAGCAACAAGTCAACAGTTAATACTATGACTTGCGATTCGTGCTAAGAAGTGGAAAATAGGGGTGCAATGGAAGGTAGTAATTAGGAGAAGGAGATCTATTTAGATAGGGTGAGGATGTAATGAGATCATATGTGTGCATCCCTCAACGCAGAGCCTAGCACACGGGTAAGTGCCAGTGCCTGCTAGCCACTATTGCTAGGGACACAGGAGGGAAGGTGAGGGCGTCAGAACTGGCCTTCAGCTCCAAGCCCAAGCCGGATGAAGGGGAGCCCGGGGCAGCCGGAGCCTGCTTTCTCCCCCTGCCACAGGTCGGAACTCGGGCCTGGACCCTCTTATGGGTGGGCGGGAATAGCCCAACTCCTGACTCCGGATTCTCGCTCCACTTCCCAGCATGGGAGAAGAAGAGGGGACCCCCAGGCCCCTCCTCCAGTGACCTGCGCTCTGGGTCCAGATGGCAGGACACCACGGATGTTGGGTCCTCACAGCGCAGCCCATGGGGGATCCAGTCTTTCCAGGTTACAGATGGAATTTTCAAAGCCTCTGCTGCCCCGGCCACCCAGGGCTGGAAACCCCTCTGAGACCCTTCCTGGGGGTGGCCGGAGGCAGACGCAGGCCCCTCCCACAGGGGCCTTCAGCCCTGCCTCCTGCCTTTCTCCCCCTCCTCCAGCTCATCGAGATGGTTTATAACCCTCCCTGTGCGGAGGAAGTTCCCAGAGCTCCAGAGCTGGGCGCGGGGCTACCCTCTTCTCCCGGACCAGAGCAGAGGAGCTGGCATCTTTGCGGGGGTTCAGAGCTGGGGAGAAAGGGACAGCTGGTTATCAGTTTGAAATGGTCCTTCTCTGTGGGGACATCTGCCCACCACCCAAGGAACAGACCATAGAAATGGGTCTAGTCTCCATTAAGAAACTCCCCTTGCTCCCTGGGGACACACAGTCCCAGCCCCGCTCCTACCCTCCCACTCCTGGGGCAGGAGAGAGGCATACAGGCCCCTTGAAAGTCATCCCAGACCTCCAGGGGAACCCCCTGATCTTTTCTCGCATCTCCATTACCTGGGGTCTCCTTCAACTTTTTTTTTTTTTTTGATTAATAGACTATTTTTAAAGCAGTCTGGGGTCTATGGAAATAAGTGCAGAGAGTTCCTATACTCTCGCCTTTCCCCTGCACACAGCTTTCCCCATTATTAGTATCCTGCATTAGTATGGTCCTTTACCTTTTCCCGTTCCCAATTTTGGGCACCAGTGTCCTGCTCTGGTTCTGCTTCCCCCTCCCTGCTATCAGATCTAGGGCTCACCGCATGACTGATGCGCCAGTAACCAATGCACCAAGTAACCAATGCACTAGGTAACTAATGCACCAAATAACCAATGTACCGCTTAACTAATGCACTAGGCAACCAAAGTACCAGGTAACAGAGGCACCAGGCAACTGATGTGGGTGCCACCCTTCCCGGTGCTTGCCCATGTTCCCCCCTTGCCCAGCTCACATCACCAGGTGTCCCAGGCTCTACCCACCCAGAAAGGTTGATTCCTGAGAGAGAGGGAGGGGCATTGGGTGGGACACCTCAACATCCTTGCTCTCCAAGGTCCCCAGCCACCTCCTCCTCTGAGGACCTTAGCCAGGTAAGGGACCCAGGTAAGCACTGGGACTGCAAGAAAAGAACAGAGGAAACACTGGCCTCCCTCTGGTCCCTCTGACTTCTCGTAAGAAGTTAATAAAATTGCAGGCAAGGATTACCCAGAGGACATGATTTACTCAGGCTGGGGAAAAACTTTCAATAAGGTCCCTCCATAAAAGGCCATTAAGGGAGTGGAATAACCACAGGCTAAGGGGCAAGTGTTATGGATTCCAGAGTGGTTTACGCAGAGGAATTAAAGAGGCATTCAGAGCTGAGAGATGTTATTAATAACCGCACTGGGCTCTTGGAAAGGCTTTTCATCTCAGCCGGCACTAACTCCTCAGTGCTCAGGTCTCCAATGGAGACAGAAGAAACAAGCAAACATGGTGACGGGCTCACCCCACTTTTAAGTGGGACAAGTGGATGGGCTGGGCTGGGGTGTTAGAGCTTCAGGGGTCCCTGGAAGATCCTGGGTGACACACTTTCTAATGCTGAGAGATGAGACTCTGGAAGGCAGGGCCTGCTCTGAGGGGGAGAATGGGGGGTGAGGGCCACAGCCACTCTCCAATCTCACTGCCAGGGCTGAGGGGGCCATGTGACATTTACAGTGTATGGGAGCAGAGATTCCGCGTTTCCCACCCACAGGCTCCAGGAGAGGGAGTTTTCCCCTGAAGAAGAAGAAGAGGCTACTCCTCCAGCCTCCTTCAAGCTTGCTCATGGGCACCCTTCTAGAGCCTGGGCACAGGCCTGAAGAAGCCTGGATCTCACTTTGTCTGTGGGCACCCCATCCCACCTGGATCTCCTGGATCAAAAGTCCAATGTCCACAAGGTTTCACCCCTTCCTCCCAACCCATCTTTCAAGGCTCAGTTCAAGTGGCACCTCCTCCATGAAGCCTTCCCAGCCCTCACCCTGCCTTTGCCCCTCTGAGCCACACCTCTCCACTCCCTACTCTCCATAATACAGACAAGGGCCCCCACTGCCACAAGGTTCCAGAACAGCAAGGCTCCGACCTAGGTCCAGGATCACCCCATCCAACCCAGTTTCTGCTCTGGGTGTCCCTAGAGGCCTGAGCTCCTGGAGACAGGTGGGTACAGAGAGGCCCTCAGAGAACCTCCCTGTGGGGCTGAATTCTGATCAGGCCTGCCTGGTACCTCCACCCCAGCCTCACCCCAGCTCGGTCCTTCCTTGAAAGGTCCCCTTCCCAGAATTTCTCTCTCCTGCTAAAATTAGCATTCCTTTTCAAAGTTTTCACACTCTCAAATCTTCCTTAAATGGGCATATTAACTGGGAAAATGACTCGCCTTAGCTACTTCACTCGCCCCACTACACGTAACTCGCCTGGTCCCCTCAGCTCAGCCTCATAAACTCAGGGTGACTCCAGAGCTGCCCCCCGTGCCCAAGGCTTACAGCTGCAGAGGGCGAACGTCACCTGGAGAGCACTGCCCTGCTGGCCTTGATGCCCATAGGCCGAGACCATTACGTTCTGGGTTCCTCACAGTACCAGCAGCTTCACCTGGCGCCCGTGACCTCATTTTAACGGAGGGGAAGCTGAGTGTGTGAGAAGCTGAGTCACTCACTCAAGTTGAAGTGGGATTTGAACTCTGGGCATCTGAACACCACGCGCTTGGCCACCACACTGCATTCCCCAAGAAGTAGCTTGCAGAAAGAAGGTGACGGGCAGGAGGTGGTCACACCATGTGGCTTGGCCACCTACTGACTGTGTGACCTGAGGCCAGTGCAGTTAGGAGATAAGAGCAGATTTTTATTTATAGCTCTTCGTGTGTAATAATTCATTTAATTCTCATCACAACCCTGTGAGGTGGATACCATTACTACCGTTACCACCATTCCACAGATAAGAACGTTGATGCACAGAAAGGTTAAGTAACTCGCCTGAGGATAAACAGCTAATACATAGCAGAGTCAGGACTCAAAGCCGAGGAGCCTATCCTCTTAACCTCTGCGTTGTATTGTCCCCTCAGTGATGGCAGGGGAAGCCCACCATGACTCCACTCTTCCAGGTGGCCTCCCAACTATTAACAACTGGAAACTTCTTGTCCTGAGTCCAGTGTAACTTTCAGATCAGACTGCATCTTTGGAGTCTGTACAGCCTCTCATTTGGCCCAAGTGAAGATGTCAAAGCGCAGGGCTCCCACCCCCTGGCTCTGCCCTGCATCTCACCGAGCCAGCCAGTACTTGGTGAGAGCCCCAGAGGGCTATGGCCATCTAGCACCTGAGTGTATGTGGCTTCATCCTGATAATTCCTCATGAGAATTCTTTGGGCTTTTCCACCAGGATTGGAACTCCCCATTGGCAAGTCGGGACACCCTCTCTGACTCAGCCTATGTCTAGGAGGCAGGTCAGGCAGTGTCCAAGGGGATTCAGGTCCTGAGACTCTGTCCCTACCGGGAAGATGCCAACAGGACAGGTGACGCAGAAACACTCCATCCTCCCCCCCCCCAGGCCCCTCTGCTGCTGGGCAAATGTTCGGAAGCCCCTACCATCAGGCTAGACGATAAGAGTGCCTCGGGCAGAGATCTGTCCTCCAGAATCTGTAGATTGTTCCACCTTCTGCCCCTAATGAGGGTCCTCGGGTCAGTTTCAGGTGGCAGGGACATCAGATTCCTGAGTTTGCTACAGTCTCGGAGGGCAGGAGAGAGACGGGAGAGAGGTGGGCCGGCTGGTGTGTTGCCAGGTCAGGAACGGGGTCCTGGCTCCCTCGCTGGGACACAGCAGTCCCAGGGCCTCCCTGATGTGATTTACCAGACAACGACAACCTTTAACGTCCACTCTGCTATAATCTCCTTTATCTTAATACAATCTTTTCCTGTTGAACTCTCCAGACCCCAACCGCTATTTTCAATGGAGGGATTTTTTTTTTAACGACTCGATACCGTGATTACTGTCGAACTCTCAGTCTTTGTGGAGGGGAAATTAATAAGTTTTTCTTAAGCGCTCTGCACAGGCACTGCATACTGATTAGACTGGGCTGCCTCCCCCATGGCTGGAGTCAATTATCAGTCTGGCCTCTCGCCTGCTGAGACCCAAGGGCTCTCACTTCTGCAGGGAGCTGGTCATGAGGTGTCAGCACCTCCTGCAAGTGCTAGACATCCCGTGAGGGGTCAGGGGTCCACCCTGCTCCATTCCTGGATGTGCCTTGGGGCAGGAATTATAGATGGGGAATCCCAGAACTAGAAGTGACCTTAGTTTTCAGCTCATCCAGGCCTTTCTCTGCTGCGGTACAGATGGAGGAACTGAGGCCAAGGGAGGTGTGACCTGCGCCGGTCACAGATGGCTATAGGTTAGGCTGAGGCTGTCACTCCTAGGATGACATTCTGGGATCTCTCCCTCACTGCCCTTCCAGGAAGATATGTTTTCTCTTTCCTTTCGGTCTGGCTGCAATCCCTCTTGCTGCATTGTTGCCTTTGTCCTGTTCTAACTGGGCTGAAGGATTGACCGGTGAGTTTCTTGTCCCTGCCGGGAGAGAAAATGGAAACACAGCCCTATCCCCACCGAACCCCGCACTCCTGACAGCACCAGTCACAGTTGGTTTGGTCGAAGGAAGGGTTCCCTCGAGCATCCTGCCAGCCGGCTGCCTGCTCGGGCAAGCGTGGCAGTGAACAAACAAAACAAACAGCACCCCGTTCTCCCCTGCCTGTGGCCACCCACTCAGCCAAGCTTGTCACAGCTGCCCTGGGGAGGCAAAGGGCGGGGCGTGGCTAAGCTGATGCCACAGCTCAAGGCTAGGGCAGGCTTGGCAACAAGATGGTCCCGGTGCCAGGAGGAACTAGGGGACCCTCTTGGTCTCAGGACTGGCCTGGAAAGTGGAAGAAAGTTCCCCTGAGAAGACAGCCCGACCCTAGCCACCCAGGTACGCTGATGAAGAGTAGCACTGGGGGCAAAGGGAGGGAGTCAGGTTAGACAGCAGGAGAAGACTGCCAAGCACAAGGAAGTTTTGTCCCTCCCTGGAATCACCAGAAAAATGATTGCAGTCAAAGGAAGCTCTAGTTGGAGGCTTGAAACCATCCCGTTGAAATGGAGACCTGGGCTTCAAAGAAGGCACTGGTCCCTATGTCCTCACTCCGGTGGACAATGGGTTCAGATCATCAGGCCTCAACTTCTGTTCAGCCTTGGCTGCACGCTCTTGCATTTCTCAGGCTGCACAATGAAGACACTGGGCCACCTGTCACCTATAGACATCACTTGGGAGGATTGCGGAGCAGGGATTGAGGGAAGAAAAGCACCAGATCCGAAGTCATCTTGTTACAAGAACTGAGGCACGTGGGATGAGGGAGTAAGACCCTTATGTAGTCATTCATTCATTCAACAAACAGAGCACCTGAGAGGGTGCATGTCCTCAAGGGTGCTTGTGCTCTGGAGCCGGAAGGTGGTCATGACACAGGAAACCACATAAAATGACTTCAGCTAGGGTGACTGCCACATAGGGATAAGTCAGAGAGAGCTGTGTGAGGGGACAACTAGAGATCAGGGGGCTCTCTCTGCCACGTACAGAGGTGACATGGAGGGATGGAAAGGTCTACCTTCCCCAACTAGCTGTGGCCCCATAGCCCTCTACAGTGGGGACGGGTAAGAATTCTGCCCTTGCCACCATGGGGCAGCAGACAGATTCCCAAGGTGACATAATGATGAGCAGGCATGTGCCTGGACTCAAGGGAGCCTGGGCCACCAGTGGGCAGGCTGCAAGATCCTGGGTGGGCACCTTTTGGGGGAGAAAGGAGGGAGCAGGCACTGGGGCTGAGCTCTGACAGTAGAGTGACAGCACATTACTCTTACTAAGTAAATTAAAGCCATTAATCACTGTAGTTAGCGGAACTGCTCGCCAGGCCTTCAGCCAGGCTATTAACACATCGGCACAGGCTGCCCCCATGGACTGGGTGACCTCCCCACAGCTGACCGGTGCGGGCAGGCTTGGGGACTGGCTGCCAGGCTTGGCAGGAAGAGGATGGAGAATGGGGCCCAGGGGACGCTGAGCAGGGGACACATGTCTCCCTATGTCATCAAGTTTTCTTTGGATTCAGTGAATGGCCACCTTCCACTAGCATGTAAGTGCCATGAGGTAAGGACTTTGTTTGCCTGGTTCACTGCTACAGCCAGTCCCAGCATCTGAAAGAGTGCCGGGCACAGAGTAGATGCTGGAAAAGTATTGGTTGAACGAATGGATAACGAATGAATGAATGAATGAATGCTCTCTCACTTCTGGGCATCACAAACTGATCACTCTGCTTGGAACGCTTTTCACTTTGTTGAACTAACTCCCCAGATCCTTCAGGTCTCAGCTAAGATATCTCTTCCCTGAGAAGCCTTCTGTCTCCCAGGCAGAGGTTATGTACCTCCTTTTTGCACCTGGAGTCTCCTGGGCTTACACCTGTGCTCGAACTTAACACATAACATGACAATTGCTTGTTTATGCATCTGTCTCTCCCCACAAGGCTGAACACTCCACGATAGCAGGGGTTATCATGGTATCTCCAAAGCTTATCCCAGTGCTTGGACATAGTAGGTACCCACTAAATATTTGCTGAATGAAGGAGTCACTGTCAATGAATGAGGAATGGGAAACCAGCTGCTGGGCTGCTCTAAGTCGCACTTGCTCTCCTCTGATTCCGAGTGGGCATGACCATCAGGCGTGGACAGGGCAGAAGAGGCAGAGCCTGAGCCCCCAGCCCTGGTTGCTGGGGCTCCTTTTCCAGTCATTTGCATCTATCCAGACCCGCACTTTAATAAAGGAGATGCTCATTCATAGAAAAGAGTGAAATAATGCCATTTGCAGCAACATGGATGAACCTAGAGATTATCATACTAAGTGAAGTAAGTCAGAAAGAAAAAGACATTAAGTGTCTTACCTTAGAGATTACTAACTCAGACAAAGACAAATACTATATCATCACTTATATGTGGAATCTAAAAAAATAATACAAAGGAACTTGTTTACAAAGCAAAAACAGACTCACAGACATGGAAAACGAATTTATGGTTACCAAAGGGGAAAGTGGGGGAAGGGATAAATTAGGAGTATGGGATTGACAGATACATACCACCATATATAAAATGGATAGACAGCAAGGATTTGCTGTATAGCACAGGGAACTATGTTCGATATCTTGTAATAACCTATAATGGAAAAGAATTGGGAAAAAAAGAAGATAGATAGAGATAGATAGGGAACTAAATCACTTTGCTGTACATCTGAAACTAGCACAATATTGTAGATCAGTTGTGCTTCAATAGAAAGAAAGAGAGAGAGAGAAGGGAGGGAGGGAGGAAGGAAAGGAAGGAAGGAAGGAAGGAAGGAGGGAAGGAAGGAAGGAAGGAAGGGAGGAAGGAAGGAG